>NW_023596420.1:18457394-18508630 GCF_011947565.3 Pollicipes pollicipes | reverse complement strand
TTTGGCAGGTCCCCACTTCGGGTGGGGCTGAAATTATATCAGATATCCTGTCGATGTTCCTGTCACAGACTGGGAGAGACAGTCCACAGCAATGCGTTTGCGTATTGCTCGCATGGGGCAATATGCACCATAACCTCGTCGTGTGCTATTCAACAGCGCAAGGGCGTGGATACTAGGAGGAGGGGACCAGGGTATGGGTCTAACCTCAACTTTCTAAGAATATAGCTTGGCATTTTGGCGTCCACTGGAAAGGTATAACCAAAACTACCTATCCCAACTTGGGGAGGACCTCCAATGGTCCTGTTAGCAACTGTTAGGCACGTCAACCTCAAGTCAGATTAATGATCGGTTGCGATAACGTTCACAAACGTTCCGTTTATTTGTCCATAAACCACGGGCTTATCTGGACTCCAATGTCCACGACCTTATGTGGAAAGATGGATAAGCGCTTAGCGCACAGGCCTGCCACGGCGCGTGTCCTCTACGTGACCCTGGGGTCGGCAGAGCCTTGGCCCGCAGCTGGCCGCGGATTACCAGAGCTCTGTGTCGCCGTGGCTGGAGAGATATCAGGTGCGGGAGCCAGACGGGAGTCGCTGTTAGGCCCGTCTGGTTGTTTTTATGGGACCCACCAGTGGCAAACATGGCCAACTGCTTTGAGCTTTTTACTTTCAATATGCCTTATCACGTATATGTATGTATGTAAAAACATATGGCTGCTTACACACTCTTCCCCTACGAGGACATTAGGACATTGGTTGCGGCCGCAGGACCGCCTTTGTAAACTGACGCGGCTGTCCAGCTGGCCACGCATGCATACCAGATTCTGTTTGGCTCAAGGCGTTTTCCGTTGGCCACTGTTTGGCCGAAGGTGGCTTTCTGCTTAGACCTATAGGTGCCTCTCGCTCGTCTAGTAAAGACGCTTCTTACAGCTGAAACGAAATATGAGACAATCAGCAGCTGGTCACGCTCGGCGCCTCGCGAGAATTTCTTACTAAGCCAAGCTACAAGCCTACCAGAGCACATACCGAACTGTTGCCAGAATTCACCACAGACGAATACAGAACCAAGGCATTTTCATTTCCTCCAGTGTATGAAATCGTCATGCTTAAAGCGTCATGTTCAAAACATCATACTTAAGGCCACAAACGGTTCATCTTGGGCAATAGCTTTTCGACAGCACGTTAAGCATATCAGGCACTGTACCACAGGCTGCGTAGCACAGAAACACCGATCTCCGATACAAACGAAGCCGATTCCGCAGTTCTTCCAGCTGATCCTGACGAGCCTAGACCTGAGAACATGGGCATGTCTATTCATCGAATAGCGCATGACAGATCTGTCCCGAAACACGCCGCAATGTGTGTTTCAGTGATGAAATGTTCGACCTTCCGCATAAACCCCGAGACCAATTATAGACACTGGCCAATCACGCCGCAGCTGTCTCCGTGCTGACTGGTCCAGCCACTGCGCGGCGCTGAGCAGCTGGATGGACTTTCCGTGTCGGTCAGGCGCCCGAAAGCGCGCGTTGTGAGCCCAGGTCACGAACCCCGCCGGGAGGTTAAAATGTCAGCCGATGCCGGGCATCCGAGTAATGTTCAAACCGAACGCCGCCTGAGGCGTGAGGTGACCGAGGCAAGGGCCGGACGCTGCCCGAGGGTTGCGGTGACCGAGGCAAGGACTGAACGCTGCCCGAGGCGCACGGTGACCGAGGCAAGGACCAAACACCGCCCGAAGCCTGCGATGACCGAAGCAAGAACCGAATGCTGCCCGAGGCGTGCGGTGCCCGGGGCAAGGAGGGTGAATGCTGCCCGAGGCGTGCGGTGCCCGGGGCAAGGAGGGTGAATGCTGCCCGAGGCGTGCGGTTGCCCGGGGCAAGGAGGGTGAATGCTGCCCGAGGCGTGCGGTGCCCGGGGCAAGGAGGGTGAATGCTGTCCGAGGCGTGCGGTGCCCGGGGCAAGGAGGGTGAATGCTGCCCGAGGCGTGCGGTGGCCGAAGAAAGGAAGGTGAACTCTGCCCGAGGCGCACGGTGGCCGAGGAAATGGGGGCATTCGTGTTGCGTTCATAACACGGCGGGCGGCGGCGGCAGGTAGAAGCGCATTTGGCGACCAAGTGCCGAGAAACGCACCAGACCAGAATGGGTCCCGGCCTGGGCTGAAATTTAATGATGGCGCTGTTCGACTGTGGCTTTGAATTGCTTGCACCGAACCCTGTCTGCGTTTGGACTGAACACCGGTTATACATGCTGATTTACTGTGTTTCTAAAACGATTGGGCAAATAAACAAAAATAGTGGACCACATGTCTTGAAATTGGACCCATTTCGCCCTGCCGATAGCAACTTTGTTTGGGTTTTTGTGGGGTGTTTGCTATTTAAGCTGTACTAATTATGCAACGTTTTGAGGTTGACAAGACTTTTATGGAAGGGTGGTGATAGTTTCAAATATGTCAACACGTAAACGCTACTGCAATGTCAGCTGAACCAAACATCGCAAAATGCCGACGTTTCCGTTCCGCTGAATGTGCTAGGGCTGGAAGGAAATTAAAAAATTCCAAAATATTCACCTTGATTTGTCAAAAATTAATTTGGTATCTGGCAAGCCTGTCCGCACAGGTAACGAATCTCTGAATAACAACGCAGCCATTGAGCGCATTTGTTACATAAGGACCAAGTTGTGTTTTCCGAAAACATCCTCTCAGTTGTAGCATGCATGTGGAACCTCTGCGAACACGGTCAGATGAGAAAGGCATCGGTAAGTTATTACCTGATAGGATAAGAGTTGTATTAATCAGAATACTTTCATAAAAGACGACTATGGGTCATAAATTTGTATGCATACACATATGTATAAGGTACATCATGGATGGTTACTTGAAATTTGATAATTTTTTAGCTTGCATGGCTTTAATGTGTTCTGTGATGGATGCGGAAAAGAGAAAACATTTCTAAAATGGTGGAGGGCATGCAGAAGAAGGTGGTGAAAGCCTCAAATGAAAACGTCGCAGCCTTCTCCCAGCAGGCAGCGGTCTTCCCAGAATCCCAGTGGCTTCTTACGAGAAGAGTTGCACACAGAGTTAATTCTTCATTCACAAAGTACTCCTAGAAACTGGACTGAAATATATATATATATATATCTGAGACGGAAGGCCCGACAACTAACCAGAGTGTAAAAAAGGTTAAAAAAGCTGTGGTTCGACGTTTCTCCTGGGGTGCATTCTCCATCACGGGTGTTACAGACGTCATCATGGACAGCGAAGCATTCTTCACCTGTTTCGCAGGTGATGTGCCCTGAAATGCCGGCGTTTTTTTATTAACACTGATGTTGCCGCTCCAAAATAAGTGCGCGTTTTTTTATTGGAGATATTCAGAGGCTTGTGCGTGCTGACCGGCTTTGGCAACGGCCTACCATGTGGGTGCAACACGTGCTGTCCTCGAGGGCCTGGCCATACCGCACAACAAGGGAGTTGAAAATCATCCTAATACGTCAACATTATATTCGATATAGTACGTACGGGATATCACGAAGCAAGAGATGTACAGAGGAAACTAAATGGCCTCATCGGATCATGAGCTGATCATCGGCATCCGACTGTTCATTAGATCTATGGAAAAGAACGTGTGGCGCAAGCTGATTCAGCACCAGCCTGCGCACTTGCGCCAAGTTGACCGTCACTGTATACTGCCAACAAGATAATGCATGATCCAGCATGAAAATAATGTTTTTTAGTATTTCTCTGCCCCAATTGCACAATAATCTTCTGCACCAAGTTGAATTTTGCCGAACAACGTAAATCTGATCCCAACTAGGCATTACAAATTATGGCCAAGATATTGGGTGTGTCACCGTCATTTTGTGCGAGAGCTATCGATTGGCAGCGTCACGTTGGGCATGCCCTTTGGTCGCACCTCGTAAATTATTCGTATCAAGAACATAAAACAGACGACACCAGCGAGCACGGCCTCGGCGAACCATCTCCTGTCGAGCCGATCCGATAAGACGAACGCAGTCCGTCGGGGGCGACGCCGCCGCCGGGCACCGCTCGGCCACTGTGATTCATGGCGCGGTATCTGGCTCGGCGACGTGGCCGGCGACGCCGCAAGCGTGGCAGAGTGATGGCCCGTCCCGGTGGGCGCGACGAGATGAACCGCACGAGCGGACTACCTCGCTCTCCACCGCGCGCGCTCGCCGAACCTCCCGACGCCCGACTGATGGATCCGGTCAATATCCTGTTACAGATCCTGGTCACGGTCCAGGTGGAGGTCAAGCCTATTCGGATGTGTCAAACGTATCGAACTTTCTGATATTTTTGTTACATCCAGATTCCGGTCTCCGTCCGGTGACGTTTTATGAAACCATCGCAGTCTCGTTCCCGGTGCTGCTCCAGGTTTTCGTAAGGTTCACATTCGGTCCTGATGTTCTTGCCAGTTGCTCCGCGCAGCCCCGTTTCTGATAATCACCCAGCATCGGTGATACCACGGATCTCGGCATAAGTCCCAGTTCTGATCCTGGCACCGCCCAGGAATCAGATCTGGATCAAGAGCCAGCAGCTGGCGAGGCATGTTAGCCCACATGTGTCCCTGTCCAGTTGCCGGTCTTAGTTTTCGTCCCCATCCGTCTCAGCCGAAACAGTTGCTGAAGCATGCTCCCCTCAGTCATACATAGCCACTTACCCAGCTTGCCCGGCCGTGTGGAGGCCCAGCACAGCCTTGTCAGGACCTGTAGGCAAAGGCATCTTATTTAATTTGGACTCTTCAAATACTTAATGCTTTGTTGATGCCTTGTATCAATCGCAAGATAAATGCTGTTGTATCAAGAGAAAGACGGCTTGTGCCTGTTGCTCGTAAAGCAATTTGCCGAATATCATTTCGGGCCGGGTTCTTTCCATTGACCATCTAAACGCCACCAACAACCATCATACAACAGCAATATTGATATATATATATATATATATATATATATATATATATATATATATATGTATATATATATATATTCCCACGAAAACGGTGCGTGAATAACAGGATTCTCCACTCTGAATTCATTCACTGCTGTTTCCATTCTCAGCCTAGTTGATATGCCAATGTCCCACTTTTGACGTAATCGCTCCGAGTCCGACATGCATGGGGTGAGACTGCTCCTGCGCCGGCGGGGAGCTGCTGAATATTTCGCCCTGCTTCCTGCTCGCGCCCACCGAGCCGCATGACCCAGGTGCTGCTCCGGCTGCGAAGCCGGTGTTCCGGGTGACAACGGCATTTGCATTCCTCGGTGGCCCCGGGCGTTCGGTTTCAGTTGCTGCGTGTGCGACTGTTCTCCAGAATCAGTTTCACGGGAGACGGAGGCCGCCTGCATGCTTGTGAACAGGTGCACCAGCGGTATGGCTGCCCGGACTGGTGAGCTAAACTGTTGGTCTATCACGCCCAGCACATCGAACGGGCAGGCTGCCGCGCCAGAAGAACCTGCTACTGATGTGAGTGCACAGTGCTGCTAACGTGGAAAAATAACATTGACAGCAGGAACCGTCACTATTTTTTCTAACCAAAACTTCCGGAGTGTGCTGATGATATTTCATTAAAGGGAGTGTCCCACCTCTGGGACATATTTCAAAAGCATGCTCTTGGGAAAACTTAGGACTAGTCAGTCTAATAAAAGCACTGGGGAATGCCACTACAGCAGGGTCAAGACAGAATAAAGATATCGATTTTAATTATTTTCGAGTCCAAATTAAGCTGTCAACGTTTTCGGCAGCATTACAACAACAGCACCACACTTGTTCCATGCAGTCGCGATCACCATCGTCATTACAAGCACCGTGCGCACCTCTGCTGGTGCAAATCAAAGAACGTTTGTGATTGGTCCAGCGGGGAAGGGCCTGTCAACGAGAATTTGGCTGATTGAAATTTGAATCAGTGTGTCGCATGGATCATGTACTAATCCCATCCCTAAAGCCGAAGTACGCCTCGAAAGGAGCCACTGTGTTAAACGCCATAGGGTAGAAATCAAAGCCATAGTATAATGTTCCGTTGAATTCGCGGCATCATGGTTCTGAGTTTGCATATGTCTTTGTCTAAACAGTGTTTCAAGTGTTCGCAGCATTTATCATGCAAACATTTTGACGCATTATGTGTTCCAAACATTGCGGAAGACACGTCGGAAAAAGGAAGGCGAGTGAAATGCATTGCTTTCATAACGGTGAGCAGGTTCGAGAAAACTGGTAGTACTAATCAAATCGTACGCGTGTGATGTAACAATAAGCAAAAGCACAAAAAATGGATACTCGCTTTAAAGTGAATGTTCCACATTTGAAGATATTAAGGCAAGCAACATATATGATGAAACGAAGTAACTTGTGAAAAAGACCAATCTCGACGACATAATTTAATTTCTTATTGATTATTCTCATCCGTACGTCATCGTGTGATTACGTCATGGGACGTCTTTATGACGTCAGTCGCTGCCGGACTGACCGCGTCAGAACTGCCACTGTGACGGACGGGCTGTAGCACTAAGTGCCACCGAAGTGCTACCACTAGCGCTAGCGAAGTCCTACCACTTGTAGCACTTCTTTGGCGGAACTGAATATCGTGATGTGCTCGTGTTTTGGCCTTTTCTAGTGGTTTTCTTGCATAATCGTCCGTAATTTTATGTTGTTTTCTTGCATTCGCATGCTCGGTTATGGCGCTATATTAACTTTTTCAATCATCCATCTTATTTCCGCCATAACTCGTACCCCTGTCCAAGTTCATGTATCATATCGCACAAAACGTAATAAGTGTTCGAAGCTCGGTTGAGGGCCAGCTGAAGTCCGCTGATGCCAGAAATCGTGCTGACGAACGCCAGACACGAAGATCTCACTAATATTGTTGTGGCCTTGAGTTCTACATGGTCAGTGAAGTGGCAGCATTCACATGACGTTTTTTATGATGCCATGCATGCCTGAGTGAACCTGAAATAGTGTGCACGAAATGGTCCTCACAAGTTCGCAGGCGTCAAGCTCAGAACCCATGGGGTGTTAAGTTTTAAGAAGGGAAGGCTGGGACCTGCTCTGAATGATCTTTAAAGCTAAAAAACTGATTACCCCAACAGGCTGTCTCAACTTGAACTGACGATTCCAGTTCAAAACCCCATACAATTGTGGACACTGCTTTTAAGTTAGATGTCTCATTTTTTCCATCTTGCTGTAGTAATCCATGGTGCTTATCAAAGGTCCGACAGGGAAAGGCCAAAACAGGATAAAAGGAAGGAGATCAATTTAGCATGTGCGTCTTTGAAACTGTCCTTTGACCCATTCATCTACTTGTGTGTGCCAAGCAGTGCGAAGGTGGTTTTCAAGCAAGAAACGTCATTGCTAACGGTTCATGGTATACATTGATATCTAATGTTAAAAAGGAGCATCGTACATCAATTGCCGTTTTTAAGACAGAACATATCGTAAATAATCGTAAAACAGATCATCTAAACACTTACCTTGGAACTTAAACAACTACGATATCGAACATCCGAGCGCCGCAAACACACAGCAACCGCGACCCCGGCGCCATTGCTTCGCGTGGCCACAACGTTACTGCGCATCAAGAACTATACAAATGCACGGGGCCAAGGCAACAAGAATCCAATGAAATATGTTTCTTGCGTGTCCAAACAGTCTTCCGTACTGTTTGTAGATTGATCGACATGGGGGGGGGGGCCACATATGACGTCTCTGGGTGGGGAATGAAAAGCAAAATGACAACTTGGCGGCGAAACAAAGCTTTTAATGCGGTACATAGGTATATATGTCATGGGACATGGACGCCACTGGGACACTGGGTTGAAGGAGATAGGTTGGGAAGGTTAGGTTAGGTTAGGTTAGGTTAGGTTAGGTTAGGTTAGGTTCGGTTCGGTTCGGTTAGGTTAGGTTCGGTTCGGTTCGGTTCGGTTCGGTTACGTTAGGTTAGGTTAGGTTAGGTTAGGTTAGGTTAGGTTAGGTTAGGTTAGGTTAGGTTAGGTTAGTTGAAGCTAGGTTCTGGTTTATTCTGGTCTGGCTGTTTCACAAACTTACCTGCACGCGGTAAGACACGTATGCCATTGCATTATTACTGTTACCTTGGCCCGTACTATTTTATTGTTCTTGATGTGCAGCAATGGTGTGACCACGTGCCGATAATTTACCAGTGGCGCTGGGCAATTAAGGCTGTCGAGCGTGTGCGGTGCTCGGGAGCTCGCTATCGTAATTCAGGGAGCTAGAATTGCTTTTTAACTAGGGTGGGAGTGAAAAAAAATCCATGGCAAAAAGGCCGTTCAGGAGTGAAAAAATCAAGTCACAAAAGATGGAACTTATGAGCGCGTGACTGATGCTTCAGCAAACAAAGACATCTATTTCAAGTTGGCATGGACGTAGTATCATAAATCTGACAAAAAAATTGGTTTCTAACATCTTAAGCCGTTAAAGTGAAACAGAATACATTAAAGCACAGTCATTTCATGACAGTGTAATGAGCATGAACAATTATACACACACATAATTTGATGCTGTACTCTGCACTTCCCTTCCACGGCACTTTAACACAAAGCAAAGCAAAGGAATTCAGTAAGAAAATAACAGAAAATTCAACAAACATAAACACTCAAACAAAAAAACCTTGAACACCCACACATCAGCCCATCACCAAGTCAAACACAATAGACATACCTTTGGCTTTTGTTAAGATGCGGTCAGGGAAAACAAACATTTTGTCATTGTTTCTTACAAAACATCAATGCCTATTCCGTGAAAGTAGCCTCACTGTGCCTAACATAAAGAGGCCTTACTTCATATCATCCTGTCTAACCTGTTTGTACCACAGCAGCAGTTGTGAGTTACTGATTCTTGCACAATTCCTATTGCCACTTGCCATGCACTTAACCAACTTAACCTAACTTAGAGTAACCCATACGTTGTACATCATCCCAGCTCGCCTATCTGTTGACAGCAGCACTTGTGATAAAAACGTGATGTAGCAAATTTTTGGCTGACTTCAACTTGCATTTTCGTTCGGTTCATTTGTGTATGCTTGTTGACATCAGACAAAGTTAACGACACACACAAATCAAAATATTTGATATCACTTTGAACAAGTTATTTTGATTGCCATGGTTAACCTATGTCAAGGGCAATAATGGGTATGCTCCACAAAACAATATCTCTTCTCCAAAAGTAACATAACCTTTAGGTGACCATGCCAGTATTGCCGCTTGCCTTTTCAGCTGCAGCAAAGGCATTTATTTAGGCTTGTTTATTCATATTTAATGACAAAGTCTGACATGTTGGCTACCCATTTTAAATGGGATGGTCTGACTATTTGTTACATACTAATATTTACCTCGTATTGTAATTGCTATGCAGCTCATAGTATCCCTGTGTTAAAAATATAGTGCATATATACCGTAGTCATTTGCCAGTCAGCAAACCATGACAACTATAGAAAACATCTGGTTAAAACAACCATGAGGGACCACTTCAAGAAATTTGGGGCAAGTAATCAGGAATGTGGAACCAAATAACCCCATTGCATGCCTTGTGTCATCATAATTTGTCCTATGACATAACTCGACTGATTGAAACCGAAAATGGCTAACTTTGGTTACCAATGATGTGTTGAAAGCAGGTAAGGTAAGCAATTGCTTGGTTCACAGGAGGCTTACTGGTTTCTTCCTGCTCCCTCAAGACAAAAAGTCGTGGTCTTTTGCGTGGTCTGCTGGCAGACAGAGTCATCCACTCACCCCCCAAATATAAATCTCAATCATGCCCAACAACCTACGAGATGAGAATGCGAAACAAGTAGGAGGTGTGCATGATAAACATCTCCAGAGGGTAGAATTTCGCCAGCAAACACTTCTGTGTTAGCTGCGTCAGGTCTGTCCCAAAGCTCTGTATGGCAGCATTAGGATGGCCTTGTCAGGTAGCCTGGTGAGTCAGACACTCGAAAGACTTAGATTTATCATTATTGAGCACCGCCATGAACCAAGAGAACAGTTAAACGAGGGTATACCAGGGCAAAAATGGCGGTAAAAATAAGTTCCGTGCTTCAAATTGTCTCCTTCATTCCCTGTGAATTGTTTAGTCTTGGGTGCATATCAGATATGTTAGCGCGGCTGGCGAATTAATCCAATTTATGTGTGAAATACGCATAAGTTTGCAGTTGGAGAATCTTGCAGAAGGATTGGCCAACAGTTTAAGCAGCAGATGGTACCTCTAAAGGCAATCTAAAATAAAGGAAGAATAAAGTGACATCACACTCGTATGATACCAAGAAAAATAAAAGCGGTGAAATGAATATAAAGACCAATACTTCTCTGGCAAAATTTTGTAATTGGCGGATCTCACTTAAAATCTGTTAAAATAAGTGCTCAAATGGTGATATCATCTTGTAGATTTATCTTGGAAGACATTTCTTGAATCCTTTCCTTGAGCATTTCGGGAGTGATGCGATTTAGTAGTCAAGTTCCCTCGGGGAAAAAGAAATACGTGGAGCAAAATTATCTACCAGGCCTTGCTGGTGTTTGCACCAGGCTCTGCTTTCGTGGTGTGGTGGTGTGACGCAAAAATAGGGGATGCGTGAAAACCTTGCATTTGACACACAGCTACCGATTGTAATGCATTTTGTAAACAAACCAAACTTAATGCATGCAAGCGGCTGGAGTCGCTGGGGCTCTCGGGCTTGAAGCTGTGCATGCATAGACATGATTCAGATGTAGGTGAGGCAAAATACATCCATAGGTTTCCAGGTTCTGTGGAGCCTCGTTTATGCTTGGTGGTTTCAAGTGAGCTTACTTTTGGATGGCATCTGAAAACCTCAGAAAGGGAAATAGGGGTTTGGCATGTGCGATGAGACAATATCATGCGGTAGTGAAAATGTCACATTAAATATGGGTAAAAGGAGTGAAGATTCCTTCTCATGGGGTGTTGCTTTACACCCAAAGTCGGCAATTCTACGACACTGCCGTGGTTATTAAAGTTCGAAGGTAGGAACATGAATCTACCTGTTATATTATTATGATATGTTTTTTATGTTATTTATGATATGGTATATATTATTTATGACATGTCCGCCTTAAACACGACGAATGATGTACAATGCCCTTTTTAACATTAGGTAGTAATGTATACTACACCTTGCCGACGTCTTCTTTCTTCGTCATAATTTAAGTACATCATCGTAACGTGCACGACATAGATTGAGAGCTCATTGACGGCCGTTATATCGGAAATCGTGCTCATAAACGCCACATATGAACGCCTCGACAATGATATTGGTCTTGGCCTTTATCACCGGACGGCTTGTGAAAGTATTTGAATGACGTTATTGTAACATCATGAATGTCAAGGTGGCATGGAAACACTCCTCCCCCCCCCCCCCCCCGATATACTTTTCCCCATTTTCGTGGATATATGGCTCAGAAAGAAGAGGGGCTTAGGTCTTAAGAATGGCAGGATTGCGGACAGCACCGAAAGGTCTTCAAGATGGCTATTTTGGTGTCAAAATCCCATCTAAATGTGGAACACTCTTTTCACTTTCATCTTCACCTGGGTCTGAAGCTGCGCATCAGAAACGGAAGCCCCAGGCCGGAACCCCCACACCACGAGACTGGCAGCGAAGAAGACAAGGACGTGTTGTTCACCGATTGGAAGGAGTTCGCGTCTGAGTTGCCTCGGAACCTCAGTGCAACCACGTTGGTGAAAGCGACATCAAGGGACGTGGATCCAGCAACTCGAACCTATCACAAAAGATCAAGATTTTTAAGCAACGTGGTGACTAACAATGACCTCTCATGAAATGCAGCGACTGATTTTTACAGTTTTTTTTTGTTGAAAATGTGCGACCTACCTTTGCTCTGTTCATCCGCTTCTTGGACGGGAAGATAGTTTCTGTCTACCCGCGAGGAGCTTCACATTGCTGACGTCTTTTTCCAGTAGGACGGCGCCCCCTCCCCGACCACTCAAGAGTTTATCGCTGAACCCTGCTGTTTCACTAAAAATAGCCGGTGGTCATCTGATCTGAGTCCCCTGCAACTCCGCGTTTGAAATGCAATGTGAGAGGAAGCATGCCGGTCTCGCCATCACAAGTTATCATGTCTATCAAGTTATCACGTCATTCGGGTATCATGTCTAGACGTGCTGAAGGACGTCATTCGGGTATCATGTCTAGACGTGCTGAAGGACGTCATTCGGGCTTCATATGAGAAGCTGTCAGTAAACACCACGGGGAGCAGTATCCGTCAGTGGAGCAGTGTCCAAGTGTTGTGGTTCAGGCTGCTGGAGGCCCTATCACTCACGTGTTTCAATGCAGGATTGCCAAAACAATTCACCTCTCAGCTAACAATGCAAAGAAGCAGTTGCTGATTATGCAGAAATTCAGTACACACGTTCCCTATCGTATATTGATGCAGCATGCAAGGCCGTGCAAGCCATCATTCAAAACATGACGTGCATAATCCTTATGTTTTTTAACATGTAGTCAGAGTTGGGAGCATGCCTCTTGGGGAGAGAAGCGGCAGTCGGTGTATGAGTTCAAACGAAGCTCTTGCAAAGGTTTCACTTGGAAACCGCATGTAAAGGTGTAGGTGTTATCTGTAACTAAAAACAGACCGATTCAACGCCAATTGACGCTTTTGAAAATTGCGCTTTGTGAAAACAGTACAATGCGTCACACTGCAGTCTTCGACCACATCATCATCCGCTGTCTGCATGCCAGCGACTTGCCCGGCTAACGGGTGAAACATGTTGCCACGGGACTGGAGCGTACGCTCCGAGGACAGTCGGATTAGCCGTCCGAGACACCGGCAGACGTCTGCACAGCGCCCACACGCACGTCTTTCCATCGCCGGCTTCTCGTAGCCGGATCATCGCTGCGCTGCCTAACCGCGGTCTTTGATCATCTATCCGACGCGCCGGGCGTGATACGCGGCGCCGTCAGGTACATCCCCATCGCACCATTCCCCGGGCACTTCCATCAACGCGGTGCAAGTCTTGAAATGCCACTCATCTCTTGCGATCTCACTCGGACGTGTCCGGAATCCGATCCAAGCTGCGTCTCGCGCTGCACTGCACCACGTGTCCACAGCGCACGCCCCCGCAGCCGCGGCAGGCTGAGGCGCCTCCGCTAGCCGGGCTCAGCGGGCTAGCTGCAGACAGGCTGGCGCTGACCGCCCGGGGCGAAAGCTCTGCTGTCAGGCCAAATGAGGCGACCCGGTTGGACTATCCAGACGTTTTACAACTTTCAGGCAGGTGTGTAGGAGCTTTCCAATCCTGAGGAGTGTGCAGGAGCTGCCGGATCCGGCAGGAAAGACACCAACAACATGGAGACTTTGCAAGCACGCCCGTATATAGCCAAGCGCTGGCCGTGCATCGGAATTCAGAATATTTTCATCACACTTGCTACGCATTGTGCACGAGCACGAACAATGCCCGATGCGAATCACATCCCGGAACCTTCGCGTGCCTCCATCAGCAGAAGAACGTCCCCAATGACAGCGGAAACGATTCAGGTTCGTACGACGGACATTTCTAGCTCAACCCACCCGAAAACGGCGCGGGCACGTGCGCAGCCACCGTCGCCACTTCATCTGAGAAATGTCCTCCTCACGAGGTATGGCGACAGGACCTATATTTAAACCCGTCGGCCCAGATGACGGGCCTGGCCTTTTCTGGACGTCCTCTCGCATGAGAGGAGGCCCAATATGTCTGTCTGGGCGCCGCGTTCATAAAATCGAGTAGAGCTGCCAGCTGTGATAATGGAGTGGGCTGGGCCAATGCAGTGAGGCGCCCCATAAAGGAGGCTCCCAAGCTTTGCGTCGCCTCGAAGGGTATTATTTTGTTGTACGCTCTACTCCTGGAAGATGTCCGCTGACCAGGTTCAAGTCTGACCTTGGCAAGGCTGTTAACATCACGCCAGCTTCTGGGGACGTTGCAAAGGGGGCTCATAGCCCCTCCCTGAGAAGAACGCTGTAAACTTTATATTGAGCAGCTTCGCAGGAGACCCCCTGGCATATGAAAATAGGGAACTTGGCTCCTTCTAAGGCAAACTATGGGTGGACGCGTGCGCTGGGTCAATGGTCAAAGTCATGGGCTCTCGCTCATAATCGGCGAGTGGGAGAGGGAGCAGGGGAGCAGGAAGGATAGTATGTTGTGGGAATTCCTTTCATACCAAGCCATAAGTGTTGTCACAAATTTCAGGATTGTTGGGTGAATACGCTCCAGCCGTCCATCAGTTGACACGGCCTCCACCCCGGGTTTAAAAACAGCTCTGCTCACTCAAATCCTGACAAGCAGGTGTCTGATCTTGCTGCAGCCTTAGAGGAGTGGAGCAAACGCCACAAAATGTGCATGCAGCTTGAGGGGAGGGTTTTTTGTTTCTCAGACATTTTTCTTCGATCGTCAAATCGTTGCCGGGCAAAACCTGCGAAAATTTTGCGTTGCTCTTGTTTACTGCTAGTCACTGTCATACTCTAGAAACACCTGTTGCCAAACACCCATGAACCACCTGACAAACGAAGCATCCGGTCGGTCATGCCAGTTCAGGTTGGCGCGAGGGCTGAACCCCCGTCCTTCGTCACATTGCGGGGGTGAGTTGCCGCCGCTCCACCGGCCGCGCGGGAAGGCCGGCATTAGGCCGGCGCCGGTGTAAGAGCACGTCTCAGTGTGGCGGGCATTGTTTGATCCCCGCCTCGGACGGCGCCGGCCAAATCCAGATCTCTGCCGACCCGCTCTTAAGTGCCATCGAAGCCCCGCACGCCGAGCGCTAACTTCAAACGGAAAGTTGGTGAGACTCGGCGACAATCCTCCAGCTCCCGTAGAGTCTTCCGAATAGCTGCTACCGACTGTCTCGGGGGAGGGCGATGAGGAGTGTTCTGCAGCGCTGGCCAATCCCCGCAGCTCGGCGCGCGGCAAGCAGACCTCAGCCGCTTCAGAATAGATGATTTAAATTAGCATTATTACACCATTGCGTCGGTGGATGTAGGCATTAGGCATTGCACAAGTATCTACATGCATCGAAGGGACGATGTCGGGGTTCCATGATCATGAATCATATTTCCATACCGTGAGTAGGCGCGAGCATGGTGTCACTTTATTGTGGCGTCTTGCAATGCCCCAGGCTATTTTCATATCAGCTTTAAACATATACAGAAGGCAAGACAATGCGCTCAAGCGGGTAACAACGGATATAGACTTGTTTAGTGGGGTCGCTTGATTAACCTATTGGATCCATAAGTTGTTCAGGTTATTAGCGAGGAACATTAGTCACACCGATAAGACAGTAGTATTAGCCTTATTCCTGGGAAAAACCTGGAGAATGGAAATATAATTAGATTGATATTTCGGCAACATGCCTTTCTCGAAACAATAGCAGAAGTTCCGTTGTTGCCGAAATGTTAGCCTAACGCTATCTCCATTCTCCCGGTTTTTCCGAGGAATAAGGCTAACACTATTGTCTAACCTATTTGATCCATTGAATTACGCGCTGTTTTCAATTAAATGCATACGATTAAATCAAATCACAGAGTGCTGCGTGTGTGTGTGCGTGTGGTGGATGACCTTGAGAAGTCTTAGAACTCGATCAGAGAGACTGTCACTTTTGTAGGAGTTCCTCTTGTCTTGTCTGTTGTCTGACTCGAATCTTCCACATAAAACTATTTCTTTATCCTCGGGATCTGCGAAAAGACAGCTTTTGCAGAAGATCGTACCGTTGCCTGTCTCGCTTCCTGACCAACGACACCGGGGCTGTGTGTACATTTCGAACGTGAGCGCGTGCCTCAGGTGGCACTATGAAGCGGAAACACTTGCCTTGCGGTCGGCTGACCTGTTTTTGTTTCATCAGCGCCGAGGCTTGCCGCCGCCTAGAGACCGATCGGCGGCCAGCCGGCTTCATCAGTCTTCGGAGAAGTGAGTCGAGGCAAAACAAATAACAGAGTCGTGTCTGGACGCGTTCCTAGTCAGCGTAATTGAATGACTGCTCTTAATGTCGTTTGGGTTGATTAACAACGCAGCCGAGTTAGTAAATAGAACGTGTGCGCCGCCAGCCAAGCGTACACTTCCATAAGAAGAGATATGGGTGCTGCGCCAAGGCAGACCGTTCGGCAAAACCTGCTGGGAAAATATTCAGCGATTTAAAGACAAGCTGCTCTGAACCTGTCACATGCTTTCAGGAGCATTGCCAATGTGATCTTGTAACGTTAAATTGAACCTTGTCCATCGACAAGTAGAAATGTTGCTAATCACATGATATTCAAAGACCTTGGCACAAGGTCGTTCAAACAACAATTTGAATTGCCGCACGGGCAGTTTTCCCCCATGTGAAAGCGTTTGATACGTTGCAGTCTCCAGCAGCAGGAACGTTGCTTTTGGTTTTAGTCGTCCCGTGCTGCGCAGCACGGCTGTGCACTTTCATTATGGCAATGGGATATATCCATTAAAGCAAGCATTCCGCATCCGTATGGGGTTTTGAACTGAGATTGCCACTTTCAAAATCACTTAGCGCAGTTCAAAGTCATGCCCTATTTGAGACTCAAAACCCTTTTGTTTCTGATCTTGACGACCGCTAACTTGTACAGCCCGTTTCGTGCAATTATTTCAAGGTCACCTAGGCATGCATGACGCTATAGAAATACCACGCGAATACTGTCACCTCATTGATCATGTGGAACCTAAGGTCAGGAAAAATATTTAAATGACCTTTCATGAGTGTAATGCGTTCAATGCAAGTTTCAAACACGAATGACGTTTTGTGCTATATAATGCAGGAAGTTGGGCCGCGGCGCGAGACATGACGGAAGTAAGACTGGGAATCGAACAACAAGATTAGCGCCATGCCCGAGCATGTGAATGCGAGATGACAGTGTAAAACCACGGACAAATATAAAAGAACACCACGAGAAAAGACCAAAACATGAGCACATGGTGGTGCTCGGTTGGTAAACCCGCCCCAGTGTACCCGGTTTGGTACAAGCCTCTCGGCAGGTTGGATTACCACAAAGCAGTTGGCCCGTCCTTTACAGTGGCAATTCTGACACGGTCAGTCTGGCAGCAACTCAACGTCATAAAAATGTTTCATGACATAAGCAAACGATGACATATTGAGCAGCATACTTATTTTAATCGGCAATTTGTTAAAGCATAGAGCAGTTTAAACACTTAAAAGCAAACCAATAATTACGAGTGAGCTCATTTCATACATGATGAAATATCTTCAAATGACGGAGACACAAACCGAGTTGCTTGTTGTCCTTGCATCGGCGCTTCAGTCTTTTAGCGCGGGATTCACGATCAGATCCAAGCACAAGCGCAATTTTAAGTGCGCTCGCGATCTGTTGCTTTTGTCGCTTAGTGTGCAGAGCTGAGCAAGTCATTCACACCGACCAAACAAGGTATAGAGCGGGAGGGGATGAGTCGGCAGGCGTCCGGCCGACGACGACTCGTGGGGAGCGATCAGGAGTTGATGACTGAAGAGAAGGCCGATGATCAACGAGTGCCGGTCCCATCTGGTGTTCTGAGCACCAAAACATTAACATGATGGGATCGTAAGAGCCATGCCAGACTCCTGGAGTAAGCGTGCCCTTATTGACGACGTCCCAGGCTTCCCTGCACCCCGGATGTTATTCAGCTGCACCAGCCAGAGCTTTCTCGAACTTCCAACACCCTCTTCACTCGAACCAGACCACCATACTAGTTGGCCAGCGGCAGCGGACCCCAGTCAAACTCACTCCCTCGTGGCACGCCCACCAAACGTGGCCGTGACTCAGCGAAAACAATGTGCGTTACCCGAGACCGGCGATTCGCCTTCGATTTGTCTTCGAGTCATAACGATGGGTGGGTACTGGACTGGAAAACGGACCCGTCCTCAATTAGTTAACAGCACACTACACAGAAGCCATGTATAACCTGCGCGTCGTACTGCTGCAGCGCGGGCAGCCGAGTGTCGGGGTGGGCCAGCGGCAGCACCAGGTCGTCGCTAACCTCCGCGGAGCCTTGCCGCCACCTTGACAAGGTCAGAAGTGCAAACGTTGGTGCTCTAATAAAACAAAAATGAAGTGGAGGCGAGTGCGCGCGCCCTTACGTGTGATGAACAATGCTGACAGCGCGGCCCTCCTGCCTTTCAAGCAGCATCGGCGCGGGTCTGGCCGGCTGGTAGGGGGCTGGGTAGCGCACGGGAGCGGCCGCCAGGGAGCGCAGCGACGAGTGGTTCCGCCTGGCTGCGGTGGTGTCCAGGGGCGCAGCCAGGGCCTCGGCAAGAGGGGGAGCGCAAATTTGAGAGATGGTCCCTGATGATAAAGCTCTTCCCCCCCCCCTCAAAAAGGGCACAAAAATTGTGAGATCCGAATCCGCACTTGTTAATAAGAGCATGGTTTCCTTTGTTTACTAGCACTTGTACCTTCTATAGCTGGGACGGAAGTCAGAAGCTACCGCAAGATCAATTCTGTTTAAATTTTTAGTTCATTTAACTCAAGAAATCAAGCGTTAAACCAGGAATAAGCCATCGGCACTGTTTATTTTACGCCGAGCGGCGGCCAACAGGTTGACGAGAATCTGGTGGTGGAACAGAATGAGTGGAGGAAGAATTTCTGTTTTTCGTGTCGCTGTAGCTGTTCCTCCGACCGGACGACGGCCTAATTTTCTAATGCCCCAGTCCAATCTTTGAGCAGCGCAAATTAATTTTGAAAGACTTTCGGAGCATTATTTTACGACGACCGTCGCTGCGCAAGGTGTGCGCCGCCGGCGACCCCGGTCAATGCTATTCTCACTCCTGAGAGTGCGATCTCGCAGGCTCAGAACACTTCGGTGCAATTTGCTTCATTAATCGATGGTGAACGTTCTCCGGCAAGCATGGGCTGTCATTTTTTTATTTTTGAAGTCATTTCGACCCACTCCATTTAACACTGATGAGACACCTTACTTTTTGCGGGCCAGTGGTTCCTTGAGTAGAACACTGGCACATCATTGGTCCCGGTGAATGGCTGAATGGCCATTCTATCCCAACACGCAGGGTGCCTTCCGGCTACATGGGGCGGAGCCCTCATGGTCGATCCGGAAGGTCTTAGAGGGATATATCATATGACATTGGTACGCTCAATGACGCGGGAGGTCTTTTAGCCCGCAAAGTTGGCCTCAGGTCAAAGAAGGAACCGTGATTTGTACACACCTTTGATCGCCGCAGGTAGTCCAAAAACTAGCACATACTCTTCACTTTAGGTTAATGGGCCGAAGCGGAACTGGTGGCTGGAATTAGGTTGGAGGGCCCATCGTTTGATACTGGGGGTTCTGACTGACAGAGGGCCGTTCAATTGTCTCAATGTAAACTGTCATCATAAGTTATCATGTTTCCTTTCATTGTTTAAGTCCCCGGCCGACACAAGAGTCCTTCTGGCACTCGGGGTCTCGTCCCTGAATCCCGTTCCTATACGTCTCTGGTCCAAAAGAATAGAAAGCAACACCCGTGTCACCGCACATAAAACACCCCTGTTGTCCCCTGAATGTGGAACACTCCACTGCAATCCACGGCCGGTGCGGGCGGTGGGCGGCAACCCACGGCCGGTGCGGGCGGTGGGCGGCGACCCACGGCCGGTGCGGGCGGTGGGCGGCAACCCACGGCCGGTGCGGGCGGTGGGCGGCGACCCACGGCCGGTGCGGGCGGTGGGCGGCAACCCACGGCCGGTGCGGGCCATGGGCGGCAACCTACGGCCGGTGCGGGCCATGGGCGGCAACCTACGGCCGGTGCGGGCGGTGGGCGGCAACCTACGGCCGGTGCGGGCAATGGGCGGCAACCTACGGCCGGTGCGGGCGGTGGGCGGCAACCCACGGCCGGTGCGGGCGGTGGGCGGCAACCCACGGCCGGTGCGGGCGGTGGGCGGCAACCTACGGCCGGTGCGGGCGGTGGGCGGCAACCCACGGCCGGTGCAGGCGGTGGGCGGCAATCGACGGCCCCGCGGGCTGCGCACCTCGGGTCTACACTGTTACATTAACGGAACTTTACTTAAAAAATGGATCCTAAAATACATAAGCTACACATCATTATACTCACAACTGCGCGTAAAACGCGTCTGTTTAAGTTTCGTGTCACTTCAAGGCATGATACAGAAAAGATGAGCATGTAAAGCTGAACAAGTTCGATATTCCGGAAAATTTGACCTTTGGCGTGACATAATGGTTTCAAATATCAATCGAACAGCAAGAAAAGTAGTACCAATCGCAAGATCTTGCTAAGATCAACCCACAGGTGCTTTTTGCTAGACTTTATCTTTCCTAGTTTGGAAACGGCAAAGGGGTAGCGGGTCTCATCGCCCCCAGCTAGCATTACGCTTTACAAAAAAAAAAAAACGACAGACCAGGACGAGCTGGTCATTTATCACCTGCGTTCTCTCTTTCGATGTACCCGCCATGTCCATGTGCACTGAGTATGCACGCAATAAGCTAACGACCTGATGTTGCATTCGCGTAGTTCCCTATTCACTAGAGGGCTCCTATACTTAGGCTCAAGCCTTCCGAAATTTGCTGAGAAAGAAGGCAAATCACCAGAAAAACGCGTCCGTTTGGAGGTGTGCTTTTGAGGTGGGAGTCGTACATTCATTCTGATCAGCCTGCCTACAGATACACTCGAACAGTAACGCAAATGGCTCACTGCTATTTTGTCTGTGCTCTCTTCGGTGTTCCTCACCATTATTGAACGTGATAGGCGAGAACGCCTTTGAAGTCACATTACTACGATGCCACTGCGCTATTACGCTTTCATTATAGGCCTTGGTGGCCTTGGCTGCCACCCCATCGCGCACCCGTATCAGCGAATGTTTTTTAACGCCTGGTATTTCGCGGACGTGGCGGTTCAGTAAGAAAATTCCTCTGATTTGGCTACCTGGCAGTAGATTTTCTCCAACAGTGGCGTTTTATAGGTACCGGAATAAATAAACGGGATGAAGTCATGTTTTGGCTATTCTGGGGAAGGCTGCGACATTTTACAGTGCTCAGCTCCACACCGGCAACTTGCAGAGCTACGCTGCTGATGTGGGGGCTATGTTCGCTGGTAAGGAGCTTCACTGTACAGAGACGTTGCTAAAGAAATCTCCCCCCCCCGCGGAGATTCTGGATCCGCGCCTGGTCCAAGGTCGCTGCACCTCTCGCAATATCTGCGCGCGTCGTCAGCTGTCCAGCGCGGGATGCGTGGCGGGCGGGTGTGGTTGCTGCTGCTATAGCACGAAGTGCGAGGAAGCGGGGATAGCGCGCTACCCTTGACAACCGCCGGAAGCAGCTGACCCGGCTGCAGGTGTGCGGCCGGCTGGCAGACCTGTGAGTGAGAGTGCGTCAGTGAGGCAGCGCCATGTTGGGCTGGCTGCTGTCGGTGCCGCTGGCGGTGGCCCGCTGGCTGCTGTCACCGATTCCGCTTGCGGTTCTGGTGGTCACCCTCGTGTACGCCTACTTTAGGTACACCAAAGACTTCGACTTCTGGCCCTCACGCGGCGTGCCTGGGCCGAAGGCTACACTGCCCTGGGGAAACGAGTATGGGATGCCGTTCATGGCGCCGATGGTCGAGTTCGAGCAGTGGCTCTACAGCGAGCACGGCGGCAAGAAGTACTGCGGCTACATGGAGATGAACCGGCCGGTGCTCTTCGTCGGCGACCCTGACCTGATCCGGGCCATCAGTATCAAGGACTTCGAGTACTTCTCCGACCGACGAGACTTTGGCGAATTAGAAGATATGAAGGGAGCTCTGAGCGCCGTCAACGGGGAACTGTGGAAGAGCACACGAGCCGTCATGTCGCCCACGTTCTCCGCCAGCAAGATGAAGGCCATGCACCAGCTGACGCTAGACAACGCTACCAACCTGAACAAGTATGTGCTGGAAGACATGCAGGAGAAGGGGGAGGTGGAGATGAAGGACGCATTCGGGCGATATACTATGGACAACATCGCCTCCTGCGCCTTCGGCGTTAACTGCAACTCTTTCGTTGACCCGAACACTAAATTTGCAACGAACGCCGCAAAGTTGTTCAGTCCTGGGATGCTTGGAATGCTCCGTAGCATTGCAATGTTAACCATCCCGCGCTCAATTGCTTCAAAAATCCCTAACCCGGACAAGGAAGTGTATCAGTTTTTCGGAGACGTCATCAACACAACCATCGCTCATCGGGAGAAGCACCCAACGTCCCTGCGAGACTTCCTGCAGCTGCTACTGGACACCAAGGACAAGGACGGCAATCGCGTGCTCAGCACCACCAGCATTGTCAGTCAGTCGGTGCTCTTCTTCTTCGCCGGGTACGACACGACGGCCACGCTATTGACGTTCGCTGCTTACTGCCTGGCCACCAGTCCCGAGGTGCAGCGTCAGGCGCAGCAGGAGGTGGACGATGTTGTAACCAACCACGGCGGTCAGCTGACGTACGACGCCGTGATGGAGATGTCCTACATGGACCGGGTGCTGTCCGAGACGCTGCGCATGTACCCACCAGCCACGCGGATCGAGCGCTTATCGACCAAGGACTACACTCTGCCCGGTACGAACGTCCACCTGCCCAAGGGCACGCTGGTGCAGATACCGGTATTCGTGCTCCACCGTGACCCGGACCACTACCCGGATCCGCTGCGCTTCGACCCGGACCGCTTCCTGCCCGAGGAGAAGGAGAAGCGTCACCCGTGCGCCTACATACCGTTCGGTGTCGGACCGCGTAACTGTATCGCCATGCGGTTTGCACTGTTCGAGGCGAAGGTGGCGCTGGCGACACTGCTCCGAAAGGGCACGCTGCTGCCGACGGAGAAGACGCCTCCACCTCCCCTTCCGCTTGACAAGAAGACGTTTATCACCGCGCCTGAGGGCAAGAAACTGCATTTGAAGGTGGAACTGAGAGCCAGTGACGACTAGGGTCAGTAATGACCTCGCAGCAGTGTCAGTCCAACGACGGGTCACGCCCAGAGGGACGCTGATCAAATTAGCTGGACCTAGTTGCCCCGAGCCTTACATGGAATGCTCGCCATTTTAAGATATTGAATGTAGCATTAGATGTGAGCATTAGCATTAGATGACACGAAATCATTTCACTTACAAGTATTGGTACACTTTGAAGTGGAAAATGCCGCTTAGACAGCAAAATTTCTATATTTTGTAATTCTGCTCAATATGTGATTGTTTTATTGCGTCATGGAAAGTTTGTATGACAGCGTTCCCTTGTGGTTTTTCAATCTCCTGAGAGATCGCAATATGGGCTGAAAGTGTTCTGTGAGCCAACTATCGTGATGTGCGCGTGTTTCGGCCCCTCCCCGTCGGGGTTCTGACATTTTTCCTTGAGTTTAAGACATTTATTTGCGCCCACATGTTCGGTTTTAACGCTATTCCTAAGTTGTCCCATTATGTTATTATTTCCTCAGTAACCGGGACGAAGCTAGAACGTCTTGTATGGTGTAGCATAAAATATAATTCGTGTTAGAAACATGTACATCTTGCTTAACACTGATTGGGAGCCAATTGACGACCGTTATAGCTGAAAATCGTGCTTACGAGCCCCAGATATGAACGGCTTGATGATAATATCTGTTTTACCTTGAACATCGCATAGACAGTCGAGTGGCAGTACTTAAATGAGTTATGACATCATGAATGTCGTAGTAACCTTGAAGTACTCTGCACAAAATAGTCTGCACATCTTGGCGGGGGTGCAGCTCAGAAGTAAGAGACATTTTGGTCTCCAGAGGGGCAGGGCTTTGAGCGGTACTAAATGATCTTCAAGATAACTTTCAGTACATAAATCTGGTACAAATATGGAACACTCTCAGCTTCTGCACTACGGGAAAGTTTGACTTCAGTGGCGGAAGGACAAGGTGATTGAAAGCAGCAATGTAACATTCGTTGGTCTTCACGCTGCGTGAGAATGCTCATTCTTGGGGGACTGAACATGAATTTTCCAGTATACTAGGCATGGTGGTCTACGAGTCTGTCATGTATGAGTAAAACAATTGCAAGATGGGGCAGTGGCGGGGGCGGCATATCAAGGCCGACGGAACCACCAGATCGGATCACCCCTACATGAGCACTCAGGAGGTGAATGTAAACAATTCAATTTTTAAAAAATATATATTGTGTCACCTTAAACGCAATTTAGATAAAATTTTAGCTCGATGAGTCTAGTGGCGTTCCACGTAATGAAAATGCTGTCACAACCTGTCACTGCAGAGCATCGACATGCTGTACCATTTCCAAACATGTACTCGGTGGAAATGAAATAAACCGCTGTTCATGACACGTTCTTTAAACTGAAAATGTTTGCAGCCCTGCCTAGTTCTGATTCCGATTTGGAGGATATGGTCGAGCCCGATTCTCCCGCCGGATACGTCGTGCAGGAGATGCACGCGTCGGCCGGCTCTTTAGTAGGACAGCCGTACACCCTGATTGCATTCGTCCACGCATTGTGTACGCCTATCAGCTGTTACTAAAATGTTTTCCTCAGTGACGTTTATTCACAAGATGGTAGACTTTATTAAGATCCCAGATGCGGCCGCCGGTTGGGCGACACTTGCTTTCGACCAGGGTGAACGGCGGCGGCGGCGGTGGCCTTCGGTGACCTTGGATTTTTTTCCGCCGATGCGTCCCTGGCCGCACGCACGGCGCAAGCGACGCGATGGCCGCCGCCGAGATCAGTTCTTGAGACGACCTTTGGATCAGCTGAGTTTCCGGCGTTATCAGGGTCGGGATGGCGCCGGCCATTTGCTGAGAAGTGCATTGGTATATCTAGGGCTTCCCAAAGCCAAAGTGCGCTTCGAAAAGAGCGTCTGGTTAAACGCCACAGGTGCAAAACCAAGGCCGAAGCGCGACGTTTTGTTGATTTCGCGTGATAATAATGTTACGTTTGTTATGTTTCCTCTTGAGCGGAGGGATCCAACCCTTTTAGCATTCATTACGCAGGTATTTTTTTCGAATTAGTGTTGTGCATACATTACAGAGCACAAACGTTGGGAAAAGCAGGCAAATTCAGATTATTACTCTCGTGATGGTGAATAGGGAGTCCAGAGAATTTCCTCCCGCCGGATATGCTGCTTCAAACCGAAATTTTGGGCTAGCCGTAAGCATTTCGTGAAAATAGACATAACAGATCAAATTGAACGCGTCTGATCCAACAAATGTCGAAGAGTACAAGAAAGAGCTAATCCCTTGAAAGTTCGCCGTTGGTGGTGTGAAGTGTTCTCCCCAAGAAGGGAAGGTCAGATAGCTTCAAGGGGGCTGGGGTGATGTGTATGACCGGCACAGAGGTCTGAAGGCCTTATAGCAACGCTCCACGCGCGTTCGAATATTTGCTTGACAACGACGGGCAATAGATGTCACGCGGGAAACAGCGGGTAAAGCACGCGTGTTGGAAAGCAAGCTATGAAATATGATACCGGTGGCATTATTGGCATGACTATGCTCGTATCGCTTATGATTTTATACCGTGAAATATACGAGTTCATGCTGTTCACGTTGCTAGGTTCATTTGACCCCTCTTTGGAGGTACGGTATTGGCGTCAGGTCATGCCCGTGGCGTAGAGTAGTCTGGGCAGACCGATACACAGGGTCGGATAGGACTTCAGTAGTGGGGTAAGCACAGGAATACCCACATGCAATGGGTAACAGGCTGAGTTCAGTCTAGATTTTGGGAAAATTACGGCTATGGATGTGAGCATGGATATGATGTTTGTAACACGTCGGATAGATGCTTGAGAAATACTACAAATGATACTACTTGTGCTTCTTTAAGCCATGACCAGCTAAGTTTTCAATATTGTTTGTAATTTTAAGCGTAAAAAAGAGTGAATTCTGGTTAAAGCATCTTGAAACTTTCCCGCAACTGAGCATTAAATGGCTGGATAAACGTGAACAGGTGGGTGACAGGTGACTACAGCTTATAAGTAATCGATGGCAGGTGGGTATGAGCACAGTTTCGTTATTACCGAGTGGAATGGATAAAGGAAATTTTAACCGTGATGTCTTCTACAGGGTGGTCTACTTATCGAAAAGTATTCGTGTGACACAAGATCGTACAAAGTTTGCCAAAGGGGACAGGCGCAAAACTAACCGGTTATGGCAAGTCCTGGGGTAGGCGTGCGTCAGAAACTTTCTCTAGGATAACGTAAAATTCCTAAGTCTCCCTTTGAGCTAGGTTGTTAAATTTACCTGGTGAACGAAAGACCTCGTGTGCAGACATAAAATCCCCAAAAATCAATGGTAAAAGACGATAAAGAGCGTACGGCGTGCGAAATTCTAGACAAGCTCCACCTTGTGTGAGAGATGGGAATGGGAGAGAGAGGCTTTGTGCCATCCCTGGGCCGCACGGAAATAACGTCCGTAATTCAGTCCGTTGCCACCCAACCCTGGGATGGCAAAAGTCTCTCTTCGCGCGGAAGGGCAAAGCTATGCTGATGGTAGCTGACGCTGGAGGTTGTTTCTTGATAAGCGCGATGCCAATTTTGTCCATTAAGACATTACACCAACCGCAAAAGTCGTGAGAAATGTTATGATGATGAAAAGTCGTACATTTGCCCAACATGATAGTGAGTGCCATTATTTTTTTTTACGCATGTACCAATGGGACGTCCGTGTGTATACACAATTAGATCGCGCTTATCGGGTTTATACTGGGCTGGGACGCCGCTTTTTGTATGCAAATTGCGTGGGCTACGCTAAAAAGCGCGGCTATGACATGCGTGGACACACATTACAAGAAGGCGTTTCAGGGTATACGTAAATACCATTTTAAGTGGATTTGGCGTCTCAGCGTGAATATCAGGGAAAAGTAAGCCAGGACAAAGCAACCAAATGGAAACAACTAGACCAGAGTGCTGAAGCGTGTTGAAATGAACGGGAGTTGGTACATTAACGACAAACAAAAACTTATCGCTCTGCCGCGCCTGCCTATCATTAAGCCATGCATGCGGTATGAAACATTGCCGTCCCATTCGCTCTCCGTCCACGCACGTCACTGGGCAACAGCAAGGTGTCCGTGGCAACAGAACCGGTGCACGCATGTGTCGCGAGGGTTGGCCAGTCGCACAACTATACACATCTCTCGAAAGGTTCACGGCCTGCAGCGTGTTGCAGAGTGAAGATTTTGATCGCGAGTTTGCCGAATCAGGATTCTCTGTGCGGCTCAATTCCAATAAAAATATCAGAAGTCATCATGACGACATGGGAAAGCGCAGCAATCTACCGACAAGCCCACGCATCTGTTCTTAAATGTAGAAACAGGGCGACAGGGAGCCAATGGGAGGTTACGAGCGGTGCGGCATCCAAAGAATAACATTTTTGGAAAGGTATGGTAGGCTAAGCATGTTAGTAATATGTTAAATTCCGGTCGAGATAGGTGCCAAATGAATTCTAGCAACGAACGGGGCTCAATGGTGCGTATATTCATGCGACATGAGCACATTCGACCTCTCTTTAAGCCAATCTCACCTCACTTCGACATTCTTACCCTCTGTTTGACCTTGACCAAGAGAAAAGATGTGAAGCCATGCGAAATGAAACTGAATGCTTCACAGACCCCGATGTCACATCGTTGCTCTATTGTAAAATTGCCAGGAACACGCAATATGCGTCGTTATGCATCGAAGTATGCCCGGTGTACGCTTATTAAAAGCGTTATCAGTGAAAAGGTCCCTTCCTCTGCCGGTGGGCTTCCACCTCGTGCAGAAGACACTGCAGCTGCTACTTGTCACCATCTACAAGCCTGCGAAGATTTCAATCAGTGACACACCCTTCGTTGCAACATCATTAAAAACTTTTGTATTCCGCTCAAAATCAAGATAAAACGTATAGCCGTGGTTGGCCTGCCATTGGTCGACTAGATTGCTTGGCCACCGGCTAGCATCAATCTGAAGAAGCTAAACCAGCCAAGAGTATTGCTGTGTCATATGCGTCAATTATGTGTCCCAGTTGACGAAGGAGCGGTGGGCTTCCTCCATTATCCTCGGCGTTGGTCGTGATGCATCTCCATCTGACGCCCGAGACGGTCCGGGTGAAAAGCTGCAGCAGTTATGACGCCGTCGTCTATGCTGGTGATGACCCATTTCGGAGATACAACATTTGCCAACTCGGAGTGACAATTGTCTCATCTGCCAGATGAGTCTCTTGGCTGGTGTTCCAACTTATTCATATCGATGCTGGCCGGTGGGCGAGGAAGCCAACTGCTGATTAGGACGCAAAAGAACGGTTACCCGTTTTAGCATGCAGTTGAGTGATATGGGCACGTTACAAATGATGCACCAAAGAGACATGCGTTAATTATAGGTATTTTTGCACGCGTTGTAGTCGGTGACAGGGACTAGAAGCAGTGACTTCTGTGAGGGATGAAAAGAACTATTTTGGTAGCGGATCAGCACTTGTAAGAAGCGGATACCGAACACAATTCGAAGTGTAACGGCATACAGTGTGTGTTCAGAACAGATATTTGGTGGCGTGGTGGTGTAACGTAGCTCCGTCTGGCACATAAATACTTGGTGGCGTGGTGGTGTAACGTAGCTCCGTCTGGCACATAAATTTCATCTCGCATGGCTTGGCATCTTCCGTTTTCTTTGTCGAGGTCAAACAGAGGACTAAAAGGCTAAAGTGAGATCAGATGGTGTTAAAGAGGGATAAGATGATTTCGCAACGCATTTATATGCATTCACTCTCGAGCCACTTTTATCACGAGAATGTGTTTCGAACCCATTTCGACGCAGTTTCAAATGTTTTCATTGTTCAGCATGCTACACCCCCAGCCCGCGCGTCTTATTTGTATTTCCCTCTGCTCAAGTCATCCACCACCTGAATGTTATTGTCGAAAATATCGAATCAGTATGATGAGGAAGTCCTAAAGGGCTGTGTTTCAAGCATTTCAGTCGGTGTTTATGCCAATTTGCATAATGTCATGATGATCACCTTAGAACGAAACAAAATTTGGTAAGTTGTGAAGTGCATTTGTCAGAAACATTATGCACATAGATAAGACATTAGCAATAGCCTTATTCGTCGGAGGAAAACCAGGAGAATGGAGATGTAGACGCGTGATATATGTATATATATATATATATATATATATATATATATATATATATATATGTATATATACATGAAACGTGTCTATGTTTTCATTCTCTTGGTTTTTCCCAGGAGTAAGGCTATTACTACTGTCTTATCTAGAGCAAAACAAGCTTAAAACTAGCAGACTTTTGCTCTAAAACTAAGTTTTTTGCGCAACCCCTAAACATGCATGTACTTTGACAAAAGTGATATCACTGAGCTTGCCTTGGGCCGCAGAACCAGATTAGCCCTAAGCACCCATGCGTTTCCAAAAAGTGGTACTCTGTAGCATCCTAATAAACGGTCTGGTAAAGCTGTGAAACAGCTGGAACCAAATTCAAATGTTGCTGCAGCGTTGCAGAAGATTGCAATCACGGTCCTGATTAAAAGGGTCCTTGGAGAATTGTGTGATCGTCAACAAAGCCTTCATAGAACACGCACGCACGCACGCACGCACGCACACGCACACGCACACGCACACGCACACGCACACGCACACGCACACGCACGCGCACGCGCACACGTATGCGTACATGCACACGCACACGTATGCGTACACGCACACACGCACGCACGCACGGCAGGGATCCAAATTCTAAGATTTTGTAAATGTTGCAGGATATTGAAGCCAGCTCCTTAGCGAGTGTTGCAAAGTAAAATGCAATGTTTCAAAAGTGCACTTACCCGTTGCAACGTTACGAAACCAAAATCTTACACAACCAAATTGTAGTCTCAGGGCCAGGCCGTATCACTGCAGCACCCTTAACGTGTGCCCGGTAGAGGGGTCAGCTTGGTCGCAGCACGCGTGCCGCAAAGTACGGAGGCGTAACTGCACTACAGCGGCAGGCGATGAGTGCAGTCCGCTGGCGGCAAGACTGCATAGTAGAGCCGCCGCCGCCGGCCAGCCCGCCGTCACTGGCTCAGAGTGCAGTGCTGCAGTAGGCGAAACGTGCGGCCGACTGACTGGAGAGCAGCGAGAGACGAGGCCAGTATTATTGCTGTCGGCGTTTGGGACCGCTGCACCACCGCAGTACATGATTTGCGCAGTGGGCACGTGTGGGGGATTAGGTGACTGATATAGTGCTTGCATCTTGATGTCACGAATGGTTCCTGCGAAATCAGTTCGCTTGAGCACATTGCCATAACAAAGAGGCCGTTGCGTTCGGCGAAGGAAGCCGGAGCTGGTCCGGCGAGCATCAGGTACTCCAGTAAACCTTCGTAAGTAATTGGTGATGGGACGATCAGTCAGAGATTCAGCCCTTTCAAGGTTGAATGACGGCAAAAAAAATTGCAGCATTGTTACGCTGGTACGGCTCTATGCATTCGATTTCGCCATTCGTTACACAATGATTCTCGACAGATGGTAGTTTTATTGGGTTCATGTGAATTATGATGAGCATAGTAATGATGAAATTATCCGCCGTCTTTTAACGCGAGCTTATGTTCTTTCGTGGCGCCTCTCAGCACACCGTGACCTACATCTCACCATTGGAGCTTATATGTTCAGTAGTCACCACAGGAGCGTTACATTGCTGTGGAATTCATTCATGTTCATTCATTTTGTGGTCGACGAAATAAAAAGTATTTGGTGGTAAGAGCATTTCGATATGGCTGCTAAGTGACACGCAGCCATATGAAAATACCTCGGCACTTGATAATCTTAAGCGCAAACGCCCACCACATTCGCATAATTTTGCGCGTAGGCATGTGTGGTAGGAAAGAGATTCATGGGGAACAAGTCGGCGGACGGAGACACAGGGCTGGTGTTTTCGTTTACGAACTTGTACAATCCTCCCCATCCACCCTGTATCCCTTAGTGCGGCGTGCCTGTACACCCCAGGGACCACATCGTGTCGTCAGGGGTGATCGGTCCACTGCCAAACGTTCAAAACACGTCTTTCCGAATAGCACATGGCCGAGATGAATATGTGCTGCGCTTCGGGAGTTTTTTTAAGGCTAGCTAACGACGCAGACAAATGGTCCCTGATGTTATGGAGGTGTGGCCCTGCCAAAGCCGCGCACTCCATTTCTGCGGTTTTCCATGTGAGGGGTTTCGTGATAATGAATACTCATGAGGCACACGACAATAAAGAGCAAAGCGATGCTGGTTAGTTCACAACCCCCACTCCCTCCCACAGCACCCGATGTTCTGTAGCATGGCACGTCTGCGCACGTTCTGAAAAACATCGCGTCTCTCGAGCTCAGCTGCCCAGTGGCAATTCTTCCAAATGCACCTTCACGGGGAGTATGGGACGACATGACCACCATTTGCAATAATGACACATGTGCGTTGCAGCTAGCTTACGGTGCAAAGCCCATTGCCTAAATATTTTGGGGGGCAGTCCGATTTGAAACATCGATGCCGGCACCGATGTTTCATACCGGACCAGCACGACCAACGCAGCCGTGCTAGTCCCGGCCACTCGGCCGCAACCAGCTGGTTCACATCGTGAGTCCTGAGGTGCGTGTGGTTACGCTTGTGTCGCACTGCACGGGACTCGAGTTGTCAACTGAAGAAAACAAAGGGCAGCTCCTGCCACCTTTTCTCTTTCGTCGCCGAGGACAGTGACGTGCGCGACAGACCGACTGAGCTGTGGACTTGTAGGTTTTGCACCTAAAAATGCTTTGCTGGAAAGAAAATCGTGCGGCACATGCCACTGAACAGAATGGTCGTGATCTCCCTTTTCCTCTTCCTCGCCCTCCTCCTCCCATACCTCGTGCTCCTCGTGCTCCCAGCGCGCGTCGATTCCCTGTTGTGTGACTCGAGATGACCGGCTCGGTGCAGCCCCGGCTTCACATTAGCCCTTCCAAGAAATATGCTACGTGGCGTGCTTCAGGCAGAAATTGCATTTCGCTAAAGGTCGACTAACACTAGCAAGGGCTCCCTTCCATACGTCCTGCGCTCCAACGTTTGCATAAATTTGCGCGTGATATACGCTATTGAACGCAACGGAACCTTTGAGATGAAATCGTTCCTGGGGCAGCGAAGTTCACGCAGTCATTACGTGCCCGTTGCGCTACTCAGAGAAACAAGCTGGGGATGAGGGAAAGTAATGCTACCCGAAGGCTGTCTCTATACTTGTTGCCTTTCAACATATGCCTGGTGTAAAGTTGGGGTGGCTTAAGCCCCTAAAAATAGTTGTCCAATTGGCGTAGTGTGATGCAGTGCAGTTAATGCGGCATTTTCTGATATTATGCAGACAACCCGCACTGTGTGGTCGCGTGTATTTAAGCGTGTGTGCGCACGTGTGCGTTTGAGTTATTACTGATTTTGTGGGCATGAGTTTGACCGGGCTCGGGCCGAACATAAACCACAGTCTTGACTACTTAGTTTACAAGTAGTCTATTTGTACTAGTAGTCTTTGCGAAGTGTGTGTTTTGTACCCTGAATACATACAATCATTTTCATGGCATCGATCCGGAAAGGTCAGCATTATATTTTCTTCTTCTATGAGAACAAGCAGTTTCCAGCCCAGCCCAGCCCAGCCCGGCACAAGGATGCGTAACAGGACCTGCGGAGGAACGCCAGGCGCATCGCGCGGGGGCGCTGTTTTTTGTGCGATGCCGACGTACCTGCTTGTGGTTTTCACTGTCGTGATAGTGACGTCAGGCGCAAGCTTCCCACCGTAGCATACAATGGCATCCTCACAGAGGATGGATCAACTTCACCAGGGACTCATATACCTGCTTGGGGCTGTATTTGATACGCTGGTTAGGCGTTATTCATAAAATTGGCTTTCGTGTACGCTAGTGAACACAATCGTACATTGCGCATCACGCAGGCGTCTCTGCACGTTGTAAATCATGGAAACTATGCCACTGTCACCGCTGTTGGTGTAACGTTTCGTGACGGCTGCTGTGATGTTACTATTTGTGCAAGGCTGACGGAATTGTGTTACAGCCCTTGACAAGTGCGTTAGGAGGTTGTAATATATTTGTTACACAATTCAACGAGAGAAATTTACTCAGCATGAACGTGCGTGCTCCAGCGGTTTAACAAAAAGGGATTTCAGGGTTGCAAAATGGCAAACCAAGGCTATGGCCAGGCCTCACATCTCGGCGACGCGTTGTTGCGACGGCCGTCGCCCCAAAAGTCGGGCCAGAACATTGCAACTCGGAAAAGAGCAAACAATTGTGCCAGCAAAAGCGTGTTTTGATGAGTGTTGCACGTTATGTGCGTTTGTGCAAAAACCATGAATCCACCGTGGATCCGCCCTTGGATCCTTTCACGGGTACTCAATCTTTCCGCCGTCTTTGATCTGCTTCTTTCGGACGTTCTCCAGCACTTATGTCCGATCTTGGCACCCTACGGAGAAGTAGATGTGAGACAGTATCAGTGTTGGTGAATACGCTGCCTACAAATTAGCCGGCGCTAACACTATCACATTTTTGAAAATGGACCTCAAATACAAAACCATGGGGCCTAATGGTATCCTCAATGTATTGTGTGCAATTACAAACTGACCTTGGATCTTTTTGTAGCGTTTTACGCCACAACGAAATACGAAATGGAGAAAAGTAGCAGTAGCTAGTCATAGCGACATCAGCAGATATGGGTGACAGTGAGAGTAGCAGGCAGTGTACTCCGTCAGCAGCATCATGGGTGACAGTTGAGTGTAGCCGGCAGTGTACTCCGTCAGCATCAGCAGTCATGGAGTGTACACCGTCAGCACATCATGGTGTGACAGTGATGTAGCCGGCAGTGTACTCCGTCAGCAGCATCATGGGTGACAGTCGAGTTACGCAGTGTAGTGCACGGCTCATTGGGACGTTGAGGTAGCCGTGTACTCCGGGTACGGGACATAGCGACATCAGCAGCGTCATGGGTGACAGTTGAGTGTAGCCGGCAGTGTACTTACTCTCGTCTCAGCAGCGTCATGGGTGACAGTTGAGTGTAGCCGGCAGTGTACTCCGTCCGTGCCCGGTACAGGACATAGCCGACATCAGCAGCGTCATGGGTGACAGTTTTGAGTGTAGCCGCGCAGGTACTCAGTGTGCTTCCGGGTACGGGACAAAGTTCCAAAGGAGGGCAGTCTAATGAAAAACAAAAGGCTTGCGCTATTAGTTAAAATGCAAGTGATTCCGTAAACACGGTTTTAGCTTACCATATCGGGTACTTATACCGGTACTCGAGGTATCGGATAAATAAGATTAATGTATTTACAAGGCGAATTATTATCCGCTGCGATCAGGGCCTGGTTTTGCGGGTGGCGTTACCAAGCGATATAGAATGCATGGAATGCATGGTGTGCCGCATAGTAACTAAGTAGAATGCGCGGTAAGAAACTGAAGCACTTGAGTACTTTCGGATGAATTTTCTCAGATTCGTCTTTCACTTTACCGTCTTTGGCTTTTTGTATAAGACCTTTGTCATCTTATTTCTGCTTTGAGTTGGATCCATTTTGATATTTGCCTCGGCTTAGCTTTGTTTGGCCCTGGATGGAAAGAGTTCTGTACCTTTTCATGAACCTCACACATTTTAGGAACATTTGGTGATAAGTTTCAACTAGTTTTATGGTGTTTTGCTTCTGTCCATCAATGGTCCAATGGGCCGTGTCATTGACTTCTAGTGACTTCATTAACCCAGATATTAGTAAGTGCCAAATTACGCAATGTAATGCTTTCGTGTGTACATGCTTCGCCATTTCCGAAACAAATATTTACCAGGCGGGGAAGTTGTGCCCTGCATGAATCTCCGGAAGTTCCGCACGCTAGCCGCCTAAATCCACTTACCGGGCTCGCGTAACTCGGCGTAATGTGCCGGGCGCGGGAAGTGGGCTCCCTGGAATGGCTCCGCGCGCGCGCCGTAGTTTCCGGCCCATGCACCGTGCACAGTAATCGATACGGTAAAAAAAATATTGCGAACTCCGACCGTTCCAGGAAGCGGAGACATCGCGATTCGGGTAATGTTCCTCGACTTTGGCACACACGCACAACTGTCACATGGATGCGAATGCAGGATGAGACAGCCATGGGAATCACTCAGCTTCGTCTGAGATGCACATTTATGACTCCAGTACGGCAGCATGCGACGAAAAAGTCGCACAACGCTAACGCACTCTGTGAGGCAAAAGATGCAATGCATCAGTTCAGTGATCTCTTCTGATCGAAGGGCGTTTTTCAGAAGACTTGTAAAGGCGCTGCGTCCCGCCAGACAGAACTCGAGCGCTGACCCGTGCTTTGGGGCCAGCTGGCTGCGGCCGGTGCCGTCATCCCGCGCGGCCAGGGCTACTCCAGTTCATTGCTTTAGGTGGTTTCCCCTCACCGGAGCTGTAATCATAGCCGACCAGCGGACACATCGCGTACTGAGCCGAGTGGCCACCACCCGCCCGCGTGATACCTGTGTCGGGCGGCCACCGCCCGCCCCCGTGATACCTGTGTCGGGCGGCCACCGCCCGCCCGCGTGATACCTGTGTCGGGCGGCCACCGCCCGCCCCCGTGATACGTGTGTCGGGCGGCCACCGCCCGCCCCCGTGATACCTGTGTCGGGCGGCTACCGCCCGCCCGCGCGATACCTGTGTCGGGCGGCCACCGCCCGCCCCCGTGATACCTGTGTCGGGCGGCCACCGCCCGCCCCCGTGATACCTGTGTCGGGCGGCCACCGCCCGCCCGCGTGATACCTGTGTCGGGCGGCCACCGCCCTCCCACGTGACGCCCGTGCCGAGTGGCCACCAGCCGCCCGCGTGACAACCATGCCGAACATTTACCGTGCGCCCGCGTGACACCCATGCCGAGTGGCCACCACCCGCCCGCGTGACACCCATGTCAACTGGCCACCACCCGCCCGCGTGACACCCATGCCGAGTGGCCACCACCCGCCCGCGTGACACCCATGTCAACTGGCCACCACCCGCCCACGTGACACCCATGTCAACTGGCCACCACCCGCCCGCGTGACACCCATGTCAACTGGCCACCACCCGCCCACGTGACACCCATGTCAACTGGCCACCACCCGCCCACGTGACACCCATGTCAACTGGCCACCACCCGCCCGCGTGACACCCATGCCGAGTGGCCACCACCCGCCCGCGTGACACCCATGCCGAGTGGCCACCACCCGCCCACGTGACACCCATGTCAACTGGCCACCACCCGCCCACGTGACACCCATGTCAACTGGCCACCAGCCGCCCGCGTGACACCCATGTCAACTGGCCACCACCCGCCCACGTGACACCCATGTCAACTGGCCACCACCCGCCCGCGTGATACCCATGTCAACTGGCCACCACCCGCCCGCGTGACACCCATGCCGAGCGGTGCACTTCGGCTGCGGACTCGGTCCGCTACTCCGTTTCGACCTGCCTTGTATTCGGCCTTCGTACGAACGTAAAACCTCGAGGAGGTGATTAAAGACGCTTCCCTATGCATACAACACGCAAGATAGATGGCTTTAATTAGTCGAGTAACTTAAGCACTCATACGGGAAGTGGGACTCTTAATGAAGTTTTCCGGTGAAGTAGCGGCGGAAATACATTGTTTCGTGTGTGGGCCTGGGTTCAGGTGATTGCAGGTAAGAGCTATGATGCAATCAGCGGAAAGTCAGTTGAGCTTGTGGCAACAATGCCAACACTTGCGTACGTGAACAATTATTTGCGTACAACGTTCCATGTATTTGCGTCGAAAATACGCCAGCAATGTCAAAAAATGTCGTTGCACAGATCACTCTATTGTTTAAGCCCGAGATTGTGGCCTAAAGTGCCGGTAGGCCGCAAATAAGCTATAACTTTACTAAAAAAGTGTATTTCATGGACCGAGGAGGACCATACCGTACTTCCAGATTAGAGGCCCCATGCTCAAAGTGCATTAAACCAGATAGGCCTGGCTGCGCTGCCCAAAGCTAGTCAGCCCAATCCCCGCTTGCCACCATTCTGCCCTGTGCAATATTAATGATGCAAAAAATCGAAGCACTCCATTTCTAGCATCCATCGACGTGCCGTCGTTTCTCGGTCAAGCCGGCGTGGCCCGTTGACCGGCTGGTGTCAGCAGTCGTCGCCCACCGCCCGCCCAGCACCGTCTCAAGCAGCAGAGTTTTTGCGCGCGCGAGCACGCCCGCGGACAGCGTGCTTTGTCACAGCGGAGCGGCGTCCGAACCGGCGCGCGGCGGTCGCGAACGTCGGCGGCCAGCGCCGACGGCGAGCGGGCGGCCAGCGGCGCCTTCCGCGACACTGGAGAGCTCGCATCAACTCGACGCTCACCTGACGCGATCGGGCCATCGATCTGGCGTGCGCCGGCGGCGCCGGCCCGTGGTCTGGGCTCAGCTTCGACGTCGCCCGCGCCGCGTCCCGCCCGGGACACGCCGGGCCTGATGGAGAAGCATCGAGCACGTGCTCCAGCCGGCGGTATTTCCCGGTTAGAGCGGCAGACGACCGCCTCCTTGCCAGCAGCGTCACGCGCGCCGTGCCCTAGCCGCTAACGGTGACGGGACGCGGTCACGTGACTGGGCCGGTCGCGCGACGGCTGGACGCGACGAGATGGAGCTGTTCGTCCAACATCTAGGGATGGCTTAAGTTTGGTCTTCGTCAACCCGGAAGTATTGTGGAAGTATGTGGTAGAGAAACGACCGAGAGCTCTTGCTCATCAAAAGATTGCATGAAATGTGGTCAAAAATTCATGTGGAATCAGAAGCTGGACAGCATAAGTGTACACCGTTTGTTAAAAAGTGAAAGAGGTTCCCGACATAATTTTCTGATCATGCATTCCAGTAATATTGTGCTGACAGTCAGCGCAAGCAGGCATGAAACGTTGTTTCTCAGTATTATGTGTTGTTGCTGGATACAAAGGAATTTGTTATATGGTGTTGAATATTGGAACCCTTTCACCCTGTTGAAATGCCGCCGTGTTGATACCTGCGCTGTCCACTTTATTATTCTACCGTGTGTCAAACCAAAATTTGCCTCACTCACTAGACGTGGAGAAAGTGGGCTGACGGGCGATGACCCCTCTCACCTATCGTGGAAGTTGAAATGTTATCCTTTTATAAGGCATGGCAACGGTTGACTTGATTGGAGAGCAGCCCTTTTTAAGAAGAGATTAACCGATGCACGCACGCGTTCAAAGGTGTAGGATAGCATTAAGTTGAAAGAGTTCAAGGTTCCACCCCTGCCCATTTCCTCCTTGCCACCACATTCGCGGCCCCAAACATCCAATTTGGCAGAGAGCCCCATCAGCCATCCTTAGATGTTGTGTTCGTGTTTAGTCCAAACGACACAAACAAACAAAAAACAGTCATTAAAAAGCACTCTTGTTAAATTCAAACGACAAAGGAAAGTACCCAAACCAGAGAAGAAAACAACTTACTGATATTTTGGGTGCATTGGCACAGAGAAGAGTCCCCCTCCACCAACAGGTTTGTGAAGCTACGCCTTCTGGCCTCCTGTGCGCAGGCATATAGATTTGACGAAGGAACTAATGGTGTTAAGCCTAGGAAGTTAAGTTCGACTTCGTCCTTAAGAGTTCAGTCTTTCCATTTGAAACGCGATCTTCGTGAAGGTCTTTCAACCGACTCACTGCAGGACCGGCATACGGAAACATTCGGCTTTCAATAAGATTTACCCCGATTTTAACCACACGCGGACCAGATATTTGTGCAGCAGGCTGTGACAAACTGTTTTTGTAATAATGCGTGGCCGCACGTTGTAGGCATAAAATGACACACGCGCACCATCGCAGCGTGCGACTAAAGCGTGTATGATATAGGCGAGCATGGCGTGTTCCGCACGGAAGCGGGAAACTGTATTATTCATTGAATGCATTGTCTCACATTTGTATGGGGTTTTAAGCTGAAATAGCCCTCTTGAAGATCATTCGGTGTAGTTCTCAGCGCTGTCATTCTTAAGAGCTAGGATCCCTCCAGTGACTGGGCTACATGCCGCGAAGATGTGCAGACTTTTTCGTGCAGACTTTTTCAAGGTCACCTAGGCATCCATGACGTTCAATAATGTCATTTAAATCCTGCTATTCCAGTGGTCATGCGGCGATGAAGCCCATGAAAAATATAATTGTCTACCCGTTTATGCCTGGCGTTAGCGCCTGTATGTCTGTAGTAAGTCAGCTTTTTGCATCATATCGATGCTTCGTCCAATATCTTCAAATGTGTGGCGTTCCCTTCAACGACGGCAGGGCGGGCCTGATGCATCCGGCTCTCCAGAGGTGTGGTCTCAGGCGCTCAGAACACTTAAATGGAATTTCGGTCGGTCGAGTTCCAGAATGTCTTATTCGATGCCGAACCTTACACTTTCGGCCGTGCCACGTCACTTACCCATGATGACAGCATCCGCAAACGTGGGTATAGTGAAAGTGTGACACTGGCCACTCCGCCACTCACTTTTCCTTCCTAGTCGAATCCATATGATTTCGTGCTTTTGAAGGCACAGAGCGGGTGCATAATGACTATAATTAACCCTCCGAACTCTGCAAAGGTCATACGTGTGTAGTCATGTCCGGCTAGGTCTTTAAGTTGATGTCAATTAATCAAGTTGGCATGAGCTAAGATACTTTACATGGGCCTTTGTTGATTACGGCTCATTGGAGGTAAAGGTCATGTCAGTTGAAATCGTCACAACCGTTCAAAGAATTGTTGCAAGCGTTGTATAACGTATTAATAACTGTACACGGTTTTATTGGGAGATCATATAAGGCCCTTGGATGACCCCAGATTGCCTTATTATCTTCTTTCCGAACAGCAGTTTTGAAATTCAAACAGAGCCAAAACAAATGAAATGCTGCCAGTTGTGTCTTCCTGTTTTTCTTTTGCTCATCAATCGGCGTCATGTCATGGATTAGCGCTGTCATGAGGGAAGCGCCATAGCCGCGCACGCGCTTCTCATAGCCACTATGCTAATGTCAAAACTGGGAGGAACTTCTTAGGAACACAGAGAAAACTGCCACCAAAAACAAGAATTAGACAGGAGTAAGGATTTTGCGCCGAAAACGTTGACAGATTCATAAAAAGAGCTGTTTTTCGGTGGCCCTAACTGCAGTTGGGTTCGGGTCAGGCGGGCGCCGCTCGCTCAGCCCTGGACCGATGTCTGTGTCGCCTGCCGAAGCCGAGACCGCCTCTGCGGAGGTCACCGCAGCAGCGGCGACACGATGGCGGCGCCGGGGCGGAGGTCACCGCAGCAGCGGCGCCGCGATGGCGGCGCCGGAGCGGAGGTCACCGCAGCAGCGGCGACACGATGGCGGCGCCGGGCTGGGTCCTGATCGTTTGGACGTCGGCGATCACGGCCCCTAGTCGCGGTGAGTCACGATGAAGGACTCCACACACCAAGGTGCCAGCAGCCCTCCTCGGGAGATCGACTCCCTCTCCGACGGCGGTGAACCTCGTCCACTGACGCCGCCTCAGGGGTTCGGTCTCAGATGGCAACTCAGGCAGCTGCCGCCGAATCAGCGGAGTGGACTCCAGCGAGAGCAGGAGCAGCACGAGCGGATGCAGTGCCGAAGACGCCGCGTCCACCGTAATGTCGCGAGCACAGACCGGGGGCATGGACGCACTAGAGCCAGCGCACGAGCCTCCGGGGCGGCGAACCCCCCGCTCGAAGATGTTCGCGCCAGCGCCACGCGGCTTCGTACCGCCAGTCGCCGGAGTCTCACAGAAGTCAGGCAGGGCAGAGCCTCTGCCGTTAGCTCCCCCCCCCCCCCCCCTGCGAATCATGATGACCTCTCTCCTCTCAAATTCTGGCTACATCCCTGCATGGGACCTGGGGTGGTTGTCGGCGTCGAGGTAGGACGACAGCATCTCAAGGCGAACGGCATGAGTTATCATTCCCTCAGACTGGTTTCACTGCATGAAATCAGCTACAAGTCACTGCTTTTCGCCATACAGCATTACGACACATTGGCCAGTCACCACCCTGCGAATTGATGGTGGTTGCCATGCTTAAGTGAGATGCCATTTTTTGACAGCCTTGACTTTTTGGCCTGGAATTTGAATACAATGATTGTGATGTTCTGCGTGACCCAGGTGCACTTTCTGGTGCAATGTGCATCAGTGATAATTGGTCCTGTCCATTTGCCGCAGATATTGTTGTGACAACTTCTCAAGGCGACGCCCGTTTTGAGACACTTAAAACGTTGGTATACTTATTTTTACTTTTGGTAGATCTGCTTGGTCACAGCTTGTTCATTTCTATGACACGCAATTTTTAATTGCCGGTTCCTTGGCGAATTTTTTCATGTGATTGACTATCTTTCGAACCGATCATTTCGAGTTCATTCTATCGCCGTAGTATCATATTAATTCAGAGCTTTGGTGTAATTCGATAGCAGGTTTCCTCACGTTCGTGCCGAATGACACGAATTGCGCTCTAAGCACGCGTCTCACGTGCACCATGTGGTGGATAAGGCCGTCTCCCAGCATGAACGGAGGCGTGCTTAGTTCAGTTGGTGGAGAGATGAGAGCACAACAACCGGAAATAATGTTCTGTGATACACTCTAGCGTTTGTGTGAGTATGGCTGTTCTCCATTGGTGATTTGTGTGCGTGTGTGTGTGTGTGTGTGTGTGTTTGGGCGGACGTGTGTGAGTGAGTGTATGTGTGTGTGTGTGTGTGTGTGTGTGTGTGTGTGTGTGTGTGTGTGTGTGTGTGTGTGTGTGTGTGTGTGTGTGTGTGTGTGTGTGTGTGTGTGTGTGTGTGTGTGTGTGCGGAACAACATAAATGCATGAACCCGCGAGCCCTTCCCCCCCCCCCCCCCATTTCGTCCCCGCACCGGTGTCCGGTCCTCGCAATCTGTAACAGTGTCACGGTATTCAACGGTTTCTGACCAGGTTCAGTGAAACGTACGCACTAGTCTGCTTCGAAAAACATCGCGGCGGCGAATCCTTGTCGCGCGATTTTCAACAATTCCTTCTCAAAACCCGAGATTCGGCTTCCGGCGTTCGACTTTTTTGGCGGGCGGTCGGCGCGCGTGATTTGGCAGCAGCTCTGTTTCCACCCTTCCCGTGTCGACGCCCCGGGTCTGGCTCGTTCAGGCCCCGTGACGGTGTGGGACGGTTCACCGACAAAGCGGGAGACGATTGCAAACGGCTCTGATCAGCATCTCGAGGGGCTACTTTTGGCGGAGGAAATTGCGCCTGAGCTCTTTGACGGCCGCTTCATTATTGCTGAAAGTGGGGGCGCAGGCGACGACATCGTTCCGCTCTTTTAACTTAGGCATTGCGGGCGAAATCAATGAAACGTCTGGTTGTTCCACAAAGAGGATCCGCACAGTGATGGCTTTACATAGACACATCGTGCTTTTGACGTGAGCGTTTTGTCGCGTCCTCTTTTGACAGGTATTTGAGGAGTCGGCTGTCGATGCCTTGGAGCAGTACAAATCACATCATGCGACGTTTCATGATATTTAATGAGCCACTTAAGTACCTTCAGTATCCCCAGTACCCCCAATCAAGTACCCCCTGCATTTTTATTTCCTCTCTTCCTGCGCAGTCAGGCTGCTGACATCCCGGCTAGAAGTTCGTTGGGCATAGTTCCTCATTTCTAGTTTCGTTTCAGCTCTTATCGTGAGTTCCCCATAGCCTGACCTTCCCCGGCCCTTCGGTGACTAGCATCGGCTCTATGCATTCTCCCCTCTCATCCGCCCCGCCCCTTACTCCCGGGCTCGTCTTGGTGCCTGCTCTCTCTCTGTGTCCCACCACCTTCACTCAATGACCACGTAATAATCCATGGTTGTTCTCTCTGTCTGACGTTTTAAATATAACCCATACTGGTCAAACTGCATGGAGCGGTTTAACCGCAGGTCTTTCTAAAAACGGATATTTATGAATATGTCCTGACATGCTTGATAGCCAATTACGAGCAACACTGTGTACGGCATATATGTGACATATGGGAGTATTGATTTAGTGTGCCAATTCTTACTGCAATGACACCATTGGTACACATCGGAAGACCTGGTAAGTCCTCTATTCCAACACCATTAGCATCCGGCATTCGGCAGAGATGATTAAAACTCATCAAACCTCGTCTATGCTAACAGTCAATGACATGTAGTTATACGTAACTACGGAATTTGCGTTTGTTAACTACTGAATCGGTTTGTTTTCAAAGAAGGATTAAACGTGATCAATCGGTTGGTGACATCAAATTGAACACAAACAGGAATTTAGGTAGACCAGAAACGTCACTTTCTACATGCAAACCGGAAACAGCCATAGTTTGTGTATACCATAAGCAAGGCTTCAGTTAAATATACGAAATGGGACAAAATGATATTCTTGCGATACAGCCGATCCACTTTAAGAGTAAATGTTCTGTTTTAGTCACGGGAAGCCAATCGTTGAACCACCCCAAGAAAATATTAGCACTCGCTCAGATGAGCCGTCAATTTGCCCTCCCCCCCCCTCCCCGTAAAATTTGACCGGAAAAACTCTCTAACGGTGCAGCATAGCGATGCCAAACTTTAAATACTGTAGACGACTGAATGGCCGATCTTGTGGTGTAAAAATGGCATGCTCCTTTGAAGGTTGCTGACCTGTGGCAGGTCAATGTCAGGTCGTGGCTGTGAGCAAGGGCAATTCTTCGCAAATCGTTCACAAATTAACCCTTTTTTCAAAATCGCAAACAAAGGCGAGGCATCTTTCCGCTGCATTCGGCTTACGTCATTGAACATTACTGATGGTGCATGGACACAGAGTCGGAGGAGCGAAAGGGATGAACTTTTCCAAACTGACCGAACCGTGCAGCCGGGCACCCATGTTGAATGTAACGCTTCAGAATATGCTGGACATTTAATGTATACTTTGGCATACTGAACGCCTCATTTTGAGGCATATGCAATGATCCCTGAAAGCTGAAACTTTGCCTCATCAAGTCTCAGCCGGCACCATGTTGGATTATCCTCAGGGGCAGAGATGGATTTCCGAAAAAGAGAAAGAACAAGGGCAGGTAATTGCTACTGTTTTCACTGCTCTTGACACTTTTCGAGACGGTTTGAGCCTCAAGTTGAAGGCAAAAACAAAACGAATGTATTTCAGTGTTCTCGGCACAGGGCCAAAGCTGTACCTGCATACCTAAGAGCATTAAAATGTACAGACAACATACATAGATATGTTCCTATCTGACGTGTTCTGTTTTGTTGTTCGTCAAAAAGGGTAAGAAAGTATTTGGCTTTACAAATAAATGGAAAGTCATCGATTTGGATATGAAACTCGACATGAATTACCAATTCCGCAAGCTTTTGCAGTAACAACAAACTGCACACGGTCTTCAGAATGTAAGCCTCCATGCCGTGGAATTAACTGTCTCAATTGCGTCCTTGACTAACCCGTATCCAGCCAAGGCGAAGGTAACACCAGTGGCATGCAACAATGCGAGAGATGTCATTGCAAATACATTCGCTTCGCAGAAAACGCGAGCGGCAATTTTCAGTAATTGTCGACGAAAATGAGCATTTCAAAAAGGCTATCGTCCGATGCTATATACTCTACGAACCATGCGACTTCATTATGAATTAATGACACATCACGTATACCACGGAACCTGTTGTATTATGATATAATGGTATATCTGAGTATAACAATAAAGAATGTTGTTTTTACACGTCCCAAGCAACATAAAATAGCTCTAAGAGCTAAACAGCTATCGAAGAACTAAAAGAGATAAGAGCTTGATTTGTGTTGACATTTTAGAGGTGGACAGCACACCAGCTAACTTTGCAGAAAGCGCGGGATGGCCTTAGCACACATCTTGAAACGCTATTTCAGACGAATGAAACGGTCTTCATAAAGAAACCCGACCACTAGACTTATTCCTCCTTGGTTTATCTCCTTTTGGGGCCAACTAAGTCCTATGGGGAAACGTGCAAACCCCTAACTAAGTCCTATGGAGAAACGTGCAAACCCCTAACTCAGCATTTGACTGACTGTGCAACTTTTAAATCTCAACTTTTAACTCCAACGTCTCGAACCAACTTTTTGAAATTTAATGATAGAATTAAAGCGCAACGTCAGAGCCTGCGGTTTTACGAGAGAACGGCATCCCAGAACGAGCCACCCCGCTTTTATGGATGCCCTCGACCCCTCCCCCTCTTGAGACGGTGCGCGACCTCCTCCGAGAAACGGAGACGTCCATCACCTGTGACGTTTCCCGCGTTGTTAAGATAGCGCGCTTCAGACCCCGCGACTCAGTGTCCGGAGCAGTCCCGCGCGGCGATGGAGAGTACGTGGGCGACGGAAACTGCGGTCGACGATTATCGGGCCGCGTCGCCAGGAGCCGTCATTTATCAGCGCTTGCGTACGCTGATAACATTGAGCGGAGTTCATGTCCAATGGGGGCCTGAGGCCGTGGAGTCTTTTGCATGACAGAGGCAGTCATTTTTCAGCCATTGACATGCCGATGCTTCCGCCCGCTCGGTGTCGTTGTCCGCGCCATTTGTCACGTTTCCCGTTTGAAATACAGCCATATGGTCCTGGATAAAACAGCGCATTATTCAGCGGGCTTTTTGAGCAATGGCACCTGTGTGCTCTGTCTGACAGGCGGGCCGTGGCGTTTCGCCCGGGTACCGCCTTGCCTTCAACTTGCGCGAATAGATTCCATTGGCTAGTGATGTTTGTCTCAGGTCTGACCCGTACCCGGCGTCCCATTCCCGACATAAACCATCCTTCAAGAACGTAAAGCAGTCAGCCCTCAGCGCTTCACTCATCTGGTGACTACATCACAGCGCGGTGTCATAAATCCTCTCCACACCGCTCTCGCTGCAGTATGAGCTGCCCGGATGGCGCCTGGCACTCCTGGCATCACCGGCATCCTCCGGCCGCCGGCGGTTACCCGGCTCGCCGCCGCGTACCTGGCGCCCCAGCCGAGCCATCAATCGTGCCGCTGAATTGCCGGCGCGGCGATTGTGGCCAGGTGCGGCAGAATGGACGCGGCGCGTCGCCGCGCCGTGATGAATCGGCGTCGCCGGCCCTGATGGAGGCTTCAGGCTCGGGCAATCATTGGGACTGCGACCAAGGTCACGGCATGCGCTGGCCGCGCCCAGGCTGACCCTGCCTCCGCAGGTCAGTCGCCGGTGTCCCCCGCCGCGCTGCCGAGGTGGCGAGCTTTGATTGTCATTGACAGTGATGCGTGCTTACGGATGCGGCAGTTGATCGAAATGAAAGGCTGGAGAGAGCAAGGATCTGAGAGAAACTGCAGCCTTTGATATCCTCCGACGTTCATGTGCCTGAGTCGTCCTTATCCTGCCCTCTTCGACAGCCAGCCTTTGGCAGCCTTCAACAGTGGCACATAACGCTAATGAAACCAGCCTCCCCTGGGAGATCGTATTCGTACCAGATTTTCCAGGGAGATCGTATTCGTACCAGACTCCCCGGGGAGATCGTATTCGTACCAGACTCTCCAGGGAAATCGTATTCGTACCAGACTCCCCAGGGAGATCGTGTTCGTACCAGACTCCCCAGGGAGATCGTATTCGTACCAGACTCTCGAGGTAGACCGTATTCGTACCAGGCTCCCCAGAGAGATCGTATTCGTACCAGACTCTCCAGGGAGACCGTATTCGTACCAGACTCCCCAGGGTGATCGTATTCGTACCAGACTCCCCAGGGTGATCGTATTCGTACCAGACTCCCCAGGGAGATCGTATTCGTACCAGACTCCCCAGGGTGATCGTATTCGTACCAGACCCCCCAGGGTGATCGTATTCGTAACAGACCCCCCAGGGTGATCGTATTCGTACCAGACTCCCCAGGGTGATCGTATTCGTACCAGACTCCCCGGGGAGATCGTATTCGTACCAGACTCCCCGGGGAGATCGTATTCGTACCAGACTCCCCGGGGAGATCGTATTCGTACCAGACTCCCCGGGGAGATCGTATTCGTACCAGGTTCCCCGGGGAGATCGTATTCGTGGCGCCCTGGTTCTTCGAACAAACATGATGGCTGCCTTACCTCTCGACTGGCTGTCTTTTTGACTCAAGCGAATTGCACGTCAAGTACCGTGACACACACTTTTCCACTCTTATCAGAAGCATTGTGATGTAATGGTTTCATACTCACACCGTGCGCAGCCCGGCTGTCCTTGCGAGCACGCCGACCAGTCCACATATAGCCGGCCCATTGCTCGGCCGCCCGGGACCTTGTCCTTGTTTCCCACTATCGCCGACCTCTGACCATCGCCCATGCCGAAGCAGACCTCGCCGCAGCCCCGTGCCGCATCGTCGGGCCCTGGCGGTGGCCGTCTCAGAGGGCCCCGGCCCGTGGTCGGTCGCGTCGCCCGCGCTGTCACTCACACAACCCAGGGGAGACGAGTTAGCTCCAATTTGCGCCGGCTAATTACGCCGCGGCCGCCGGGGTCGTGTCCGTCCCCGGGCTCTCGTAAGGGCCGCGCCGATAAAAACACACACTCAAGCCGGGGTTCGTTAAGGAAAGCAGACCGTAAAATGAGCTGCAGCTCACCCGTTTAATAAGGCCAGGACTGGGAGATATCTGTAGTTTTATGGCTTTGACAGTACCGTTAATTTGTGGATACAGGTCCATGGTTTTGAGTGGCTCTACGACCTGCTCGGGCATCTACACAATTCTACTTCTCTCGCATATCAAGCATCGCTACAGACCCGAGAAGGCAAATTATTCGTCGGAAGTGCTTGCTGTTCATCTGGCTGCCAGTATAAGCACTCGGAAAGAACAAACTCGGCCTCCACTCACGCTGCCTCACGGCTCGAATAAAACCGCTGCAGATGGTATTCAGTGCCATGGTGGGGAAAAGGCTGAAATAAACAAATTTTGTTTGGATGAAACTTCCTTTGAATGCTGCTGAACGGTGCGAACGGATAAATGCTGTTGTAAAATGAAGCGGCTTGTGCGACCTGATGGTCGCACCAGTGGTCCCAGTTTACCAGTGGTCCTAAACGTGGACCAGTGGTCCTAGGTTAAAGTCCAGTCCGGCTGGATCCGCCCTGGATACCACAGTGTAACCAGCTGGAAGTGGAACTTGCCGTGGGTGCGTTAATGAACTGAAACGCGCATGCGCAAGGAGGAACGCAGCATGTACGTTCTCTCGCAGCTTTTGCTTGGACATATTTTATGTATGTCAAGCAAACGTAGCATTCAATGTCCGGTTTAATGCATACCTGGCGAAGGCACGTTTGCGGAACACGTTCACACGAAGGGAACACATGAATGAGAGCCACGCCGCACTGAAAGGTTGGCAACAGCCCACGACAATACAGACCTCAGCCTAAGAGAATCGCTACCATCCGCACTCCGTCCGAGGCTAAACACACCAGCGTCGTCTTTGGATATGATTTGGGCGGCGCTGTTAACGTTTAGAAGTATTAAATTGAGGTGTCTGGATGTGGGAGTTTAAGTGATTCGTCGAGGCCTTTTTGTTGGGAGGCTCTGCTCAAACACGAAGCATTTTGTCCTTCACGCGCCTTAGCTTTTCATCTTGTGTTTTCTTAACCACTCATGGTCATGCACACTGTCTCGAATTGTCGAGTCTCTCATACCACATGACAATCGTCGTCTGACACCGCCGTTTAACGAGTCAAATTGATATTGTAGGTCGTTAACTTAACGTTAACATACAAGAACTCATCGCTTTAACTTCTCTGCAAACTCATGACTTAAACACTGCTAGATGTGACGCATTGTTTGAGTGCTGCTGAGTTCTCCACAAGGCAGCGTGTATGCGATATCAATCCCCAAAATCGTGTTTCAAACAGTGCAACGAAATATAAGTTTTGTGTTGCTTGATCTGCCTGGTTTAAGTTCTGGTTGAAAGTATATCATTTTTGTAGGATTTATGAAATGGTGATGCTTTGGGCTATGATTGGGATTAGTGTTCAAAAACCGCACAGACCCGCAGCTTGCCAGAAAAAGCCCTAAAAAGGCTTGCGCGCTCTTTCATTTACGGTCGTGTGGACTTCGAATGGGTGGTCCTGGCTCGAACACATCAATTGCATTCGCATCACAGACATCCTATTTTGATGCGTAGCCAGCGCAAAACTAAGCAAAGGGTCACCAGATATCTCATTATACGCGGCATCAGCTACCTTAAGTGCCTCGTTGTCGTCAGCATGGGGTACCTTTAGTGCCATTAGGCGATGCAGCTGCATCCCAGCACACCAGAAAGCAAGCATCACGTCACACCAGAGAACAAGCATCACACCAGAAAACAAGCATGTCGCTGCGAAAGAACGGACACAAAAATATCCTTGGGCACCGCCACGTTTGTCACAGCCTGGGGCGCTGGGCGCTGGCCAGCGGCGGCGATCCACGCTCCTGCAGGAACCAGTCGGGCAGGCTGTTTGCTGCCTGCCGCCCGCCTCCGCCCAGGGGACCGCGCCCGGTCGGTCAGACCAATCTGGCGCCGCCGCCGCCGCCGCCGCCGCCGCTCATTGGATTACCGGGCGGCCGTGGCGGCGGCGCGGGACTCGGCTCCCGATACTGGACGCACCTGTTCTGGGAGACATGGGGCGTGTGTGTGTGGGGGGGGGGGGGGGGGGTACGGTGCCACCACTGGCGGCCCAAGGCGGTGGGTTAGCTGTCCAAACCGTTTCACAACCTAAAATAGGCCGCTAAAACGGACACAAACGGATACAAAAATCCCGCTCGACACTGCCACGGACCTACGGGGTCGCCGAGTAAAAGATCAAAGCCGCATTTATTCCCCAACCTACGATTCCTACCTACTATCCCTGCAGCCTCTCTCCGCCATCCCTCAACCCATCTATCACTAGAGCTATCCTACAACCTTCTCAGGCACCTATCCCGACAACCTCTCTGCAGTGTATTGGCGAGCGGTGGTGACCCTACCGGTCCAGAATGGGCATGAAGGCTAGCATCGCTCTCCCCTGTTATAAAATTACGGTGGGGGGGGGGGGGGGTAGCTGCATAGACAGGGACATTGATTGTCTTGCTGTTTCTTCCTTACTTCACCTCGTGGCGGGTTCCTGATTGGTATGAATACATGTCCTTCGAATGTCATTTCACTTGGAGTGTATACAATATTTAGTTTACATTTCACCCATCTCTCATTACTGTGCTTTTTTTGACGGTCGGCACATCTGAGTTAGGAAGAATGAACCTGGAATAAAAGGCTTGTACAGAAGTCTTATGTCTCTATGACGGTAACTGGCCATGGCACACACCGACGCAAATGATCATACCCGCCCGGGCATGTTTGCTGTGGCAAATGAGTACGTACTCATGCTACGCTTATTTGTGAAGCTAGAGTTGAATCCCATCCCATATCACAAAGCAAGGGGAATTTCACCGCAATAAGATAACTTTACCTTCGGAGTTCGCAGAACTATGCGAGAATTAGCATTCCCAAACGCAGCTCTCTAGCTCAACTAATGCAAGAGCACTGAATACAGCCATAGAGCCCATTCGTAGACAAAAGTTTACAAAAATATTGCGGTTGGAAGAGCTAATGGGTGGCAAAAATACCGATGTCAGACCAATGACAAGGAAGGCAAATGCCTTCCCTGTATAGGGAATTCGACGAAATTTTTCGGTGAGGCAGATCCCTAAAATAGCCTGAGAGCTGGCTTTAGATTTTCCCGGCAGCGCTGAGGGTACTTCGCCATCCGCGACCACCCCGGCACCTCTAGATCTAATTATTGGATGGAAAAGATGCACCGACAATAAAAAACGCTGGTTAATCTTACCGGGAAATCGATGACGGGCAATCGCACTACTGCTTGTTTTTACGGGAGTAATATGAAAAACGGATATAAGTAGCTCAACTACTAACACTTCGAGCAGAATTGCTTGATTCCTGATAAACAGAATAGTTATCGCAGCCTCACTCCACGTAAGTGGCACGCACTGTGATAAGCGGCACAATATACCGTGCATGACCCCTGTTTATATCTTATTTATCGCAGACCACTCAAGATAAGTGCCCAAGATACATATCACCAAACCTCGGGTCCCAGTGCCCGGTGCGTGACAAATGATCCGCAACGTATGTTCGGTTCTTGTCGAAATTGCGGGAAGGTTGGATGTCCGCCAATAATTCGTGAACAGTTCACGAGTCACTGTTTGTTGTGCGTCTACGTCGGTTCACGAGTCACTGTTTGTTGGGTTCGGCTGTGTCTGTTCACGAGTCACTGTTTGCTGTATGTCTATGTCGGTTCACGAGTCACTGTTTGTTGTGTTCGGCTGTGTCGGTTCACGAGTCACTTTACTGTATTCGGCTGTGTCGGTTCACTAGTCACTGTTTGTTGTAATCGTCTGTGTCGGTTCACGAGTCGCTGTTTATTGTGTTCGGC
>NW_023596420.1:18403883-18457009 GCF_011947565.3 Pollicipes pollicipes | reverse complement strand
TATATATATATATATATATATATATATATATATATATATATATATATATGTGTATATATGTACAAATACATTATAATTGCAACAAGTGGCCGAGGTGGATATATCATTCAGTGCTGACCAAGGGGTATCTGCACGTTCAAAACAAAATCTTGCCTGTTATCACGCTGGTTGTGCAAAAATCAGGCGCACTACACACTATGTATTTTTCACCGCTAGAGCTACATGCGCTGTGAAAACAACTACTCTCCATGCAAGCGACCGCAGCAGGTGTCAGTGCGCTCGAGCGTTTCGCGCGTTCACCGTCAGATTTACGAAGCATCCGCGCGCACGGAGTCCACGTAACTGATCGGGCAAGATCGTCTTCCGCCTGCGCACATCAATAATGTCGACGGCGAGCCCAGATGGCAGGGTTATTCCTTCTGAAATCGCCTCATAACTCTGTCGGCGACCGCCGTTCCGACGCTGGGAAATACTATCAGCGAGGCTTTCCACGCTCGCCGCGACACCGTCGACATTGATGGCGGCCGTCCCGCGAATTCTTTTCACTATTATCGCATCTTGTGTCAGCTTCGGGTGCATTGGCTAGCCCAGTGGGTCGCTGTCAAAGAAAACTTTGAAGCGCTGGTAGTTATTCTTCTGGTTATTTAAAGAGACCGGGCCTTCCACGTATTGTTTCGACAAGCGAGTTTATCACTTCTAGAATGAGCAGAACATTTCGATTCCAGGGCGCTTTGTTCAGCTCCAACAAATCAGATGTACCAGAAACATTACAACGTTTGCGTTTTATCTTCCAGCGCAACGGCATGCACTAAAGGCCCGTTCATACCTTGTGATTGCTACCATAATGTATATGTTGGAAGGACCGCCAGGCAGTTCTTGTCTCCTAATGTGTTGAGGCAAAAACTTCGCATAACAAGGCCTTTCTTAGCATGATAACTGGGGGAAGGGGTGAAATCCTCACCAGCGACCGTCAGGTCCCTCCCCCCCCCCCCCCCTAACTCCACCTCAGCAAGCGGTGAAATCCCTCCGGTGAAAACCTTGATTCGCCGGCAGCTCACGCCGACAATGTCTGAACAGGTGAAACAGTGAAGCAAACGGCGACAAGTGAAACAGTTCAGGCAGAGGTTGGATTTGAGGGGAATGCAAACATTCTGTAGTAAACCGAGCACTTAAAGGTCATGCGACTTTTCTTGAATGAGTAATGAAAACAAAAAATGAGCGAGAAGCTGCTTTTGAAACGTCAAACAGGTGCGACAGGACAGGTCAGGCTGACAGACAATCATGCTGACCGCTAAGCTTATTGCCTACAGTGAAATAACGTCGCACGTTCTAGATCTTGTTTTTCCATGTCCACGTCTGTAACCTAGAGTTTTATGGACGAAGATGAACGCCGAAATTTGGGCAAGGACTTGACTAACATGAGCTACTAATGCTTGTGATTGTTCTGCTGGATTCCATTCTGATGATAAGTTCCATGGAAAGCTGCAACTGCAGGCAAGAAAAGATAAGCCGCGTAAACAGCGGCGAATCCAACGGCGGGTCAACGCAAAATGCATGGTTCCGAACATGACAGCACGCACGTGACATCAAATTGCGAATGGGTTCCGTCCTATGATGCTGAGATCTGTCGGCCTTGGGTCAAATTGCTTCCGGTGATGACGAATCCTCCGAGAGGTTTTGGCTGCAAACGCTATTTTTCCCCCAGCGCTTTCCATTCAACACCGTAATGTTTATGTTAAATTTTGTGGATATGGGATATGTTTGACCACGCTTATCGCACTCACTTAATATTTGCTCATGCAGTTTTTCCAGGAGTGATCCGACAGTGCCCAGTGGGCCAGCTTCTCATGTGTTTCAGGAGTGATCAGACAGTGGCCAGTGGAGCAGCTTCTCATGTGTTCCAGGAGTGATTAGACAGTGGCTAGTGGAGCAGCTCCTCATGTGTTCCAGGAGTGATCAGACAGTGGCCAGTGGGGCAGCTCCTCGTGTGTTCCAGGAGTGATCAGACAGTGGCCAGTGGGGCAGCTTCTCATGTGTTCCAGGAGTGATCAGACAGTGGCCAGTGGAGCAGCTTCTCATGTGTTCCAGGAGTGATTAGACAGTGGACAGTGGGGCAGCTCCTCATGTGTTCCAGGAGTGATTAGATAGTGGCCAGTGGGGCAGCTCCTCATGTGTTCCAGGAGTGATCAGACAGTGGCCAGTGGGGCAGCTCCTCATGTGTTCCAGGGGTGATCAGACAGTGGCCAGTGGGGCAGCTCCTCGTGTGTTCCAGGAGTGATTAGACAGTGGCCAGTGGGGCAGCTCCTCATGTGTTCCAGGGGTGATCAGACAGTGGTCGGTGGGGCAGCTCTTCATGTGCCCCTCCTCTGCTTTCAGCGTCAGTCCTTACTACTTATGGCGGCCGTGTGACACACCGCTGAACAATGCCTTTTTACAGCGCAGTGTATCACGGCCCGCACAAAGCATCGCCCATTTCAGTCTCTGCTTACCCATTATTATTAAACACAAATGATTTAGTGGTGCTTGGATCTTGTTGGACGCGCACATGCACTCAACCGTGTGCCGTAAAGCTCCCTTGCACACCTAGGCATCAGTGTTACATGCCAACGTAGTCACGCCATCCCGATTGTTGGGGTAGCTTCGAATGCACGGCCTACTTCAACGCATTCCAAGCAGAGAGAGACTCAAATCAAGAATGGTCACTGAAAACAGAGTTCAATGCGCCGCAGGCGAGACAGATTTCATAAATTTATACGTGCTGTCAAGTGCTACCGGGGCTTCTATGTGCCCACGCTCCTGTCTCTGTGCTAAGTGATTGACACTTGCCTTTAGCAATTCATGGGGCTAAAATCATGCTTCCGCCGCCGAGTGCACCGCGACAAAAACAAACTCGTTACCTCATCATGTGGCGAGGGCGCGTGCTGAATGGCCACAGAACGATTTTGGAGCATTTTCAAATGCATGCAGTGGGGACTGGTAACATTGGAATGCATTGTTGACGAAACGAGCCCAATCTCTCATAAGACGGCGTGCGAATGAACCCGTGTAAAGTTCAAACGACGGCCTTTGTGCGGTTACAGGTTGGTTATCGGCCGTGCCTTCCTTTGCATGCCGATATTCCAAGTCGGGCATGCTGGCTCTAGCTCCACCGTTGTATTTCAGACCATCTTACCGCTGTGGCATTGTTCCAATGCCTCATAGTCTCTGTTTGGTCCACTATTCAGTTCGTTGATTGCTCACTATTGCGATATTTCCGACAGCATCAAGTATCGTTGGATAGGTATTAACGCATATAATCCTTACAATCATCTTCGATCTGCATGCCTACATTTCGTACACTGGCGCTATTCACGTAAGACTAAGTCCTCCTAAAAATGAGGATCTCAAGATTCATCGTTGCTGGCTCAACAAGGCGAATGCCTTTTCAGCTTCTGGACAATCACCCAGCTTGTTTCACCACGCATACAATTACGGTTGATCTATGGACTTAAAAGCCAGCCTTCGACTTCGAATCGAAATTCATCGGCAGTAAAAAATTATGCGCATCCCTTCGCATCGTAAATCTTCGTACGCCAATTTTTCGCACGCAAATATTCGTGTCTGCAAAACTTCGCACTCACAAAGTGTCAACGTAATTATTCGTATCACACATCGTTGCATGCACATTTCTTCGCGTCGCATTTTTTCGTAACGCATTTGTTTGTGCACAAGTGCCTTGCATCTCATTTCTTCGCAAACGCACTTTTTAGTGCCATATTTTTCGCATAGGTGGTATTACGAAGCATTTCTTTCCACATGCAATTTAAACTTCTCGTAATGTACATGCACCAGTTGCATTTCTTCGTAAACGCGTATTTCCGGATCAAAGTTTTGCCGAAAAGATGCATCTTCATAAAAGGCGTCGTGCTGAGAGCAGAAACGCCGGTATTTTATTATCTTATTTGCTGTTTCTCTATTCGTTACCAAGCGTCCTTGTCTTTGCTGTTCTTTAGTTACGACTCGTCCTCCGAATTTTTTTCTGCCGCACCATCGTGTATAGATGCCCCATCTCGATGCGAGATACCATGGAGCTGGCGGCTGGCGGGACTCGCTGCTGCTGTCCAGTCCTCCGTCCTGTTTGCTCCGCATCGCTCAGCTCAGGCCTGAAATAATTTTGTCTGAGTCATAATTAATACCGTGAGACTATAGCACTGAGCATCCTGGTTTCAGATTTGTCCTTTAATTGTTGTTGTTGCGTTTCCGCATGTTCCTGAACGATGTACGTACTGGCCGTGTCATTGGTTCTCATCCGTCAACGCTTTTGGGTTTCCGTATGTTCCTCAACGATGTATGTACTGGACGCGTCACTGGTTCTCACCCGTCGACGCTGTTGGGTTTCCGTATGTTCCTGAACGATGCGTGCACTGGACGTGTCATTGGTTCTCATCCGTAGACGCTGGCCTGTCGCGTTGAGTTTCTATGTAGGATTGATATTCTACGAAGCATACCAATTTTCTCCGCGCTTTGTGCAGCACAAGAGAGGTGGGGGAGGGTCGTGTGCCCTTGCTGCTCTCCGTGAAGCCTGTCCCCGGCTCGTGTCCTTGAAGAATGCCAAGGGCAGGCAGCAGTGCCAAGCGGTATACATGTACAGGCAGTTAATACGAGGCTGTCACATTTACCACAAGTCAAAAGAAACTCGAAGGGTGCTACCCAGCCATACCAGAAATGTACATCAGTGTTCTATCTGAAACCAATGTAGTGGGGTGTCCTTACTACGCCACACCATTTTTTGATTATCGTAGGTTATAAATTATGTTGCGTTCACTGAAAAAATGACGGAGTTATGGTATCAGTTCTGCTATGACGTATACTATGCTATGATCTATTACGCCATTCTCATCGGCAAATGACTGCACGACCATTTACCCTCATAAGCACAACAATACTTTGTTGTTTTGTTTCTTATTTTACATTGTGTCCATGTAATTCACATCCTATTGAAGCTGTTCGACAGCCAGAATCAGTCAAAGTGTACGATCTCACAACGAGCAATCAGTTGAGGTTTTGTCAGTGGGACTTGCAAATGTCGCACCATAGTCATCTGTGGCACCCAATGGCGTTAAACAAGTCGGCATTGATCGTGTTACCAAGCGAAGCATATCTACCCGTATCTCTGTAAGTCTGAGAATCACACAAGACCCGCACAAATTTGCAGCCCACCTGATATGCATGCGTTTGGAATCCTCTGTCAAAGAACTGCGAGCGAGTTGAATAAACACCACGTGACCAATTGGGTGTGCGAAAAAAGTGATCCGAATCAATGCGAGAACGAAAAAGCGCACTCGAGGTAATGCCACACAAAGAATTGCTTATGCGAAAAAATTTGACACAAATGGTGGCGTGAACGTCAATTGCGTGTGCGGAAAGGAATGGGATACCCAGCAATGCTGTTCGAAGATCCATTAATTTTGGCCGTTTGCATAACAGGCAGTTTACGAAGAGGTATGTAATACAAAGTTCTTCTTTGGAGCTCTTCTGAACGGTTGTCTGTTGTCTCAGGATGTCCTCCCTGGTGCAGGCACAAACATCAGGCGCCGACAGACAGGCGAAGGTACCGACAGACAGGCGAAGGTACCGACAGACAGGCGAAGGTGCACCTAAACGCTGATCAGCTGGTGTCGAAGATGGCTGTTGGGAACCGAAACGTACGTTTTTTTCTGTTAGTTAGCTTCACGTACAAACCTGGGCCTTAAAATGGATCGTGGCTGAAGAATTTATTTTAATTTTTTCCTGAGGCGCGTGAAAAACCATTACTTTGAAAAGTAACTTCCAGTTCCAATAAACCCCAGCAACCAAAAGAATGTTTCTTTTACCCGTTGCTCTCAGTCATAACGCTTTGAACGGTAGCATCACGACCGCAACAGCTTTACCACGTACTTAACTCCAAAGACCCGCATGCCAAAGCCAACACTTTCTAAAATGCTACGCGAAACGTAAAAGAAAGCTCCTGGCGAAGAGTGAGATACCGAGTGAGGTAGAAAGCTACCATGCAACTTTTTGTGCGTATAGCTCAGAAACCATTTCCGTAGATCAAACTGCATGAATGGATTCCGGGAGAGATAGGCATCTGGAGCCCAAACGCATGTAAGATGTGAATGAGACGTGAGATAGAGCCGGGGATGAGCTCAGTTGCTAAATGATTAATAAAATCCCTTTAAGTTGTGGAAATCGCCCAGCTCTTCGATGAAAAGGCGTTTAGTACAGGCGACATTCTCTCAAATGCAATTGAAATACCTGTGAAAAACTTCCAGGGGACCCATACCTCTGACAGGACCCTTAGATGCGGCTCCGTCTCGACCCTAGCAGTGTAACAGCACTGTAAACTCTCAGGGGCGAGGCAAGCTTGCTCCTGCCAAGGGAAAGCGTGGCTGCATCTGGCTACGTATTTCTGCTTTTCACGGGCTTTTATCTTCCCCAAACTTTGTTTTCAAATGTACTCGTTGCAACCCGTGTCCAGCCCAGGCTGATCCGCCGCGCCCCAGCCGCCCGGAAGGTCACGTCGGTGTGACACGCTGATCACGTGGTGGACCCGTGAACGGAACTCTCCAGAATTCCGGCAATGCATGCCGTTGGGGGCACCAGGCAGCTCACAGCATACCTGCAGTGACGATGGCTTTGTCGTTACCGGCTCCAAGGGGTCGAGAATGTAGCTGGTTGTGGGGTCTTCGACGGGCACGCACTAGCAGGTCTTAGCTCACTCTTTAGCTCATACTTACCCTTTCGTTCGTGTTCTCTCTTTCTCTCTCGCTGACTCCCTGACTTTCAGAGGTCCTTCGTCCTCATTCATCTGCCGCACTATGTGGCCTGCCGCCGCCCGTGGTATTAACCTCTCTTTGCTCAATCCAGATGTTATCGCTTGACGCATACGAAGTAAATAGTTCAAGAAGCGAAATAACCATTTTGTGATGGAAGATAGTTTACTTGCAAGCAAAGTGAGATATGTTCCTTATTGATGCGTAAAGTTCCTTCCTCTGTTCCCAGATTCACATGCATGAACGCGACATAGCCTGCGGCTGCTGTGGCCGCGGTGGCGGGGTAATTATATTGCATTTTGGATAGTTTTCAGGTTTGAAAGATGAGCATATGTTCAACGAGGAATGAGGGTGTAAGTCGACTGAGTGGCGGTGGAACTTCTGTAACGCTGGAGGGTCGATCGCCGCGATGGAAGCTGCGATTGATTTCTCGATTAATTTCTGGGCGGCGTACTAATTTTTACCGGCCTTCCACGCTTATTTGCCACCACTGAACCGCCCCTGCTTCGCATTGTGTTCATGGTTTTGCTTTCAGACACCAGAAACACGTTTTTAGCTTCTTCTCTTTGAACAGAACCCAAGTCATTTCCGACTTCAGGGTCTCCTGTCGGCTGACTTTGATCTTTCACGCTTAATGGCGGGGCGTAATTGGCTCATTACGCGTAAATTATTTTGTGCTGTTGTTATTTGTGCCAAAAGATGTCCCAAAGGGCTAAAAATACTGAGTTATTGGCTTCTTCGTATGAAAGCAGTATTTTATCATTTTTGTCTATTATTAGGAATGGCGCATCAGTGTCGATCTGATGCGCTCAGACTTTTGTCCGCCTTGCGGGTTTAGGTGGAACCGTGGGTTAGAAGAAGCGAGAATTGGTAGCATTTCGTTGCTTGACAGGGAATAGGGTGTAGAAGACGCTGATTTGAGATTAATTGAGCCTGTCAAGTTTCACTTTGAATGGTGGAGGTAGCAACCGCTGCAGTAACGATATGGTGAAGCATTAAACATCAACGTTTGTTCTCAGTGGTCAAGGAAACTTTGATATTTTTTCCGTCATTAGTGTCGTCGATTGGTCTTCGCTCAACTGGCAACTAATCGTCAAGGCCTCTCATCCTCTTTGCTTTTTTACTTTCAATTTTTGCATCTTTTCAGGGCTGTGTAGTGTTGCATCATGGGTTGCACTGGCCTTAGCTTTATGACTAGGATGATGGTGCTAGATTAGGCTAGGTCTGGCTTTTCATGCATTATGCTGTCATTCATGTCATTGATCATGAAATGTTTGATACATGAAATTTGACACACCTGCAGCTAGAAATGACTAGTTCTGTTGCATCTGAAATTGACAGTTGTGTTCTGAATTTTCATTTCAGCTTCTCCATCAATACTTCAGACTTAAAAGTTGGATATCACTGCATTTTTTGTTCTTACATACTTCTGGTGTGACCAAAAGAATCACTGGTTATTGGACAAGTGCATGATTTTCTGATGAAGACATAGACCTCCTGATGTCATCTTCTGGACCTTCAGCTAAACAGGTACTGAGCAAAGTACCCCAACTGGCATAACTGATAGTATTAATATGCAGCTGATCATGTGTATTTCATGCATGTGTGGGTGTAGGTGTATCTGCATTGTTGTGTAATTACGATATTTCTGCTTATCGAGAACCATAAAAAATGTATGGGACCAAGGTAACAATAATCATGCAATGAAAATCATTTCTTATCACATTTAGGTAGGTTTATGAAACACACAGGCCAGAATAGTCCAGAACATATCCTAAGCTAGCATGACCTAACCTAACCTAACCTAACCTAACCTCCCCACCCTGTATCGCCTTCAACCCGGTGTCCCACTGGCGTCCATGTCCCATGCCATATATGGGTACTGTACAGTGAGCTTTTATTTAGTACCATGTTCTCATTTTGCTTTACATTCCCCATCCAATCCCCCTGCAACCCATCATCCCATTGGCATAGAGGATCAAACTTCATGGATTCTTGTTACCTTGGCCCTGTACATTTTTATGGTTCTCGATGCTGCTTGATGCGCAGTAATGTTGTGACAGCGCACAGTAATGGCACCAGTGTCGCGGCTGCTGTGTGTGTCCGGCGCTTGGGAGCTCGCCATCGTAATTATAAAAAATTTGAAGGTAAGAGCATGAATCTACCTGTTTTGTGATTATTTACTATATGTCCCACCTTAAACATGACAAATGGTGTACAATGATTTTTTCTAACATTATGTAAGAAAGTACACCCTGACCCATGTGTGCATTCTTAGCTTGCATTTTCTGAAACCTGAGATGCTGTTATGTTCATGCAATATTTTTAAGCCAGAACATCTTGCAATACACTGAAAATTATTCAACATACATTTATCCTATTGTGTTCATATATTGTGCATAATTGAGATTGTCAGAAGTGCCTAGGACAGCTGTAATGTGAATGTAGTACAAACTTTTAAGAACGGGGCCAAAAACTCAAGTTACAGGACTGTCAGCCTAAACTCACTAGCATGTAAGATCATAGAGAAATTCATTAAGGTTAGCATTCAGTCACACATAGACAGACATCAGTTGATAAATAGCAGTTAGCATGGTTTTCTGTCTGGTAGGTCTTGTTGGACAAATCTTAGAGTTTATGGAGTATTTTACCAGTCACATAGATATGGAGAATAATTTAAGTGTTGTTTATCTAGATTTTATTAAGGCATTAGATAAGGTACCATACTAACATCTTCTCTATCACTTACATTTGGATGGCATTGAGGAAAAATCATAAGCTGGGTATGGGCTGCTAGGCCGAAATAAAGGGTAGTGCTCAGTGATACAAAATATCAGTGAGAGCTGGCAGAGAGTGGGCTTCCAGAGGGCCCTGTGTGTGTAGTTGTGTGTTGGGCCCTTTGTTCTTTATTATTCTTGCGAATAATATTACACAGGCTTGGAGAATAAGCGGCCAAAATTATACCTTGGAGGAAGCCAGTTCCATCTAGCAAAAGGTATGAGTAGAATTATGAAGAGGCAGATGTCAGTGGTTATTGGAATGGACTGCCAAATGCAATTTTAGGGAGTACCTCTCTAGCAATATTTAAAAGTTGTTTGGCCAAGCCTTATCAGTCTTAAGATTTCACTTATGGCTCAATTCAGGCAGGTCAGTTGGTAAGATTAGTTAGGGAATGTGCATGGAACCTGGGGCAGGCCAACCACAATATGCTCGAGAACCTCTTTGTCATCTAGCCGTCTATGTCTTCGTGTCTTTAGTTCTTTCATGAAAATGTCCGTTTACCCATACTTACCATAAATTGTCAATGTTGTTGTCATGTCATGTCAATAAATTGTTGGAACATGAAAATACTTAATACATATACTACTACATGTGATGGTCACAGCTGAACAATTTAAGCTACCAATTTATATTAAAACCTACAGTGTGTGAAAAACGGAAAGTGTTTTGAGTCTGTGACTCTGCCAATGAAACAATGTACTGGAAATGGAAATTGCTCAAGATAGGTTGCTATATATGTGTGCCATTGCATGATGCATGCACAAGAGGTGTTCAATCAGTATTGCTCTTTCTGACTATGATAATGGTGCAAAAATGATTGTCACACAGGTATGTTGTGAGGCATGATAGTTAGCCATGCTGCACAGCTGTGTGTGTTAACACTTGCATGATACATGCTGTGGACATGGCATGAAGCCAGGATTATTGCTTCAAGGCGGAAACCGACCCCGAGGCGCAGTGATATGAAGCCGGGGCTAAAGCCCAAACGGGTGTCCTCGAAGGTTAAAATTTTGAAGCCAAAGATGAAGCCACTGGCTTCATATTTTAAAAATGCATATATGAGTCCCAGGCCAAGCAGCCTTAAACTTCGCACATGCAAAGGCGGAGCTGAAGCCAGGGTTTCATGCATCGGAAAAGTGAAGCGAAAGTCAAACCACCATCAGCTCAAAATCAGGAGGCTGAAGCCGAAGCCGGATGTGGTATACAACGTTGCTATACGCACCTAAAACTATTTTCCAGTGCGCTGAAACCGTGTGATATTAGGAAACACCACAAGAGTTTTGCAGAGTGAATGAGACAAGGTCTTAGCATTGCGGCTGGAATACTTTTCTGACCTTTACCCTCCTGTCTAAGTATGTACACAACGTTTCGGACATTGAGTTGTCCGGCTGTCGCCAGGTGTTAATCGCTCCTTTAATATACTGGCCAATTTTTACTTTAAGCAATGTAAGTGTTGCAGACTTGAAAATGCGTGTGGTGTAAAGGGGTAATAAGACGGGCAAGACTTTTTGCGAAGTAATGCCGCAACTTAAAAAAGCGGACATGACAAATCCGAAGCCGTTTAGTTCGCATGGAGTCGGAGTTGTCAAAAGTTTTTGAGGCCGAAGTTGAAGCCAGCCATGGGGAAATATCACGAAGCCCAAGCCCACGCCAGCCACTTAAAATGGCACGTGGCCGAAGTCAAAGTTCAAGTCAGTCGGGGGAAAATTACGCAAAGACGAATCCGAAGCCATTGGAAGGAAACTGCAGCTTCACGAAGCCGAAACCGAAGCCTGCCTCGCCCCCACCCTGATGCTCTGTATGCATGTTGTATTATCAGATTATTATTCCTGCTTGCGTATACTGGAAGAAGCAATGCTTACCTATAAACATTTGACACGCGTTTTATGTAACGTTTTAGAGACTTATAGCATATCTGGTTGGATCAATGCATGGATGCATTCACACTTGTACGCGGCCAGACATATTGATTATTGTACACCACACATGGCCATGTTCGCACTCAATGTGAAATATACACTGTAGTGTACTGATGCTGAAACAGCCGCCAGTATTAGCAGTGCAGAGAATAGTGTTGTAAACAGAGTTGTAAGCTGTTGCAGTTGACAACAGTTTTAAAAGTAGCTAGTAGAAGCTGTTGACAGAAACTGTGTCGATCAATTGCCGCTAACCTTGAGCCGAGCTGTGAGTGTGTGGCACTCCCCCCCCCCCCCCCCCCCCGGCCTTACTTTGCCGTTTTCCGGTCCGGCCGGCACCGTGACCCCGCCCGTCCTGCCCGGCCAGGAGCGGGGCCGGCCGGCCGCCGCTGCCGCCGCCGACCGCGCCCTGGCACGCTTCGTCGACTCGACGCTGGAGCGCTACACCGAGCTCAACGACCAGCAGCAGACGGCCTTCCTGGAGAGCCTGATCGCGCACAGTCACCCGCGCCAGCGCTGGTACATGCTGCATCGGCTGCCGTCGCTGCTACTGCGCGACTTCCTCACCCTGCTGCCGCTGGAGATCGTCGAGCATCTTCTGTCGTACGTGGACGGCGCGTCGCTGCTTCGCTGCTGTCAGGTGTCCTCCTCCTGGAACAAGATCGTGTCGTCGCTGTCGTCGCTGTGGCGCGACAAGTGCCAGCTGCTCGGCACGCGCACCAGCCTCAGTTCAATTGACATCGAGGCCATCGGCGGATGGAAGGAGCTTTTTCTGGGCACGTCGCGCACGCTCTGGCGCATGAAGACGCGCCAGGCGTTCGAGAAGGTGTCGCTGAAGATGCCGGTCGGCCACGGCGGCAAGGTGATCGCGCTCGACTACCACGACGACCATCTGGTGGCAGCCAGCGAGTTCGCGACGCTGTTCGTCTGGCGGCTGGGCGAGAACGAGTGTGTTCTGACGTTCGGTGCCTTCTTGCCCATCTCCTGTCTCAAGTTCACGCAGGGCAAGTTCATCGTGTGTGGCCATTACAACGGGCAGCTGTCGTCGTACGATATATCGGACACGTCTGGCGACCCGGAGCGGGCCGAACGGCTGCGCGAGCGGCTGCGGCGCCACAGTCTGGAGGAGCCCGAGGAGCGCAGTGAAGGCGCCGTCCGCCTTCTGCGCCGATTCTGGGTGCACAGCGGGCCCGTGTTCTGCCTCGACTACTCGGAGGAGCTGGACATTCTGGTGAGCGGCTCGGCCGACAACACGGTCAAGATCTTCAGCCTCGGCTCGGGCCTGCTGCTCAACACGCTGCCGCGCCACAGCCATTGGGTGGTGCGCGTGCTGCTGCGCACCGGCGTGCAGCTGGGCGGTGCCGGCGGCGGCGCTCCGGCGCCGGCGCGCGTGCTACTCACCATGACGCGCGACGAGATCCAGGTGTTCGAGGTGGAGAACACACCGCCGTGGCTGGGCGCCGAGCCATTCAAGTCGCTGCGCACGCCGCGGCTGGCGGTGCCGCTGGCCGAGGCGCTGCACCCGCAGCCGGGCATGCACATCCCGTTTTTTACACCCGGCTGCCACCTGCACGACCACCTGGTGACGTTCGTGCGCCAGTCACCGCCGACCAACAACAAGATCTCGACAGCGTCCATCGTGCAGTACAACCTGCGCACGCGCGTGCTGTCCACGCGTATCGTGGTCAGCTTCAAGGTGAAGAAGCTGCTGGCAATCGGCTCGCGGTACGCTATTCTGCTGGCGCCGTACGCGCAGGAGAGCTGCCCCAACCTCTACTTCGTCAACCTCAACACCAAGGAGGTGATCGCGTCGGAGAAGGTGCCACACTCGCGGCTCTCGACGCCGGACGCGGCGCAGATGGCGATGGGCGAGCTGGGCTGGCTGGATGGCTTCGACGGCGAGCCGGGCGAGGGCGGCGTCATCGCCGCCATGGGCACCGAGAAGAGCCGCGAGGTGTTCGTGCTGCGCTGGCGGCGCCGGTGACGCCGTGACGCCCCGCTCTGCCCGGCTGTGTTGCAGCGCTGCTGCCGCCTGCTGCAGTACGCCCTGCTGGCTGCCGTGCTGCCGCCGCTGCTGAACCACGCCGCCCTGCAGTCGGAGCAGCAGCAGCTGCGCACGCACGGTGAGTCGGCACGGGCCCTCCGGCGGCTGAACTCCAGGAGCGGCGCACGCAGCGACCGACTGCGCTCTGCTCAGTTCAGCGTGTGCGTCGACCTTTCCAACACATGACATGATATGTGATCCGAGTCCAATCCCCTAAATGTCCGGCGCTACTGTCATTGTTAAGCATGATCAGGATAAGGTGCGCGATGGTGTAGTCCCCCCCCCCCCCTAGAATGTAATCAATTTGAGAAGTGTTGCGTCAGCGGCCTGGAGGCTACCCTGAGTCTTGTATTTCGTTACGGTGTTTTGTGATATTGATAGCTGTTGCGATTGTTGAGGTTCACACATTTGATTGCTTTTACAGGCCAGCTTTATGATATTGGATTTGGCCAGAAGATGTACCTGAGGTGTGAGGGTGAAGGATCTCCAACAGGTGGGTGCATCGTTTATGAAGAGCCTAATCACCGTAATTCTCGTGGTAGGACTCATCTTAGGAACCTGCATTGGTCTTAGGAAATGAGGTCGCGCTCGAAAACTTCCAAAATTCGATGTAGCTAAGTGTTGATGTTGATTGATTTCCCAGCGTGTCAAAGTAATTCCATAGCCTGTTTGATAGAGACTGGTTTCGTTGGAAATTGAGAAACTGAATGGCGCACGTGCTTACTGTTTTGATTACCTTGCCAGTTCCCAAGTGAATATGAAAGCCTGGAAGTGGGCGTTTTCTTTGCTTGTGCTAGTGGCGTTGACCCTGGCGTGCAGATAGCCCCGCTCATATGGCACGGACGGTGAGCGGTACCGCAGCAGCATATTTAAATTCCGCCCATGTACGACTGTATCAGCGCGGGCGGCGGGCCGTGCCGTGCGTATCAGCGCTGGCAGTGGGCCGTGTTGTGTGTATCAGCGCCGGCAGTGGGTCGTGCCGTGTGTATCAGCGCCGGCGGCGGGCCGTGCCGCGTGTATCAGTGCTGGCGGTGGGTCGCGTCGTGTGTGTCAGCGCCGGCAGTGGGTCGTGCCGTGTGTATCAGCGCCGGCGGTGGGCCGTGTTGTGTGTATCAGCGCCGGCGGTGGGCCATGTTGTCTGTGTCAGCGCTGGCAGTGGGCCGTGTTGTGTGTATCAGCGCCGGCAGTGGGTCGTGCCGTGTGTATCAGCGCTGGCGGCGGGCCGTGCCGCGTGCATCAGTGCTGGCGGTGGGTCGTGTCGTGTGTGTCAGCGCTGGTAGTGGGTCGTGCCGTGTGTATCAGCGCCGGCGGTGGGCCGTGTTGTGTGTATCAGCGCCGGCGGTGGGCCGTGTTGTCTGTGTCAGCGCTGGCAGTGGGCCGTGTTGTCTGTCAGCGCCGGCAGTGGGTCGTGCCGTGTGTATCAGCGCCGGCGGCGGGCCGTGCCGCGTGCATCAGTGCTGGCGGTGGGTCGTGTGTGTACCAGCGTCAGTGCCCGTTGTGCCGGTTCCTGGGCGGTCGCGCCGCTGACTGGCCCTACTGCCGCTCGGCAGTGGTGCTGGACGGACCGGCCGGCGCCTCCTCGGACGTCTGGCTGGCGGTGCTGCCCCACCTCAGTCGTCTGACGCGTTGCTGCGTGTTCGACCGGGCCGGCCTCGGCTTCAGCGACAGGTCAGCGGCCACGCGATCACGCGCACTCCGGGCCTGGCACACCACGTGGCGCGCGCTCCGGGGCGTGCAGCTCACTTAGCGGAACTGTGCCCTCCAGAAACTGTTAGCTGCTATTTGTTATGAAACGGGCGGGATATTATTATTCTGACATTCGTTTTTAATTCCCAAGAAATGGAGGTCCTTTGAAATGTGACTGCGTTTGCGCGTCGTGTTCTGCCGCAATGTTGTGGACCATGGCGCTACCGGAATGGAAGCGCCTCCAGGGGGCACTCGCGTCTTGTCAGGTCAGCGTTCGGCCAAAACATAGCTGAATAGTCGCATCCTAGAAAGAAAATCGATAACTTAAGAGAATAATGTAAAAGATGAAGGCGTGTAAACCGTAGCTTTGCATATGTCCAACCGGAGAACTTGTTTGTTATGTCAGATCTCTTTGACATGCAGCGAGGGCTTTGTGTTTTTCGGTCTCTTCCGTTGATATGTGAACCTTTTGCGTGATGTGGTGCTGAACCATGGCGCTTAGGTTGGTGGTTCAGCCCGTGATTTACCTCGTGATATACGGGGGGCGCATGGTAGCCGATTTCCACCTTAAGCTGCCCATCGTCTCGACGACACCAGGCTGCTAAACCCCAGATCGTGTGGCTGCCTATTTGATCTAGGGCCTCATGGAACTGGCCCTTGACTTCGTCACCTGGAGCATCCCTTGACACTGCAACATCAGCCAGTTGATCCATGGATACTGTTAACACCGAAATACCTAATGATAGGCTTACAGTTCACCAACACCCCACGGTCACCTGAGACACCACCAGATGTAGTGCTGGCAGGCAGTCGTCCTGCCTGACCCAGAGCCCCCACCGAGCACCTCACCATCACCTGAGGCACCACCAGACCTGATCGTGCCGCCTGACCCAGAGCCCCCGCCGAGCACCTCACCGTCACCTGAGGCACCTCCAGACCTGATCGTGGCAGGCGGTCGTCTCCCTGATCCGGAGCCCCCGCCGAGCACATCACCGTCACCTGAGGCACCACCAGACCTGATCGTGCTGCCTGACTCGGAGCCCCCGCCGAGCACCTCACCGTCACCTGAGGCACCACCAGACCTGATCGTGGCAGGCGGTCGTCTCCCTGATCCGGAGCCCCCGCCGAGCACATCACCGTCACCTGAGGCACCACCAGACCTGATCGTGCTGCCTGACTCGGAGCCCCCGCCGAGCACCTCACCGTCACCTGAGGCACCACCAGACCTGATCGTGGCAGGCGGTCGTCTCCCTGATCCGGAGCCCCCGCCGAGCACATCACCGTCACCTGAGGCACCACCAGCCCTGATCGTGCCGCCTGACTCGGAGCCCCCGCCGAGCACATCACCCTCACCTGAGGCACCACCAGACCTGGTGATGGCAAGCGGTCGTCCTGCCTGGCCCGGCGCCCCCCACGGCGTCGCTCGCTGACCCTCGGCCCGTGCGACGACAGACCGATGGAGCGCGCCGACCGGCCGGAGAGCGGGCTTACTCCGCCGGCGTACACGGCCGGCCGGGCGGCCGCCGACCTGCACCGCCTGCTGACCGAGGCCAGCCGGCAGCCGCCGCCGTTACTGTACGTCGGAGCCGGCCTCGGTGCACTGAACGCCCGGCTGTATGCCCACCTGTACCCCAGGTACGTCCACCACGTGGCCGAGTGAAGGGGCGATCCTCCGGCTCGGAAATATTTACCGCATTTGTGTCTAAAGGTGGATCTTTGTCCGGCCAGGGCGGCTATGTTTTTTTCAGCTGCTACCGGGCCCGTGTACGTAAGCGGGATTTGGATGCTTTTTGTGCTCTTGCCACCGAAGGCAGCTCAGCGAAAAGAAACGCGGTGTTTCTATAAAATGCAGGGAGATGTGTGCTGCGCATTTAGCGTGCATGGTTCTGATGAGCCGTCCGGCCCAGCGTGATGAGCCGTGCCGCCCTGCAGCGAGGTGTCGGACCTGGTGCTGGTGGACCCGCTGACTGAGCACATGCTGGAGGAGGGCGCGCCGTGGCTGGCGCACGTGCGCGGCCGGCTGCTGCCGCCGCTGCAGGCGCTGCACGTGGCGGCGGCGGCCGGCCTGGTGCGGCCCATGCTCATGGCCGGCCTGATGGAGCCTCCGCTGCACGAGGTGGCCGATCAGCTGGGAGACACCGTCATCAACAGACAGGTTGGCAGTTCAGCGTCGTGTTGTAGACAGTTAGGTTAGTCCACTGCCAACAGACACAGCAGGCGTCCATCAATTTCAGATATTTTCGAGGCAGTGATTGCGGACATCCGCCGGAGTTCGGAGCTGCACGCCGTCTTGAGCAGCTTGAGCCCTTGCAAACGCACATCCTGGTGTGTAAATTATTGTCTGCTGCGTGTCTTGGGAACATGCAAATGTTTGTGCATTACATTACAAGCACGATGCGTCGTGCACTGGGGTGTGATGCACAGACGAATCTGTTGGAAGCATAAGGTGTTTATGATGCTGCGAAGCATGTGATTACGCCGTGGGACGCTGACGCCTTTCGTTGAGTCGTGTGACAGCATCCGAGATACTGCAGTCCGTTATCGCCGCCTGTCCACGTAATGCCACCGTCCACCCGCCAGAAACACCTTCTGTGCCACCCGCGCCACGCCAGCACTGTGGTGGACGAGCACCACTTCCTGAACGAGAGCGCCGCGCAGGTGCGGCTGGCGGCCGGCCTGCGTCCACTGCCGGCCCGCCTCACCGTCACCGTCCTCACCGGCAACTACCACGACGAGACTCTGCCAGCGGAGCTCAACGCCGCCTGGGCTGCAGGCGCCCGCCGCCTGCCGGGCCGCCGGGTGACCGTGGACGGCGCCGACGGCCGGCTGCTCTACCGGCAACCGGCCGAGCTGCTGCGCACCCTCCGTCGCGTCGTCAGGAGCCGCCGCGCCGAGCTAGCCGCGGAGCCGGAGCCGGGCGGCGCGACGGAGCCGGCCGAGCTGGCCGGCGCGGCGGGAGGGCCGGCGGAGCGGACCGGCGGCGAGGGAGGGCCGGCGTCGCCAGCTGCCGGCACGGCGAGTCCGGAGATCTGAGCTCTCGGGCAGGCCGCCGTCAGCGCTGCGGCCGCTGTATGCTGTTCGCGACGCCACGGCAGGTGGCCGCCGCTGCTCGGGGTGGCGCGGCGCGCCGCGGCTGCCGCGGGCCTCCAGTGGCGGCTGCCGGCCCGTGCAGCCGGACCGGCTGGGCTGCGGCAGCTGTGGAGAAAGACGCCGGTCTGCCCCGTTGATGGGTTCGGGCGCGTTTTTGGCAGTCATTTCGCACTCAGTAGTGAGCCGTTCACCGCTTTAGATGGCGTGAGGTGTCGCAATAGCAACAAACCTTTAAACGCTTCGCGTTGACAATCTGTTGCTGCGTACATTCCCGGTCGCGTTAGCTTCGGACTCTTGTTGTGCTGTGAAGAGCGGCGTGCGGGCGCGCTGGCTGGCCGCTGCAGGCGGCGGCCGAGCGGCGCCACTGGCCGCCAAACGCGCTGATCGGCTGTGCTTCAAAGGCTGACAGAGTTTGAGGTGGCGCTGCCATTTGGACACGTGTGTTTGCGTGTGACGCGGGCACGGGGTTCTGGTGCACTGCCAGTGTGAGGGGGGCTTGAGTTTTGGGCGGCTGATGCCGGATGTTGAAGCCATGACGTAGGACAGTCATATGGGGCAATGGCCAGCATTCCAGCGGTGTAATAAACTACGTGCTGGCATTGGCGGCTTTATGCAGGTGTGCTTGAGTTGATGTGAGGAGTGCGGGGATGGGCGAGGATTTCGAGATGGACAGCGGCACGTGATAACCATCAATCGCCTCGGCGCATCTTGTTGATGGTTTGGTGCGAATCGGCTGGCTGCTCATTCGAGTAGGTGCGGGCGGGTGACAGAATACGGCCATCACACATTGCGTCAGGGCGGTGTGAACACCGCACCACTGTACCTCGTGATCCAAGTCACCATCGAGTAATAGAGGAAATAACTTTTTGGCTCGTTCGGAAGCGATTTGCGCTATAAATTGCATAAATTACTATAAAACCTAGTCGGCACCCAGTGTACCTAGCCCAGTTATAACTAATATTCAACTTACTGTGCGGGTTGGCAACACCGTCGGATTTTGGCCGTCCGGGATGTCTCCAGCTCGACTCGAATTACCCAACTATGAGCGTCTATTGAGCGATGCCTTGCTCGCCAACCTCTCGTTCCTCCCAGCCCGCATCTCAACATCGGCGGTCCAGTCCGAGCAGGCGCCACAACCGGGATGGATTTCGGGTGCGGGTGCGCGGACCACCCGGCACCGTCCGCCGGCGCGCTGCGTACCGACACCGGAGCCGCCCGGGGGGCGGCGCCGGCCGCGCCGTGCCGCGCACTCGTAGGCACGCCGCCGTCATGTGCAGCCACCGACTCTTGAGCGTGCTGGTGCTGCTGGTGCTGGCAGCGGCCGCCTCCACTCAGCGGCTCGGCAAGGAACGCCGCACCCGAGTCCGCGACCAGGTGAGGCGCAGGGCTAGATGAGACGAAGCGCGTTGGAAGAGGCGCAAAGTGTCAGACAGGATCTAGGACGCCAGACGAGAGACGTCAACGCGAGCGCGGTTAGGATCGAGCGGGAACGAACCATAATGGAGCAAGGGGCTGAGAGTACAGCGATCCCGAATAGTGTCGCAGGCACCGCTCCTGTCGTAATAACACTAATTTTAGTTGAAGCATGACACGGTGGTAGATTCGGCCGCCTTATCCCTAAAGGCCAGTAACAAGTTTGGTGCTGCCCTTTCCACCTGAGTTGGACATAAAGGTGCAAACGTACCGATGACCGTGGTGTCCCGCCCAAGGTCATTCAGGTATAGCTACTGCCTGGCGTGCGAGGGCACAAATAGAGATGCCCGCATTTGCCGACAGGTGGAGTCGCTGCTGAAGAGCCGGCACGTCGGTTGGAGGCGCGAACCGCGGCAATATGTCGACCCGGCCTTGGTCGGCGGGCCTGACCCGCTCCAAGTGGAGGAAGAGGAGGAGGAGGAGGAGGAGGAGGAGACATTAGAGCCGGTGCCGCCTGAAACGGCTTGGCTGGCCGCAGAGGTGATGGCCGCCGACGCCGAGCGCCATGAGGAAGCCAAGATCGCGCAACAGCGAAGCAGCACCACAAAACAGCTCACCGGCTGGAGGGGGCTCCACGGCGACGTGATCGAAGCTATCGAGTTCTAGGCTATGTTCATGCTCCTAGCGGCTACCCATGCTATTCATATGAGGATTAATACGCTAGACGTGTAATTCTTTGTTCCATCGCTGAATTTGTACTCGCCGGCGGCCACCAAACAGTACACATTTATCTAATTTCTATAGTTAGTGCCTCTTGTGTTTAAATGATTAATCTGTTGTTATGAGTGGCATAATAAAGTGGAAGCACAGACGAAAAAATCATTGGCGGGCACGGGTCATGGCGTAGTTTCGTACTCATTTCAACGTGCTCCAGCTGCTCCCCTCCAAGCAAAAATGGCTATAAATTGCGTTTGGCGTGAAACGAGGCTGGGGTTCATGTCTGTCATATTCCGCCAAGCTCACTTGACCACAGAGATTTGCAAGACTTCGCACCTGGTGGGGGGCTTTAAGTGTTCCTGGACCAGAGCCCTTATCATTGTGTTCCTAGTGTTTCATCAAATTGTTTATTCATTTCTACTAAAAGCTTTGGACACCAGCTTCCACCACTATTCCACGGGAATCATCTTATGTGGGATAGTTTCCATCTACAAACACGATAAGGTTCTTCCTCCGCACAGAAATTCATCAGAAATTCACGAGACAGCTTAAGTAGTTGGGACCTACACACTCAGAACACCCCAAGGTTCTCCAACGAGTCGCTGAGACGAGAACTTTGAGCCCCAGTAAGATAGCATGGGGAGCGTTTAGCACACAACTGAAACAATCTGTCTCAATCGGTGGTGGTAGCACAAGTAATCCATCGCGCTATCCCGCGGTCGTCGGCAACCGCGGTTTAGTGAGACGGCAGCTACACAGCCGTGGTCGTGCTCGTGAGACGGCAGCTGCACAGCCGTGGTCGTGCTCGTGAGACGGCATCTGCACAGCCGTGGTCGTGCTCGTGAGCCGGCAGCTGCACATCCGTGGTCGTGCCCGTGAGACGGCAGCTGCATAGCCGTGGTCGTGCTCGTGAGACGGCAGCTGCATAGCCGTGGTTGTGCTCGTGAGACGCCAGCTGCACAGCCGCGGTCGTACTCGTGAGACGGCAGCTGCACATCTGTGGTCGTGCTCGTGAGACGGCAGCTACACAGCCGCGGTCATCATCATGGGACGGCAGCCGCACAGCCGTGGTCGTGCTCGTGGCAAAGGCTTGCCCTTCGACAAAGTTGACCATTGCTGACAGTGTACTGTGCTCAAGAGAACTGAAGACAAAGTCGCGAGATTTCATGAGACCATACAGCACTAGAGTGAGATAATACGACACCACACGGGAAATAAGGCTACCCACAAAGCACCGTGCTCGAAACAGATCTGGCACACCTCCTTACATTTTGGCATATGGATATTACCACTTTTCCACACGAAAAACATGTTTGCCTTCCATGCCAAAAGCACATGCAAATAATGCACCACAGTTAAGGCAGCATGGGCGCTAGGCAAATATTGAATGTGCACCAATAACAAAGTCTAACAGATATCCAGCCAGGGTATGGGCCGCAAGGAGCAGCGTGACACACGCCCAGCATACAAAGCGGAAGGCCCGCCTGTAGCGAAACAAAAAACTGCATGAGAAACGCCCAAATCACTAAACCGGATCTCGCATGGTCGTCTCCACTCAGGCGAAGTTCCAAGAGCCAATGCTCATGAGCAGGGTAACGCGGCCACGAACTCCCGATGCGCCTTCAGATCTGTCCGCACCGCGGCGGGAGCCCGCACCACCCGGCCGGCTCCCGCGCTCCCGCTCCCGTGTCAGGCCGGTCACGCCGTGCACTTGAAGCACGTGGACAGGAAGTCCTCGAAGCCGATCTGGATCATGCCCTTCATGGCGGAGTCTCGCGCACGGAAGGCGTTCGTCAGGTTCTGCAGCTGGATGCACGACAGGATGAAGTGGTCGACGGTGATCTGGCCGGACTTGTTCACGTCGTACTTCTTCAGCACGCTTTCAGCGAAGGCCGGTGACAGGCGGTAGCCCATCTCGGCGAAGGCTGCCGAAGCGAGGGCATCCTTAGCGGGCTATGCGCACGAAGTGTAATTGAGGCCTCGCCGTGTCCCACTCACTGATCGCCGGTTCACAGTTGCCTGGCGCGAACGGTGGCCCATGCGCATGAGAATGAAGACGAGCTAGACTTTAGAGTCGAGACATAACACAGGAAAAATTAATAGACACGGTCGTGAGCCAAACTTTGGACACAGCAATATCAAACAATTAGCATCGTTTGACATAGCTCTTAAGTTGAGTGCAAACAAAAACAACATCTTGCCTGACACCCGATTCTGAGCAGCACGCTGAAAGAGTTGTGAATGGTGCATCATTGAAATGCTTATGGGAGATAGGAAAAACACTGGGCGGAGGATTGGAATACGAACGGGCGACAAACAAAGGCAGTCGATCCGTACCTTGCTGCAGCTCTTTGGCATCTACGCTCGACGACTTGTTAGTGTCATACTTCTGGAATGCTGAGATCCAGGCATTGACATAGTTGAACAGATGGCCAAATTCGTTTATGTCGACAGTATCGTTTCCGTCCTTGTCAAACATCCCTGGAGCAAAACAAACGAATGACTCAAGCACACAGCAACACTGTCGCATAACGATGTGTCAATGAAAGTATGGAGCTATGCTTAAATTTGGCAAAGACCCTTCTTCAGATCGATCTTGTGGCAGATCTATCTTGTGACTTAGTGCTTTGGCTCTGCCAAAGCACTAAGTCAAGACTCCAGCTGTCTGGCGATAGCAATCATGGCAGCCACAGAAGCCACAGCTGCCACAAAAGCCACAAACTGAAATACATGTGCACAGTGTTGGAAAACTTGATGTTTCCTGGTATGATGCATACCAGGAAATTTTGTACTCCAGGATTGTGACTAGGTAAAATGAAATATTTTGGACTCCATAATGATACAACAAGAACAGCTTTTGGAAGACCTCATTTTACCTCTTTGTGTCAGGACAAAATAGAACCAGAAGATGCAACACCCCGAGACTTAATGCTTCGATCAGGAGCCATGTATTGATATCTACAAGAGCACAAATCTTGCACCCACCAGACTAAGATGCCCAATAGCAAGCAGCCTGTGTTGCCACCCAGGTATATGATAAACCATGTATGGAAATATGAAAAATAAGGCACGTGAATGTTGAATGGAATCGCTTTTGAACAATACCGGGAAATGAGAAACGAGTACCAGAATCGCACCGGTCTGTAGATTAGCAAAGCTCTCACTTCCTATGCCTTACGCAGACCAACTCAAACTTGAACATGACTCAACCTACCATTGACGACGGATCGCATTAATTACCAGGGATGCAACGAACATTCATAGAAAACCACACGCCCAATCATCTACCGCAGACGGCCGCCTACCCGAGCGCCACAGCTGTGTCATGGCAATGCGCATAAGATAATCATTCGCAATTCAGTGTCGGAAACGTCTCAACTATTCAGTGGCTTGTGCCCGCCTCCCAGCTCAGGATGGAGGCTGAACATAGCAAAACTCTCCAATTGGTTTTAATGATTCGCCTCCTTGTGACTGATTTGTCAAGAGCATGAATATTCTACTCGCGCCCATGTCTTGAACAGATTTGTCAACATTTGGAGGGTAGCTGTATAGAGATGGGCATCATGATTACGAAGAAGGACTTATTTGTTCTCATAGAGAGCTGCCATGTGGTTGGGTTTTTGGGCACTTCCTGGTATCCGGTGTGCAAAAATGTTACGGCAGCTGTGGATTTAAACCAAGTTAAATTTGTCACTTAAGGGTGTAAAATTAAAGCTGGTAATTCAGGTTTTACAAAAATACCCTTTTAAGTCGAAAAAGTTGCTCTAAATAGCCAAAAAACTGCTCGGAGACAGTCATCTCCTCTGACAAAAACCCAGGACACCAGAGTAGCATGAACCCACAACTTTTGCCCGCCAGTTAAGGAGAAGGGTTAATTATGACATAAACATCAATTGCTTGCAACATAAATTACCATATTTCGCACTGATATCGGTTCAAGCGCATCAAAATCCATTAATACCTTGCATTATCCGCCGGAGCCAGCGGAGTGACTGGCTCTGATCCCTTTTGGCCGGCCTGCACGGGTCTGTCAGGCATTGTACTTGCGCTGGCTCGGCAAATCGGTTAAGAGTGCTGCCTGTCTCTATTGTTCAGGTGGGACGTGCATGGCCTCTCGTGTTGACCGGGAATGGGAAGGTGGAGGGCATGAATGTTGAGCTGTTTTTAAAACCAGTTAGCTGGTGGAGCGTGAGTAGCATGACCGTGGTGGAGCGTGAGTAGCATGACCGTGGTGGAGCGTGAGCAGCATGACCGTGGTGGAGCGTGAGTAGGTGGCCGTCTGTGGCATGTTCGTTTGTATTTTTTGTGTACCATTTTCGTCTGGCTGTGCGCATCATGCCCACCCTTCATTTTGGAGGGTGTATAAGCCCGGTGTGTAGCTACCTTCCATTGTGGAGAGTGTATAAACCCGATGCATAGTTACCCTCCATTTTGGAGGGTGTATAGACAGAGCCTTTCATAAATTGCAAACCAATGTATATGCACATGTGTTTCATAGTACAGAGTATGAGACTGTGTTGTTTCAATGTGCCATGTTTAAAACTGATGTTTCCTTTCAGTGTTTTTAGTGCTTTTACATGAATTGCTGCATATGAAAAGTGGCCGTTTTGTTGAGTGCCACCCATTGTACTATTATCTCTCAAAGATAATATAAAGTTGTAATGACCTGCAGTGCTTGAATGATTTTGCACTCCACTATAGAAAATTTGTACTCTGCTACCAGGAAAACTTCTGGAATTTCCAACACTGCATGTGCATGATCACTACATTGGAAGAACGGCACCAATGGCAGTTTAGTTGGCAGAATTTGCACAACTGACGGAACTGTTGCACGGAAATTCACAAATCAGTGTAGGGAACGTGACGGCCTCTGGGTCTGGACACAGGACAGGCGTGCCAGGCCCAGCAATTGCAGTCGACGACATCAATATGCTTATGACTTACGTTTTGGTCATCATCACTGAGAAAACTGCAAATGCTTTGGGAGGGTGTTGGAGAGAGATAACTCACACATGTGCCTGGCTAGTTTGCATGGACTTACCTCCGTCTGTGAAGACCTAAGAGCCCCCACCGCTCGGTTTCCCAACCAATGCCTCAGCTGTTTGTCCCCATAACGCATTTGGTCAGTGTATCTACCCTCCGACTCACCAAACCTTGGCGGTATGGCTTCGAGTCGCCTAGGGTGCAAGCTATTTGCCCCTGTTGGTATGGCCTGTCACCGGTGGTAGCGGCTGCTCCAGAGGTCAGATAACGCCAGGAAGCGGAGAGGACCGTGCCCAGCATTGCGACCGTGTAGTTTCCGCAGTAAAATGACGTCACTGACCCATAACTCCCAGATCAGATGGTGGGTTCAGTGCTCACACAAGACAAGCTGATTATGATGGCTCTGATTCCAGGAGCCTATTGAACCAAAAGGTTTAAACCAAATATTTAAACATGGGTGTTGTTTGGCCACACAGTGTTGTATTTGTGGCCCCTACAAGCATGGCAGATAACCAGTGAAATTGGCATAACCTGAAGCCACAAGCTAAGATGGTATTGACTACTTCCCAGCCAAACCCAGGCACACCTGTGAGTTGTACAGTGTTAACTGCTTGGTGATTTGTAGAAGAGACATTCACATAGCCTGGTGGTTGCTTTTGATTTTTGCTGATCCCAAAAAACAGTTATGGAACCTCAAAATTGCTTTCATAATGGGTTGACCTGTTGGCCTGTGGCAAAAACAATGCTATCAATAGATCCTGTCAGATCAGACAGTATTTAAGGAAATGACAATACAGCACTGATTATTTTCCAGAGAACTGCACTGCACTACTTGCTTTTAAAAAAACATGTAACAGGCATCAGACACTACCTTCAAGATGCATGGAGCTGGCATCACAGATACTACTATCTACATAGCCACAGAAAGTCAGTGCCATTCAAACATAATATTTTTACTGTCTATCCTAGAGCATTGGTAAACATTATCACTCATAAGATTGTGGAAAAACAATACTTCACAAAAGAATGTTTAAATTATCTATATATCTAGTGCACATGAGTAGTGCATATTCCCAGCACAGCTTAACCCTTTATCAACCCAGATACCTTAGAACCAAACATGAAAAAACTGGCAAGGCAGTGATACACTTACGAATCATCATCCTGCAGCATGAGATGTCAAACTTCTGCCAGTTGCCAGAGGAGAGCGCCTGCTGCAGTTCCTGCGCAGTTATGCGGCCCGAGTTGTCCCGGTCCACTGTTCGGAACCATGTAGCAGCCTTAGGATCCAGACCGCCACTTGGCTGCTGGCCCTGGAAGCCAATCAAAGCCATGAAGTTGTATCATATATTAGTATATTTATGCTCTAAAGCAGCATGTTACTTCCACCTAGAAAACTTTTCCCGGTCAGGGTGTACTTTCCTACCTAACGTTAGAAGAAATCATTGTACACCATTCGTCGTGTTTAAGGCATGACATATCGTAAATAATCTCAAAACAGGTAGAATCATGTTCCTACCTTCGAATTTCAATAACTTCGATGGCGGGCCCCCGAGCGCCGCGCGCACCGCACCGCCTGGACTCCCCAGCGCCGTTTCCGCGTTGCCGTTGCGTAAATACAATATTTCTGCGTACCAAGAACTGTACAAAATGTACGGGACCAAAGTAAACCATTCGTCATGTTTAAGGCAGGACAACCATAACCTAACTGCGAACCACAAAAATATTTACTGAACATAAACCATATTTACCATAACCATATTTACCATATAAACCATATTAACTGCGAACCATACTATAAACCATAACTATAACTAAACTATACTATATAAACCATACTATAACTATAAACCATATTTACTGCGAACCATAAAAATGTACCGGACAAGGTAGCAAGAATCCATGAAATTTGATCCTCGACGCCAACGGGACCATGGGTTGCAGGGGGATTGGGTGGGAAATGTCAAGCAAAATGAGAACATGGCAGCTAAATAAAAGCTCACTATATGGCACCTATATATGGCATGGAACATGGATGCCAATGAGATGCTGGGTTGAAGGGGATATAGGGTGGGGAGGTTAGGTTAGGTTAGGTTAGGTTAGGTTAGGTCAGGTCAGGTCAGGTCAGGTCAGGTCAGGCTAGCTTAGCTTAGCTTAGCTTAGGTTCTGGTCTATTCTCAGTTAGGTTAGGTTAGGTTAGGTTAGGTTAGGATATGTTCTGGACTATTCTGGCCTGCGTGTTTCATAAATGTACCTAAACTCGATAAGAAACGATTTTGGTTGCTTTATTATTGTTACCTTGGTCCCGTACATGTTTTATGGTTCTTGATAAGCAGAAATATTGTGCGTTCGCAACAACGTAGAAACGGCGCTTGGAAGTCGAGGCAGTGCGGTGCGGGGCGTGCGGCGCTCGGGAGCTCGCTATCGTATTTATTAAAATTCGAGGGTAGGAGCATGATTCTACCTGTTTTGAAATTATTTACGATATGTTCCGCCTTAAACAAGACGAATGGTTTACCTTGGTCCCGTACATTTTGTAGAGTTCTTGGTAAGCAGAAATATTGTATTTACGCGACGGCAACGCAGAAACGGCACTGGGGAGTCCGGGCGGTGCAGTGCGCGCGGCGCTCCGCCATCGAAGTTATTGAAATTCGAAGGTAGGAGCATGATTCTACCTGTTTTGAGATGATTTACGATGTGCCGCCTTGAACACGACGAATGGTGTGCAATGATTTTTTCTAACGTGAGGTAGGAAAGTACACCTACACCCTTTTCCCAAAGCCCCATTCCATTAAATTTATGGTCTAATGCAAACATTTTTTCTCAACCCGCAAAATGCATTATTTTAGGACCAAGGCATGGACACATTTTGTAAACAAACACAACAAAAGCTGAGACATATCCAAATTTAATAAACTAACCATTTCAATCTACCAATCTGGTGACCATCAAACAGACAGGGGCCCATCATAATGTGTAATATTATACTTGCCCACCCCCAACATTTTTTTTTTTAAATGCAGCTACAAGACTACCAGAAAAATAAAGAGAACCCTGATCATGACATGCAAAAAACATCATACAAAGCTACTGTGGGTAGGGTACCTAATGCCCAAACTATGACATGCACATATTATGTTGAACGCTTGAGGCATTACCAGCTGCAGGACATGTATGCCATAAACCTGAGCCATCAAAGTTTGGTGCAGTCACTACCAATTTCAGGGCGCAGAGAAGCAATGTTGCACGGAATTAGCATAATGCAGGCAATTCAAGACACACTTATCATTATTCTGTCTTACAATAAGAAATAAAATACCAGTGGAATTTGGCCTGGCCTCATTCTGGGGCACACAGAGTTCAGCGAAGTGATTTTTGCAGACTGGCTTCATGCTGCCAAAAAAATGACCATTGGAACAATAAAAAAAACATTTGTCTGCATGGCCCATCTGCCTTAATGCAAACTTTGAAAATGCTAGGCCTGGTTCTTACAGGGTAGTTCGCCATCGAAGTAGCCTTGAAAAAGCGGTACTGCAACGTATCCGTCTCCTGCAGACTTGAGATTGCACTACTGCTGGAGGAAAGAAATGTTGGGCCCCAGTATATATTCCACCGTGTTACCGCAGTCGTCGATGGCCACAACAACACGGGAATGACGGAACACTGCGGAACGCTTCCACCAATACCCGACCGTCGCCTCCCACCAATCTAAAAACGTTGTAAATGATATCGTTCTAAGAGAGCGGGCGTGGTAGAAAAGGTGGCTAATGGCGCTAACGTAACGATCGCGCCATAATGCACTACTTAAATATCAAAAATAGCCTTTTGAATATTCAATTAATTCAGAAGTGTGGGTAGAAATTTAAATTTAATCATTTTGAAAAAAACAATAAATAATTTGGGTGACACAAGACACAGATATGACGAATAATATGCAAAGTAAGACAGCAATCTATTCCGCTGTGGAAACATACCTTCTTGATCAGTCAGCCGTTTGCGTCAACTATTTGTAGACATTTACCAGAATGTGCAATTTCGTTCAAGTCGTTCCATGAATGTTGCAGGGGTGGGTTTCGGGTTGTGGGATAGGCGGCGGTCGTAAACATTTTGATGGTACGATATGGCCGTAGTTTGATGCCTGATTTCAATTTGTGGGCCTGTCACAGTCATGTTTGCCATTAAACTTGGAGCTTCTAGGCTGCTGCATGCAACCTTGTGTATTCGGGCAGGAGGTCAGAACCTAGCTGCATCTGCTACAGGTGAGGGTGATGTGTTACGTTTCGACAAGGTGGAAGTGTATACAGTTGCACGGATGAGCATGTGTTGGGTGTTTGGTCACAAAATGATGTATTCATTAGATGGGTGGAAAAGGCATTATTGAAGTTCTGGAGCAACATGGCAAAGTCAATTTCATGCTACACTTATCTCTTTCCACTCATGTTTAACACCAGACCAGGTCAAGAACAAAAGTCTTCAAGATACAGAAACTCAAGAAGTCACTTATGCTTCAGGATGGATGCTTGGGCCTAAGAGGCCACATGCACTAATGCACAGCAATGACAAATGACATGGGCAGCTAAGATGTCTTTATATAACAGTTCAGTAGTTGCTGTATGTTTTGTGTGCCATATAATACTGAGCTTTGTGATGGTTAAAGATATTTCCTCTTTCTTAGGAGTTTCAGGCCATTTTGTCATATAGCATTTAAACAGTTATGGTGTGGTTCATACATATGCACATTCCAAACCAAGTTTAAAGACACTAGATTTATGATATTCATCATGCAGTGAAGGCCATAAATATAATTATACTATCATGTGTGCTGCATTTGATCACAATCATGCAACATTCTCATTGGGCCCTAGGCACATGACACCATACACCTGCATTCCTGCCAACTGTGCGTCTGGGAAATTAATGACTGGTATGAACTTGTATTTAGGTTATGGCTTCTATTGGTGACATGACATGGACAGTGGTTAAATGGCTTATATGGGGCTTCTTTTCTTGCAAAAAAACTCATGTATAATTTCCTTGCAGTCCTTACTCATGATAGCTAGAACCATTGCAGACAGGTCAGAATCAAGCATCCAACCAGGCCATCCCAGTTAGAGGCTGAACCCACCAAGCCCTTACCAGCTGAACTGGTATGTGTGTTATTGTTTTGTCTAGACTCGTTTGCTTTCAGCTCAGCAATTTCATCAACTTGCCTGCTGTCTGGCATTAAAAGTGCCTAATCAGAAGCTGAAAGATGACCACAGAATCATAAGCAAGCAACAAACCCGGAATGCTGGTTTTTTCACCAACTGTAAGTGGAAACATATTATTGATGTTTCACTGCTCTGTAAAAATGCAGTGTTAGATTTGACTGTAGAGTTCAAAATTTGTCATGCTACTTCCAAAGGATCTTAGCACATCAAGGGTTGTATACCTTCAGTATATTCATTCTGTGTTCTCCATGAAAGATGTGAGTTTCTTACAGCATCTTAAATGGGTGTGTTGTGCTGGTAGTGAAATGAATATTGGCATAGAAGCTGTCAGAGTGTTGATTGCAGTGTGCTGAATGCCTGGGAGAATGGTTGTAACAAAGATGCAATAAATGTGGTCAAAACTTAAGTGCTGTGCAAAAACTTACATTGTAGTGAGATATGTTAAATCCTGTGTCAGGGTGATGACTTTTAATGCTGACATGAGGGCTGTAGCCTACATGAGCCTTATCAATATAGAAAGGCACCATACACCATATGTGACCACGTGTTCTAGATATCAGCTTACTCCACTTGCGTTCGACCCGAGTGACTAACGTGCTGGCGCTGACTGGCGCCGCCCTCTGGCCGCAGTGACGGCCCACGAGATCTGGAAGGGCGTCACCGGGGTCAGTAACGCCGGCCGCAAGCGAGGCCGCGGCCGCGGCGCCGGCACCAAGCGCAAGCGCGACCTCAACCGCGGCCAAGTCATCGGCGTCGGTGAGTGGTGCCGCGCGGCCCAGACCACTCGGCGTCTCTTAACTGGACCGGGGTTATTATGTGTATTTTGACTCTCGCTTCCGTTTTGCTGGCGTTTTATAGGCATGCACGATGCTTGTTTTAAGGGGACCGTTTCTGGAGCGCAGCAACTGCGATGACCATATGAGCGTTTAGCGGGCAGGCAGTCACAGCCGGGGGTCGAACTCGGATCTCCGGCGGCATTGGGGCGTTTCGCCGACTGTGCCGTCGCGCGTTGCCGCTCGGCCGTCGTCTGTCTTGTTATGGTCGTGCTGAACGCCGCCGCGCCGTCGTCCGCAGGCAAGGAAAACATGGTGTGGCCGGGCCTGACGACGCCGGTGATCCGCGGTCAGGAGCTGGTGCGCCAGCGCCAGCTGCCGGAGGACCCGGAGCGTGCGGCGCGCCTGCAGCAGATCCGCGAGCAGTTCACCGACCATCGCTCGGTCAAGCTGGGGCCGCTGGAGCGCGGCTGGTCCGGCAATAAGCTGGCGGGCCGCAGCATCGGACCACCGGAGCCCATCGACTTCGGTGGGCACCCAGCCAGGCGCCGTCCGCTCGCGGAGGCCGGCCGGCCGGTGTGTGCATGTTGTGGGGGAGGCGGTGCTGAGAAGTGCTTGGTTCCGTGTTGTGACGCTTGCTGGCAGCTGACCTGATCATGTCTGTCTAGTGTATTGTGGTATCAGCTATTGATCAGCTCCTGTTAATGTGGTGTGGTAGCTGCTATTGATCAGGTCCGTCTACCGTGGTGTGGTAGTGGCTATTGATCAGGTCCATGCACTGTGGTGTGGTAGCGGCTATTGATCAGGTCCGTCTACCATGGTGTGATAGTGGCTTTGATCAGGTCCGTCTACCGTGGTGTGGTAGCTGCGATTGATCAGGTCTGTCTTCTGTGGTGTTGGTGTGGTGTGGTAGTTGCTATTGATCAGGTCCGTGTACTGTGTTGTGGTAGCTGCTATTGATCAGGTCCGTGTACTTTGGGGTGGTAGCGGCTACAGTCGGCTGTAGCGCTGTTGTGTATCGGGACTTTTGCAAGCTGCGCTTTACCGTCAAGAACGGTTTTTGCACTATTATATCATGCGCCCTCGCGTCTAGTTATTCGTCGTGTGTCAGTGATTGTCCTTTTTTTCGCAATGCTCAGCCTTGGTTGTAGCATTTTTTTAACATAAAATACAAGCTTTGTTGGGAATCAGAGGCCGTGACAGATGCGGCTGAACCGCGGGGAATGTGCCCAACCATCTGCGCCATTCACCCGCTGCATATTGCCCGGCGCAGCAGCCGATGGTGTCGACGCTGGCGAACAGTTCTGACCGGTCTGGTCGCGTGTCTCCTACAGAGACGTTCGAGGGCTTCGACACGACCGTTCTGGAGCTGAAGACGGTGTTCTCTATGACGGCCACGGCCGGCCGGACGCGCCACATCAGCTGCTTCGCCGTCACCGGCAACGGCGCCGGTCTGGCCGGCTTCGGGGTCGGCAAGGGCAACACGGGCCAGGCGGCCATCAAGCAGTGCAAGCGGCGCGCCTCTCAGCGGCTCATCTACATCGAGCGCTGCGACGGCCACACCGGTACGGCAGCGGCCGGGGCTCGGCCGGGCCGGGCCGCTGCCGAGGAGGCGGCGACGCTCTCGGCCGCTGTCAGCGGATGCTGAGGACGGACCTGTGCTGTATTGATTGTCTCAGACGGGAATCTAGCATAGCGTGTGTGGACTATGTATTGCGGTTTGGCGACGATTGGGTTCTTGTCAAAAGGATTGATTGATTGTCAAGTCGCTGTTGGGACTGTTGACCAGGGAGCAAATGTGGATTCTGGTTAAATTGGGTGCATGTGGCTGTTGTACTTAATGACATGGCTCGTGTGCGTGACTGGTTTATTATTTCCTGTAGCTGGAGAAAGCAGACACGGAGTGCTGCGGGGCCATCTTCCGGCTCCAGAATACCGAACCCACGTACGGCAGCAGCAGAACAAGACACCAACATGAGCACAGCAGCTCGCCCCTGGTGCCGTCCTGGCGCCGCTGACTCCTCCGCCCTCCCCGCCCGGCAGTGTTCCACGATTTCTTCACGCGGTTCGCGGCCGTGCGCATCTTCGTGGAGCGTCGGCCACGGGGCCACGGCCTGCAGTGTCACCGCGCCATCCGGGAGGTGTGCCATCGCGTCGGCATCAGCGACCTCTACGCCAAGGTCGAGGGACCCACCGACAATGTGCAGAACATCACCAGGGCCTTCTTCCTGGGCCTGCTCAGGCAGGTGAGCGTCCGGCGCGCCGACCAGGCTCCTGTGCTATGCGTATGGTGTTGCCTCAGAGACTTGATGTATACAAGGGGAGCTTTTAGTTCCTGGTTTTTCGGTGTTGTGAGTTTAGAGTACTTAGGCTGATTTGGTCGGGGTATTTGTTGTTGTTATCTTTTTTTGGTGCATGATCACTGCTACAGTGTTGTGTTTTTCGTTGACGTTGCAGGAGTGGAGACTTTACCATTTTCATAGGTATTTGAAGATTGTACTATACTATTATGTATGATAAGATTAGAAGAGGAGATTATATTGAATGATAGTGGGAAGGAGATGGAGGGTATTGCTCTGTCAAGCTGACGTCTCCGCTCGGACTCCTGGACCGGTGAAACGGGGCGCGTCGGTGCCGCGCTGAGATCGCTGATGCCGCTGTGACGTCACGCACAGCGAACGCACCAGCAGCTGGCGGACGAGAAGCGGCTGCACCTGGTGGAGCTGCGCCCGGAGGCTGACAACTACCCGCGCGTGGTGGCCTCGCCTTCGGACGGCCGGGCCCGCACCAGGGAGGAGATCCCTCCCGACGAGCAGCTCGACTTCCAATTGGTCAGTGCCGCTCGGCGGGGTACATCGCGTCAGGCGCGGCAGCTGCCGTGAACGGGTGCTGGACGGAGCACCTTGTCAGACGCGGCAGCTGGTTCGAGGGGGTGCTGGACGGTGCACCGTGTCAGACGCGGCAGCTGGCCTGGGGTTGGGGGTGGGGATGCTAGACGGTACACTGTGTCAGACGCGGGAGCTGGCCCGAAGGGGTGCTGGATGGTGCACTGTGTCAGACGCCGGAGCTGGCTCGAAGGGGTGTTGAGTGGTACACTGTCAGACGCCGGAGCTGGCCCGAAGGGTGCTGAGTGATGCACTGTGTCAGACGCCGGAACTGGCTCGAGGGGGTGCTGGACGTTACACTGTGGCAGGTTCCACCATGTCACAATCTGGATACTGCTTAAGCAACACAATTTCCCTTCGGTGATTACCGTGTATCGTGCGGTTAAAAAAGAAGAAAATATTTTGTTCGGACATTTTGATTAGGTGCATTTCTGGGATCAGCACATGCTAAGCAGTGCTTGTCGTGTAAGCCCAGATTTCACCCCGATCATGAAGTCCCAGGCCAAACGTAGAATTTTGTGCCGAATGTCTAGCGTGCCGACATGCTCGGCACGGTCCGCCCCATGTTTTATGCTAACTGGCTTGTTTAACCACATGGCCTACTGTGCCGGACATGACTACCGAGATAAGGCCATCTGAGCAGCTGGCACGCCGGGCCATGGTATTTCACGTCCTTGGAGGGATGATATGGAGCTGGTCGCGAGATGCCAAAATATGCCTGGAGTGTGGTGGACAGAATGAGACGGTGCTGCAACATTTTGACGGCATTTTGTCGTCACGAGCCGTTTCCGAGAGCAGCCATGGCCAACATTCGCAGGGCACATGACTTAAGTGCTGGTAACCCCATTCGCATCGGGTTTTGCTAATTATAGTGAATAGTGTGTTCTTGACTGGCAGCGGACTTGTAGCAGACCAGTGCTTGACTACAGTTGGGTGGAATCGGTTCTGAATTCAAATCAGAGCGAAATGAGCTGAATCTGAGCCTGGTTAAAGTGGGCTGTTGAACATTGATATTGTACCTGAATATGACTCCAACTCAGTTAGCTTTGATGGTAAATCCATTTCCGAATCTGCTCCCGAATCTGAATCGAGTTTCTTGGTGAAAATATGCAGTTGGTAAATAAAGATGCACGCATATGCAAATAAACATCTGTATGACTATATTCTAACTGGTACCACAGTCTGCCAGGTAATTGCGATTAACTGAACAATGTAGAGTTATGGTCATGTCGGCTTCACGGAACGCAAGGGAACACTTATGAACACAATAACCGCGCGTGGTGACGTTCGACACGGTATGTGAATGATGGAATAGTTCAAATATTTGACGACATGGTCAGGCTAAGGGTTACACGACAAGCCAGTTTGCTTTATGGGTCTTGAAATATTGGGGTGTCGACGTTACCATTACCACAACGCCGGCCCCTGTATCCGCAATAACTGTACAGTTGCTTCAACAGCCATTTTGTGAGCCAGTTATTTTAGTAGCGGAATCTAGTCTGATTATGTTGAATAATCAATGCAGACCGTACCTGATTCCTGAATCGGATGAAATTGTGTTGGGGTTAACCACAAGTCGAAGCTCCAGGTGCATGTAAAAAAGGAAATGGAATGTTGGTGGATGTGGAAAGGGACATTTTACGTGTGGTGTGTGTTTGCCGTTTCCGTGGTGAACCGGGAATTTGCTAGACTTGTAACCCAGCGGCAATTGTCACGAGTCCCAGAAGGTGTGCATTGCGTGGTCCGACCAAAGTTAAAAGGCGAGCTGGCAACTGGCTAAACACGTCAGGTCGACTCGATAGTACGCGGCCGTGTGCGCACGCAGAGCTGTACGACACGCGAGGCTCTCCGTTAGCAGCGCTGTACGGCGCGCGGAGATCTCCGTTAATAGCGCTGTACGGCGCGCGGAGATCTCCGGTAGTAGCGCTGTACGGCGCGCGGAGACCTCCGTTAGTAGCGCTGTACAGCGCGCCGAGCCGAGCACAACGCCAGCCTCTGTCCGTAATAACAGTGCAACACACCGCAATGTTTCGTGTAATATTGTGATGGGTAACCCGCCCTGAGTCACTTAAGCTGCGTTAAGTTAGCCACGTAAACGGTCCATAGATAATAGCTCAGTCATTTTGTGAGCCAGTAATTATGGGCGCGCAGAGTTCTCCGTCAGTAGCGCTGTATGACGAGCAGAGCTCTCCGTGGATTAGCGCTGCACGGCGCGCAGGGCTCTCCGTTAGTAGCGCTGTACGGCGCGCTGGGCTCTCCGTTAATAGCGCTGTATGACGAGCAGAGCTCTCCGTGGATTAGCGCTGCACGGCGCGCAGGGCTCTCCGTTAGTAGCGCTGTACGGCGCGCTGGGCTCTCCGTTAATAGTGCTGTACGGCGCGCTGGCCTCTCCGTGGAGTAGCGCTGCACGGCGCGCAGGGCTCTCCGTTAGTAGCGCTGCACGGCCCGCAGGGCTCTCCGTGGATTAGCGCTGTACGGCCCGCAGGGCTCTCCGTTAGTAGCGTTGTACGGCGCGCTGGGCTCTCCGTGGATAAGCGCTGTACGGCCCGCAGGGCTCTCCGTTAGTTGCGTCGTACGGCGCGCTGGGCTCTCCGTGTAGTAGCGCTGTACGGCCCGCAGGGCTCTCCGTGGATTAGCGCTGTACGGCCCGCAGGGCTCTCCGTGGATTAGCGCTGACGGCCCGCAGGGCTCTCCGTTAGTGGCGTTGTACGGCCCGCAGGGCTCTCCGTGTAGTAGCTCTGTACGGCCTGCAGGGCTCTCCGTCAGTAGCGCTGTACGGCGCGCAGAGCTCTCTATGTAGTGGCGCTGTACGGCCCGCAGGACTCTCCGTTAGTAGCGCTGTACGGCCCGCAGGGCTCTCCGTTAGTGGCGCTGTATGACGAGCAGGATTCCTCGTGGTTCTGTCCTGCAAAACAAGACGGTAGCGAAATCGTGCAATGTATGGAAGCGGCATGACTTACGTAGCTGGCGGGGTTAAGGTCACGCTACAAGCTCTTCGGATGCCGTTGCTGTGAGCAGAATTGCAAACACAAAGCGTTCGAAACAGAATGTAGTGCTTGTTGACTTCGAAGCTTAATCCTCTGTACGTCGTGGTATTGTGCACCGTATTTGGTATCAGTTGAATTCATTGTGTTTCGTGCCACGCACGAGTAATGACCATCAGTGACTGACAACCTGGCAATATACCTGGCAGCACATCTTCGAGGGTAAGGTGCCTCTGAAGATGCCGCCCAAGCTACCGTTTTACATGAAGTCGCCTGGCTATCAGAAGCATCTGAAGAAAGTTCAGCATCAGCGGAACCATGATCAGGTGAGTAGGGCGGCGCCCCCGCCGGGGGGGGGGGGACCCAAGTCCCTGGTGGTATTGTGCGGTTGGCGGGGCATGTTGAGCCAATGCGTCTGTTCCACCGATGGCCGGTTTGGCAAGGAGGCTGTGTAGAGCGGACCCGAGCTAATGTTTGCCACGACTTTCGCGATTTCTTCAAGGCGATATTGTACTTCACCCGTCAAAAATGCTGAATATTTTTTAGCTTTAGTCAAATATATTTACATGTTAATCAAACAAAAACAAACCACAAAAACAAATATATTTACATGAGACGACTTAGTTTTTATTTCTACCTTCTGCTGTACAGAATAGCGTCGTAAGTTCTCATTATATCACCCTGTGCAGTCCTCAACTACAGACTTCCACGCCGAGGCGCCGGGGCTTTTGCCGTAAGTTCTCATTATATCACCCTGTGCAGTCCTCAACTACAGACTTCCACGCCGAGGCGCCGGGGCTTTTGCCGTAAGTTCTCATTATATCACCCTGTGCAGTCCTCAACTACAGACTTCCACGCCGAGGCGCCGGGGCTTTTGCCGTAAGTTCTTATTATATCACTCTGTGCAGTCCTCAACTACAGATTTCCACGCCGAGGCGCCGGGCTTTTGCACGTGTGGCCACGGTCCGGGTGGGCGGTGCGCCGCTGCCGAAGCCGGACGCTCAGCCCTGAGACGACGCCGCCTGCGGCAGGTGCGTGTGGCGCTGACTGCCGAGCACGGCGAGGTGCGCAGCTTCCTGGCTGAACGGTACCCCGAGTGTCGCGCCTCCTCGGCCGCCTACTGGGCCGAGCAGAAGGCGGCTGCCGACGCCGAGCTGGAGGAGACGTGACGTGGGCCAGGTCAGAAGGGCAGCGTGTTCGAACTAACGCGCTGCGGCTGGTGCAGCACGAGTGGCTGCGGTAGACTGTGTGGTCGAGTCGCATTGTGCGGACGGTGGCTGCTTTTGTCTGCATCTCCGCGGCGATGGCTGCGTTTATGAATGGCTGCATCGATTGGGGAGAAATACAGGCGTTATGACAGCTGCGTTTGTGTTTTGTTGTCATTAGATGACGCTGCGCCCTCCTACAGCGTCAGCAATAGCGGCGGGGGCCAGCTGACGGCTACAGGTGGAACCGCTGACCGCGCTTTGTCAGTTTAATTTGTCGCGACGGCGTGAACAAGGCGAAGGTGCGCCGCGGACTACTGTGGGTGGTCGGCACCGGTAATTCCCGTGGGAGGCGGCCGGGCTCGAGCCGCCACCCCGCCGGGGCACTGTGTGCTCATTGACGAGGACGGCTGGCGTTGCGCGCCGCAAATGACCGGCTGAAACGTCCCCAGTCCGTCTATTGTGGCACGAGTGTTTGAGCCGTGCGCCATATGACGACACATTTGGAGGCGCGGCGCCACTCCCACGGTAGGTATGGGTGTGTCATTGTAATGGGGGTCGTGACCACACGTGTGGGGGAGCGCCGCCGGTCGGGCCTTCGTCGGCGCGCCGACACCGGTCACCGACGCCGTCGCCGGTGGCCGGCCTCCTCGCCGTCGGTGCGCCGGCACTCGACCAGCCGTGCGGCCTCCGGGCACGCGGTGCACCGGCGAGACGGCTGCAGAGCGCGCGGGGGCGAACGGCATCCCTGCGCGGCGCTGGTCCAGGTGGCTCCAGCCCACCCCACTCGCTGGTCCAGCCCAGCTGCGCCACGGTGGTCCAGGTGATTCCAGCCCAACCCACGCGCTGGTCCAGCCCAGCGGCGCCACGGCGGTTCAGGTGACTCCAGCGTCGGCAGCGCACGACCTCGTCCGAGCTTAGCCGCTTGTCATTAATCCCCTTAACGAGCGGCTTGCCCACCCGCCATCCAGCGGCTTGCCCACCCGCTTGCCCACCCGCCATCCCGCCGCCGGCCGTCCCGGCGTGTCGCTGTCCCGCCGTCGACAGGCCAGCCGCCCCGCTCGCCGCCGCACGGCCCAGCCTCGCTCCGTGCCGGCGGAGGCGGTCATGCTGGCTGCCGCACCGCCGCCGCTGCCGGTGCTGGTGCTGGCGCTGGCGCTGCTGGCGGGCGGCCCGCGCTGTGACGGCCAGCGGCAGGTCAGCCCGCCGGTGGACTGCGTCACCGACCTGATCATCAAGCTGGGCTGGCACCGCCTCGAGCTGCAGTTCCGCTCCGATAATACAGGTCAGCATTGATATATTTAGACAATGACGATGGTGAGAGCCAAACAAATTAAAAAGGGCGCCATTTTTGCTGTGGGCGCCGATGCACTGTAGTGGCGTCCCTGAGAATTTCCCTCAATTTTTTTCTTCATTTCCCTGACAGTTTGAGAAAAAAAATGTTTCGAAGCAGCCTATATAAGCCATAGGCCATATAAGCCTCCTCGGTCTGCACGAACGTACCGTCACCGAGTGTCAAAGGTTCAGCAATGAGCTAATGACGTCGGGTGCAACTCGCGGCAGATGGTTCTGTGCTCAAGATGTCTGGCGCATACATGCTCTGGGGTTAACTCACCAATGGGTGCCCCTTAAGTAAAAGGGGACGCTGCTCATACCACATTCATGTGTCTCATTCCTGCTGTGTTTTTGTGCTATATCGAGAATCTGCATTGTTTGGTGACGTCACAATTATTTTGCAATCGCGGGTATGCGAAATCCTTGCAGGATTCGCAAAAAGTCGTGTGCAATTGAGCATGGTCTCAACTATGCGGATGAAATTTGACATTTTTTGCTGACTGCCTAGCCTGTTCGCAAAGACACTTTTTTGCAACTGCGTCGATTGCTAGATAGTTGCACCAATTGCGTGCGGCAGTGCGGGCTCTAGTTGATGGACGATGCACTGCACTGTCGAATAAGTAGTTAACATATAACTTGCGGTGCATTCAATGACGCTTATTTGTAAGACATGAAAGCAGCTCCGTGTCCTCATTTGCGATCTGGCGATGCATCCACAGCAGCTAACGTTTGGGTCCCAAATAGGGTCAACGAAGTATGGTGCAATTTGAACCTACTTTACAAGTACGCCTGTGTGATGTTGACTATAAGCCTCCCCGTTTTACGATTTTCAACGTTCACTATCGGGAATCAGATCCAAGGCACCGACCCTGTCATACCATGTGTCATGTCATTGGGGCTTTACGACGCACTCAGCTGCTGAGGCTATATGGCGTCGCCTGCCTGGTTAACCACTACACTACCGGCACCCCACACCGACCCTGGACATCGTGTTTCGATGACTTGGAAAATTCGGGAATAACTTAGCAATTTTCCAGCATGAACACAGATTATTGAGAGGGACATGCAAAGTGTCCACCTTTGTGCCCCCGTGGTCGGATCACTGGCTGCACATGCGGGCTCGTAGGTGACCGCGCTCGGGTCCATAACGTGGGCAGAAGTGCTTTGTTGACATTCAACAATATTTGATGGCTCACCACATGCGTCTTAAACTTTCGACAATAGCCATTAGCACTGGCGATGATACAATGGTGGGTAGTTTGACGCCATCGCTGTCTTAGATCAGCGGCCGTGACAGGCACGACTCCAGCGCCCCCGTCGCAACTAAAGGGCGGGACCTCGAGGGCCACGACCAAGGGTTCTCCCCTTAAGTGCGACGCTACACGTGAGCCCCGGGTTCAGCATAACGGGATCATCACTTGCATGGTCTCAGCTCCGAAGACTTGGGGCGTGGAGCGTTCGGTTAGCAGCCGTATGTAACGGACCCAACCTTCGGTTAGCAGCCGTACGTAACGGACCAAAGTTTGCCTGTTGGTCGTCGTAGTTGGCGAGACGGGCTTGTTCTGACGCTGACAAACGTTGTCATACTGGTACAATGGTAAATTCGCATTGACTGCACATTTCATTGATCAACAAACCCACGCGATTATTTAACACGCTGCAAGCACTCGCATGGTTAAGCTGCTTGCTCAGTGTGTGCATGCACCACGCCAAGTCATTATGTTCATCCTTAGCGTCTGCAGACTGGCGTGAGAGGCCGGCTTCGCCAGGAATTCCCGAGGATTCGCCCCGGTTGCATACAGGTCGTTCATACTCCATGCATAAATACATACATACATACATACATACATACATACATACATACATACATACATACATGCATACATACATACATACATACATGCATGCATGCATGCATACTCCATGCATACATTTTTCGCAGAATTATTTGCTGGGTTTGCCCGAGGGACCCTTTTCTCGATCTGTCGGAGGTGCTTCCTCAGGTGCGCTGGATAACTCGCCCGCTCGCAGGCTCGTAGCTTCACCAAAGCTCTTTCTCTGGTGAGCCGGGCGCCATTCCCACGACCCTGTCTCTCCTTCTGCCGCCGATGTCTTTGCTCCCGCCGTCTGTCGAAGGCTCCCTCCGCAGTGTGACCCCGTCTTGATCGCAGTCTGACCTCGACTCCCTCGCTGACGTCTGCCCGCGCGTCCGCAGACTTCTCCGCCGCCCGCTGGCTGTCAGACTTCTCGGCGCTCGGTCTGTTCGTACACATGGCACACCACGGCTCGGCCGGCCGACTGCCGCCGCACAGCAGCGGCGGCCTGCTCTTCAACCAATCGCCGCTCTGGCTGCCGCACGGCGACCACCACTGGGTGCACGTCATCAGCGACCCGACATTCCGGCCGCGCGACGGCCCGGCCGGCTGGGTCAGCTGGCTGTACCGCGGCGACGACGCCTGGCGACTGGACACGCTGCGCTGGAGCCCGCAGCGCGGCCAGTGGGTGGTGGCGCCGGTCGGCCGCTGCCGCGCCGACGGTGCTGCCTTCCAGGAGGACACGCCCGGCCGCGCCGTGGCCGCCGTCAACGTGGGCGACTGGCTGCTGCGCGGCGCCATGCGCGGCCAACACCTGCGGCTGGGCTTCGGCGCGCTGCCGGCGGCCGCCGACGGCACGGTGCGCTCCGCCGGCTACGAGGACGGCGTAGCGGTGCGCGACGGCCGCCTGCTGCCCGGCCCGCAGGCCGACCTCGTTCAGACGATGGCCGCCGCGCTCGGCTTCAGCTACTCGGTGCACTCGGTGCACGCCACGGCCAACACGTCCGTCTGGGAGCGACTGGTGCAAGAGGTGGCCGAGTACCGGCTGGACTTGGGCTTAGCGCTGTTGAGCTCCACGCCCGGTCGCAGCAAGCGTGTCCAGTTTCTGCACGCGCAGTACTACGTCACCACGTACGCCACGGTGCGGCGGCCGCAGCTCGCCAGCGCCGACTTCGATCCCGGCCCAGCCGTTCGTGACGTCCGTCTGGATCGGCATCCTGGCTACGATGCTGCTGTCCGGCCTCTGCTCGTGGCTGACGGCCTGGCTGGTGCGCCGGTACCAGCATGACGGCGACGACGGGGCCGGTCGGCCGGGGGGCGTCGTCTGGCGGACCCTGCACGAGGCCAGCTCGCACGCGCTGCAGGTGGTCGGCATCATCTGCCACCAGGGCGTCGAACTGACGGTCGGCTCGTTCTCCGCGGGCACGGTCTTCATGACGGCCAGTCTGTTCTCGCTCTTCATTTACACCTTCTACACGGGCGTCATGCTGAGCTTCATGACGGTACTGGTGCCGAAGGCCCGCTTCTCCAGCCTGACCGAAGCCGTAACGCTTGGCTATCGCTTCCGCTACCAGCAGAACTCGCCGGAGGAGACACTGCTGCGCTCCGAGAGCACCCAGCTGCTGCGCGGCATGCTGAAACAGAGCCAGCCGATCGCGTTCGCCGGCCCGGAGGAGCAGTACCCGGCGTTCGCGTACGCCAACACGCCGTCGGGCGACACCATCCTGGCAACGGACGCCTTCCTGGCAATGGACCCAGCCTTCGCCGACCCGGCCACGTGCCCGCTCTGTTACTGGCCCGAGCAGGTCGCCTCGTCGCCAGTGGGCATGATCGGGCCGCCCCACTTGCACAACGCCTGGATGTTGAACCGCTACATACGCGTGCTGCAGGAGACTGGCGTGCTGAACCGGTGGCGGCGGCGGCTGCGGCGCGAGCACTTGGTGGGCTCGCGCCTCTGCTCGGTGGAGCCGCACGCCGCCCAGTACTCGCAGCTCGGACTGGGCGCCGTGGCCGGCATCTTCGGCTCGCTTCTCGGTGGCGCGGCGCTCTCGCTGCTCCTGCTGGTCGCCGAGATTGTCGTGTACAGGCTGGGCCGGCGCCGGCCGCGCGCCTGACGCGCCGGCTGGCTCGCGCCCCGCCGTGGCCGGGCGTCACCAGCGGGCCAGGCCCCCGGGCGGCTCACATCGACACCATCTCGTTCCCACCGGGCACTTGTGGTCTGCGTCAGCACATTATAAGCAATGGTTCTCGGCAGGCGGCAGGACCAGAGGGCGCCGTGCTGGAAGACACCCAACTGTCCGGGCGCAAGACCGTCCGAACCTTTCAAGTGGGCGTTCTACGTACTAGCAATGATGCCTTTCACCGACTGTGGGGTGCACGACCGATTAAGTAGAGCGCAGAGTACAAGCAGACAATCAAGTACAGTGGCAGTTATAGTCAAAGCAGAGCTACGCTCACCGCATAAGGCATGTTGAGGGACTTTGCTGCCACATATCTGTGGGTCGAGTATCCTTTTACATGGCCGTGTTCTACCATGCACACTAGCGTGGAACTAAAGCTGCCAGTCACCCGCGATCCGGAAAGTCAGTGTTCGGATGCTGGGCTACCTCGTAATCATTCATATAGCACTTACACCCCACGACGCTGAACATATCGTTTTATAATACAAGCTCGCACTTCACATGCAATGGTGGCTATTAATGTGGCTACAGCGGGGATCTGAAATCATGTGAAAAAAAAACAAGAGAACATGGCGAGGGGGCTGAAAACTCGCCATTGCATCGCGTACTGCAATTGCCCACCTACTTTAATCACAAACTTAAGATCGCAATCGCTGGTTGCAGTGTAAAGCCTCCGATAGACAATGCATGACGAAATCGCCCCGAAAAAAAGTTCAGTATGCCGACACTACAGGTTTTACGAACGAGATTCTGGTCACGGCAAGCTGGCTTTGCAACAAGGACGGAGAGGCCCGAAATCCAAGCTCCGGATCGTGTTGTGTGGGTCTTGTGCTTGGTTTCGCTTGGATTGAGTCGGTTACTCATCTGGAATGTAAGTGTGTCAAATAAAGGCCCATCTGAATCGGATTAAAAAACCTCCCGTCGAAAATTGGAAATGAATTCGAACCAGACTCCGGCATAGGTCGAGCTGATGCTTCTTGTTCTGAATCTGATGACGAATTCAAATCAAGTTTTAATCGTGCAATATGTGTTAGCAGAAGTATAGCAAGCTGCCTAGCTCACATCGTGCAATGTCGTGAATCGTGTAAAAGTCACATCCTATTTTTATTACATTGTTTCGTCATATGTTAAGTCAAATTGAACCAACTCGGAATGTATCGCTATATATATATATATATATATATATATATATATATATATATATATACATATATATATATATATATATAAATCCCATCCGACTTAGCAAGTAATGAGGCAGAGCCCAAATATGATGCCAACTGTAACGGAGACCATACCGAAATAAGATGAAATTTCGCTGGAGGCAAGCACGAATCTGATCACCGGCGACATTTTTAGTTATCGATTTCCGGCAAGTTGTCCTGAAGGCTGGCTTTATCAGACAGCCCCTGGTGGCTATTACAAAATGACGCGACCACGCCGCAACAGCTGTGAATGGCGTTGAAGGGAGCTCGCTCATGCCTTCGATCGTTGGCGTCCATTATGAGCCGTTGGCACAAGTCGACAGCCTTGGTTCCCGGAACTCTGAGTGAGGTGCACGTCGCGGTTAACACCACCACGGCGCCGGGTCTGCAGCTGCGCATCGACCGATCCGCTCCCGTCGCTGACGACCGGCTGTCGTTCACGACGGAACCCGCCGCGTAAGGTGAGCCGAGGCGCACCGTCCGAGGCGCATCCGCTCCCGTCGCTGACGACCGGCTGTCGTTCACGACAGAACCCGCCGCGTAAGGTGAGCCGAGGCGCACCGTCCGAGGCGCATCCGCTCCCGTCGCTGACGACCGGCTGTCGTTCACGACAGAACCCGCCGCGTAAGATGAGCCGAGACGCACCGTCCGGTGCCGTAGGGCCGGCTTACATACTGTTTGATGCTTTCAATACGATGCCGAATAGCGCTTAACCTTCCCTTCCTCAGAAATGATCTGGCTGCTGAGCATGTTTTATTGAAGGTGAAGGCGTTTGATTAGCCGCTGTCGTTCTTGACACTAGGATTATCACTGCAATCATTTAGATCAAGGTAGTGGACGGGGTTCGATTGCTGCGTATCGCCGCTCGATGAGACTGAGACGTCCGACTGCCGCGGCTGTCAAACTATTACACATTCCGTTTATAAGGCCATAAAGGAATGAAGATTAAAGAGCCAGTCATATCTTCTCTTGTCTATAGCATCTGTGAAAAACACATAGTCCGCAAGACTGAAAAGTCGTGTTTATGGCGATCATCAAAGCCTGACATGTTCGCATATTCTTCTTCAGCCAGTTAAAAACGGCGACGTGTTCCATCCACCACACCCAGGTACTTTCGCGACCGCCACGTGGCATACTACCCGACGCTTCCACTCTACCGAAGCCAGCCCGAGCCGCTGGGGTCACAGGACGCCAGAGAGGGTCGCTGGGATGACGCGGCGCCAGAGGGCCGTCGGGCTCACGCGGCGCCAGAGGGTCGTCGGGCTCACGCGGCGCCAGAGGGCCGTAGGATCACGCGGCGCCAGAGGGCCGTCGGGCTCACGCGGCGCCAGAGGGCCGTAGGATCACGCAGTACCACAGGGCCGCTGGGGTCGCGCGACGCCAGAGGGGACCGCCTGGGTCACGCGGCGCCAGAGGGGACCGCCTGGGTCACGCGGCACCAGAGAGGGCCGAGGCGATCCGGAACAGGGCCGGGTTGCGGGCGGCCGTGACCTGGCCCGAGTCGAGCGCCCGTCGGTACGCCGTCCGCACGACCTGGTCCGGCTCCGGCGACGCGACGAACTGCTCCAGTGGCACCAGCATCTGTCGACAGCCAACAAACGGCGTGCAGAAAAATGGTGCTGATAAGAGTGACTATACGCAATGGACTGATAGCCAACGAGGCTAGAACGCCCGTTTAAGACAGGCACGATCTGGCGGAAGGGACAAGCATTGAGCGCAACAAACTGCATGATAGCGACTGATTCAATGCTATCAATGCTGAGTTTGTCCGAGGGTGAAAACACCATGTCGTTGCTGACACACCCATTTTCGAACCAATACGTGCGAAAAGCTTTGGTGTTCACCATAGGGAACGATAAATATATCGAAGATTATTCGAAAATCATCCAGACGAGGATCGCTACTGTTTAGTGCGGCAACGTGTTTCAATCCACTTGCACATTGAACTTCTCAATGCGAACACAAAAAGCGGAAACGCAACGTTGGTCTACTGCGTCTATATGTTCGTCTGCAGCCTACTGCCAAGATAACGTTGGACGATTCGTTCCGAGTGTTCTCCCCCGGCGTCTAAACAAAACGGCATCGGTAATGGAAAAGCGTGCTTACTACGTTGTTATGCGACCTCTGCTGGCCAATGCACCCCACAGCGTGCCTTCAGCATGTTATAAACACCCCTAAAGGAGGCTTGAAACGGGCATATATCCCGGCAATGCTGGGTTCACAGCTAATCGGAAGTCATCTTTTCTCGACGCGCCTAAAAATCGACGAGGCTGCGCCACCTATGCTAAGTAATTAACTATAAACACAGTCCTGGCGGTGTGCCACAAATTATCCAGTACCGCACTCGGGACAAGTCTCAACTGGCGCATATGCACAGACCATCATTAACATCCGTGTGAAGGGACAAGGCGTCCATTGTTCATCGCAAAGCACCTGCTGGAGTGCCGGCGATAGGCCGTAGCCACCAAGATCGATAGCCTTACCTCATGGTAGGACCATCGACTAGTTGATGTAGGTAAGGTCATCAATTCAATGATGTGGACAAGGTTATCAATTCATTGATGCAGAACATGCCATAGTCCGATATTTCCCTCTCGTCAAAGAACATTCCACCTTGCATGATGCACAGCTGTGTGACAATGCGTGTGTGCGTGCGTATCCGCGCTGCACACGTGAGGCTGCGCACGCCGTTCGGTCGGTATCTGCCAGTGCGCGCGCGGCCGCGGCGGGCGGCTGGACGCACCTGGTCGGGTCGGGTGGTGAGGGCCCGCAGCGCGTGCGGCCGCTCGCTCCAGACGAGTCGGCGCAGCTCAGACGGGTGGCGCGGCTCGAGCGGCACCATCACCACGGCGCCGAACAGCGCGTCGCCATACGAGACGGCCTCGAACTGGTCCAGCAGCTGGCCGTACCTGGCGGCGCGAGGGCGGGCGGCGCCGCTCAGCCGAGGTCGCGGTCGCCGGGCGCACACGCGCCGCCGCTCAGGCGGGCTGCGCTGCTCCCACGCTACACATCAGTAAGTCCATCTGCACAACAGCGCACGCTGTGGTTGCCAAAATGACCTCTGAACAGGGAGGGGGGGGGGGGGGGAGGCAGAGAGCCGCTCCAATCTCTGGAAAACAGCCTTCGATCTATGGAAGCCACACAGTGCCACAGATAGCCAGAGGTTGGATAGAAAGAAACGAAAGGAAAAGCGACATCTTATTATCCCTGCGAGGATCCGTCAACACCTTTAATGGGCGGCTGTCAGCTTAATCAACAAAAGGGTAAGGGCTCCACAATTACAGACAACTAGAAATGCGCTGGTCCGGACAGCGCTAGTTCCTACAAACTTGGACGCACCATTTTCATTGAGAACAGTTCATTACTGGCATAGCGCTGGGACCAAAATCTCACTAAACCCAGTTGTCACGAGGGGGTGGGGGGTGGGGGGGGGGTGGATATTCCCACCATTGTTAAAATTGTGCCCAGCTCTGCCAGCATATGGGTGTTCAGGGATATTCCCCGTGTCACACCTTGGAACAGATTTGTTCTGCTTCTTGGGATTACGTGATGCCTTGGGTAGAATCGAACCCCGCGTGATGTGTGTAACTTCTTGGCAACAACAGCGTGTCAGCCATTATGCTACGGGGAAGTTGTAGTCCGTAGAGGCCTTTTGCTTGACCTTTCTGCAAAAACTTTCGAGGCTCGGATGTCCATACACTATTTGCAGGCTATCTTTCAGCTGAAGTTCGCATGAAAGTCGATAAGTGCGTATCAGAGTTTAGAGGTGAGAAATGATGTGACATGATGAGAACATGATGAGAACATCCACGAAACTTTTTAAACGAAGACAATGAGAAATGTCTTATCGCTTCAACGTTTCATGGCCATCAATTCTGCATAGAGCCAATGAGCCACGCAACCCATCCAGGCGCATATTATCGGGAGCCCGAACGACCGGTCACACTCGTACACCGTATTACGAGCACGGCACTATGCAGTTCCAACAACACGCGTGCATTTCTCATCCACGAACACAAATGCAGCAAATAGCTGTGACGGCATCAGCAAATCGGGGGCATAAAAGACAGGTGATGCATAACATCGGCAACGAATCATCCGAAAATAATCCATTGCCGGATGACAGCTTCTGTGCTGGTGAACGGAACCAAGCCATTCAACGGGCCACCCAAAACAATGAGTTATGGCTTAGCCCAGTGGCTCACATGGATGTTACATGGCTCACATTGGCGCACATGAATGTTGAGCCCTCCCTCCCAATGTTGTCAAGAAACAGAATTGACAGCTTAATGAATTCGTTTTGCCCTGCTTAGCACAAAAGCGGACTGAGCTGTGCTGCAAGTCCCGTTCAAAGCATCGAGCTTTATGGAAAGAGGAGACGTCGTGTCGTTTTACGGGACCGCTCGAACGGGTCACTGCCGGCCCATAACCCCATCCCGGTTCTCCCATTGGTGCCTCCTTCCTTTCAAAGGCAATCTGAACAGCCAATATCACCCCTCTTATAGGTCCCGATCACCCTGTGACCCCTCCCTGTCACAGGCCACTGGCCAGCCTGTGACCCCTCCCTGTTACAGGCTACTAGCCAGCCTGTGACCCCTCACTCTCACAGGCCACTGGCCAGCCTGTGACCCCTCCCTGCCACAGGCCACTGGTCAGCCTGTGACCCCTCCCTGCCACAGGCCACTGGCCAGCCTGTGACCCCTCCCCGTCACAGGCCACTGGCCAGCCTGTGACCCCTCCGCGCCACAGGCCACTGGCCAGCCTGTGACCCCTCCCTGCCACAGGTCACTGGCCAGCCTGGGACCCCTCCCTGCCACAGGCCACTGGCCAGCCTGTGACCCCTCCCTGCCACAGGCCACTGGCCAGCCTGTGACCCCTCCCGCCACAGGCCACTGGCCAGCCTGTGACCCCCCCCCCCCCCCGTCACAGGCCACTGGCCAGCCTGTGACCCCTCACTCTCACAGGCCACTGGCCAGCCTGTGACCCCTCCCTGCCACAGGCCACTGGCCAGCCTGTGACCCCTCCCTGTCACAGGCCACTGGCCAGCCTGTGACCCCTCCGCGTCACAGGCCACTGGCCAGCCTGTGACCCCTCCCTGTTACAGGCTACTAGCCAGCCTGTGACCCCTCACTCTCACAGGCCACTGGCCAGCCTGTGACCCCTCCCTGCCACAGGCCACTGGTCAGCCTGTGACCCCTCCCTGCCACAGGCCACTGGCCAGCCTGTGACCCCTCCCCGTCACAGGCCACTGGCCAGCCTGTGACCCCTCACTGTCACAGGCCACTGGCCAGCCTGTGACCCCTCCGCGTCACAGACCACTGGCCAGCCTGTGACCCCTCCCTGCCACAGGCCACTGGCCAGCCTGTGACCCCTCCTCGTCACAGGCCACTGGCCAGCCTGTGACCCCTCCCTGCCACAGGCCACTGGCCAGCCTGTGACCCCTCCCTGTCACAGGCCTCTGATCAGCCTGTGTGCCGCCTCACTCACAGGTCGGCGAAGCTGGCCAGGCCGGGCACCTCTGCTGTGAGGTCGAGTCGCGCCGGCTGGCGCAGCACGTGACCCAGCGCCAGCCGGAGGGCGCGCTGCACGGCCTCGTCCAGGAAGAGGTCGTCCCCTGGCGGCCGGTCGGACCGGTTACGGGCTGGCGCCGAGCGGGCTCAGGCCGGCGATCACCAAGCGCCGGCTTACCATACCGCTCTGACCAACAGGTGCGCCGCGGCCGCTACACCTGCGGTGTTAAGCAGTAAGACAACATGATAGCGAGCAAGGGAAACATTTTAACATTGGAGAATTACGGTCTGTGCATCTGCTTGTTTCGCGGCGATACATGTAAAACATCCTCAAAAACACTGCGTTTTGGACCTCAAAGCACCTGAAAACTCCCGCGTGTGTAGGCTCTCCTTTTCTAGAGCAGCGTGCCGCGCCATGACAGACCACGAGACATCGAATCCTGTCGTCATCCTGTCTCCTCTATAGAGCAGCGTGCCGCGCCATGACAGATCACGAGACGTCGAATCCTGTCGTCATCCTGTCTCCTCTCTAGAGCAGCGTGCCGCGCCATGACAGATCACGAGACATCGAATCCTGTCGTCATCCTGTCTCCTCTATACAGCAGCGTGCCGCGCCACGACAGATCAAGAGACATCGAATCCTGTCGTCATCCTGTCTCCTCTGTAGAGCAGCGTGCCGCGCCATGACAGATCAAGAGACATCGAATCCTGTCGTCATCCTGTCTCCTCTACAGAGTACCGTGCCACGCCATGACAGATCAAGAGACATCGAATCCTGTCGTCATCCTGTCTCCTCTATAGAGCAGCGTGCCGCGCCATGACAGATCAAGAGACATCGAATCCTGTCGTCATCCTGTCTCCTCTACAGAGCAGCGTGCTGCGCCATGACAGATCACGAGACATCGAATCCTGTCGTCATCCTGTCTCCTCTATAGAGCAGCGTGCCGCGCCATGACAGATCACGAGACATCGAATCCTGTCGTCATCCTGTCTCCTCTATAGAGTAGCGTGCTGCGCCATGACAGATCAAGAGACATCGAATCCTGTCGTCATCCTGTCTCCTCTATAGAGCAGTGTGCCGCGCCACGACAGATCAAGAGACATCGAATCCTGTCGTCATCCCGTCTCCTCTCTAGCAGCGTGCCGCGCCATGACAGATCACGAGACATCGAATCCTGTCGTCATCCTGTCTCCTCTCTAAGCAGCGTGCCGCGCCATGACAGATCACGAGACATCGAATCCTGTCGTCATCCTGTCTCCTCTATAGAGCAGCGTGGCGCGCCATGACAGATCACGAGACATCGAATCCTGTCGTCATCCTGTCTCCTCTATAGAGTAGCGTGGCGCGCCATGACAGATCACGAGACATCGAATCCTGTCTCCTCTATAGAGCGGCGTGCTGCGCCACGACAGATTAACATCGAATCCTGTCGTCATCCTGTCTCCTCTCTAGAGCAGCGTGCCGCGCCATGACAGATCACGAGACATCGAATCCTGTCGTCATCCTGTCTCCTCTATAGAGCGGCGTGCTGCGCCACGACAGATTAAGACATCGAATCCTGTCGTCATCCCGTCTCCTCTCTAGAGCAGCGTGCCGCGCCATGACAGATCACGAGACATCGAATCCTGTCGTCATCCTGTCTCCTCTCTAGAGCAGCGTGCCGCGCCATGACAGATCACGAGACATCGAATCCTGTCGTCATCCTGTCTCCTCTATAGAGCAGCGTGGCGCGCCATGACAGATCACGAGACATCGAATCCTGTCGTCATCCTGTCTCCTCTATAGAGCAGCGTGGCGCGCCATGACAGATCACGAGACATCGAATCCTGTCTCCTCTATAGAGCGGCGTGCTGCGCCACGACAGATTAAGACATCGAATCCTGTCGTCATCCTGTCTCCTCTCTAGAGCAGCGTGCCGCGCCATGACAGATCACGAGACATCGAATCCTGTCGTCATCCTGTCTCCTCTATAGAGCGGCGTGCTGCGCCACGACAGATTAAGACATCGAATCCTGTCGTCATCCTCTCTCCTCTCTAGAGCAGCGTGCCGCGCCATGACAGATCACGAGACATCGAATCCTGTCGTCATCCTGTCTCCTCTATAGAGCAGCGTGCCGCGCCATGACAGATCACGAGACATCGAATCCTGTCGTCATCCTGTCTCCTCTATAGAGTAGCGTGCTGCGCCATGACAGATCAAGAGACATCGAATCCTGTCGTCATCCTGTCTCCTCTATAGAGCAGTGTGCCGCGCCACGACAGATCAAGAGACATCGAATCCTGTCGTCATCCCGTCTCCTCTCTAGAGCAGCGTGCCGCCGCCATGACAGATCACGAGACATCGAATCCTGTCGTCATCCTGTCTCCTCTCTAGAGCAGCGTGCCGCGCCATGACAGATCACGAGACATCGAATCCTGTCGTCATCCTGTCTCCTCTATAGAGCAGCGTGGCGCGCCACGACAGATCACGAGACATCGAATCCTGTCTCCTCTATAGAGCGGCGTGCTGCGCCACGACAGATTAAGACATCGAATCCTGTCGTCATCCTGTCCCTCTCTAGAGCAGCGTGCCGCGCCATGACAGATCACGGACATCGAATCCT
>NW_023596420.1:18382942-18402883 GCF_011947565.3 Pollicipes pollicipes | reverse complement strand
GTGACAGTCCCAAATGCCGTAAGATCGGTCAGACCACGCGGACAATGACACCGACCGGCCGACAGCGTGTGCGGAGCTGGGCTGTGGAGGCGAACGGGGGCAAGCTGGGCGAATCCGACGAACTGGATTCCCGACCGAGCGAGACCCAGCTCGTCCGGCCAACTGTGTCTAGAGGACCCACCTCGTCCATCGACTGTGCCTGCAGGACCCACCTCGTCCGGCCGTCAGCGTCTGCAGGACTCAGCTTGTGCCATCAACAGCGTCTGCAGAACCCACCTCGTCCCACAGACATTGTCTGCAGGACCCATCTTGTCCGACCGTCAGTGTCTGCACGACCCAGCTCGTCCCATCGACAGTGTCTGCAGGACCCACTTGTCCGATCAGTGTCTGCAGGACCCAGCTCGTCCCATCGACAGTGTCTGCAGGACTCACACCTCGTCCCATCGACAGTGTCTGCAGGACTCACCTCGTCCCATCGACGTGTCTGCAGGACTCACCTCGTCCCATCGACTGTGTCTGCAGGACCCACCTCGTCCGGCCGACTCTCGATGAGCGCCTCCAGGGCGGCCAGCCCGGCGGTCATGACCGGCGCGCCGCGTCATCCACAGCGAAGCGCAGCAGCAGCAGCAGGCCGGCGTCCAGCAGCCGGCCCAGCAGCGGCGGCTCCAGCACGCCGTCGTACACGCCCACTTGGCCTGCCGACGCCGCGGCGCGCCGGTGCGTCAGACACACACCGTCCGGCCACGACGCTGCAGCAGCCAATGCCAAGAGTGAGCCGGTGCAGTGGTCAATGCGCGTTCATTTTAAGTGCAGAATGATTTTGGTCCAGGTTCAGTTGAAACGAAATCTGTGAACTCGATATCCTATAGAACACTTAAGTTGTACAGAGCCCATCCACGAGTTAGGTTGGGCAGCATAGCACAACTGGTAATGGCAACCAGTCTTATTCTGACAGTTTACCTATGCACCACATGAGAGCGCTACCCCTTCACCATACCCCAAATACTTATCACATGAGTCATGTTTGCAGCCTTTATGGAGGCCTTTCCTTCCAAATACTTTGCGACTGCTTGCGTTTTCAGAGTTCTCATCTTTGTTCAGCAAAAGTGTACCCTACCACGAGTAACATGGTCAAGTCGGCGGCGCGCCGCCTGCCGACCAGCCGTCGCCCGCTACCTTGCGCAGTACGTTGGCCAGCGTCTGGAGGCCGAGCACGCGCTGCTGCTGCGCGGCCGAGCGTATCAGCCGGAACAGCTCGTCCACCGTGTAGCCGGCGCGGCCCGGCTCCTGGCCGTGGTGGTAGAGCGCGCTGTGTGCCGGCGGCGCGGCGGCGAACGGCAGCAGTGCGCCTGCGCGGACAGCAGAGCCAGTCACGCGCCGCTGCCGCCGTCTCGCGGCTTAAGAAGCGCCCGTCAGCGCTCAGCTGGCGGAGCGGCTCCGGCTGTGGGTGTGTACACTCCACAGCCCTCCGGCTCGGCGACAAGTGCTGCAGTTCAGCGGCGGCGCGACGATGGGCGCTGCCGCGCACTAACGCGGACCAGCAACACATGCTTTTGTACTCGACATGTTCGGTGCGGGTGCGGGTGCGGGTGCGGGTGCGGGTGCGGGTGCGGGTGCGGGTGCAGGTGCGGGTGGGACAAGCAGCCATCGGACCTCCGCAAAGCCGGTTAACCCTCTTCGTGTGCTCCTTCTGAACCCTGGATTTCCACGGAGAACCTTTCAGTCCCTGTGCTGTCAGCCTATTTTTGGGGTCGTCTCGTGAGCAGTGTCAAACGCATTGGCGTAGGCGGTGCTGCAAACTCATCCGTCGAAGATTAACGTTTCCGCAGTGGATATGTCAGCAAGTGGCAAACGTGCTCCCAAATTGTAAAACAAACGCTTAATATACAACGAAAAATGAGCTGTCGAAGTTTGAAAGTTATGCAATCTTACATGTACGTCAGCAAAAGCAGCATAAGTGACTCGTAATAAGTTACCTTCCAAGCCCAGGAAGATATAGAAGCATGCAAAGAACAATGTCAAAAGCCAACGCTACGAGTATAACGTAATACAGCTCCGAGTGTAAGCCTTCTGTGCTTCGTCAACTTTATCCTGCTATCCTGAAATAATCCATGTGGGCTACCACGCACTACCTGAACACATTGTTTCAATAAAACAAGACCCCAACCTCGACAAAAAGCTATGTCCATTGTCCATTTACACGACAATGGACACACCCCGACAACCAGCTTAAGAAAATGAGTTGATCTTCAACATAAAGTCGACTGTGCTCCGCGGAAGTGGTGCACCATGGCATGAGCTACGCATTCTTTACATACAAAGAGGCAAGAGGTCCTTTCCCGGTAGACACGAGATGTCGTGAAATCGCTTGTGAATCAAACCGCTCCGCCCCTCCCCTCGCTCTCAACGGGCGCAGACGCCGGCGCTCTGCAGAGCCATGTAGTGTCATCCGTCTGGCACTGCCCACCCACCAACCTTCGAAGTCGAAGCGGGCGACAAAGCCGGTCTGGCCGTGCTCCACCTTCGGCGCCGGCAGTTGCGTCATCCACAGCAGCTTCTCCGGCTCGACGTGATCCATGTGCGGCCACTTCCGCCTGGCCTCGGCCAGGTCGATGGGCAGCTGATCCTTCACCCGTTCCAGCTGCTCCATCGCCTGGTCTTCGCCCACTTCCGGCGCTGGCGCCGCATCGCCCCGCGGCCGGCGAGTCTGTGACCGCCGCCATCTCGGACTCCCCCGCCTCCAGCGTGGTGAACTCTTCCATGGGCTGCTCCGCGGTAGCCGACGCCTGCCCATCACCGGCAGGCGCGAGGGGCGGCCTCTTGACGCGTTCCTGGTCCTGCCGGGCTCTCCGCTGCCTGACAAACTCCATCAGTTTGGGATCCAGACTGGCTGCCCAGCTCGCGCTGGGCGTTGAGTCGCTCTTCTTCGGACATGGCCACCAGAGCGGCCACGTTCTGCTGGTGGATGCGATCGCCTGATGAGCTGAGCCCAAGCCGGAGCCGTCCACCAGAGCACTGCCGCTGTCTGCGGGTCAGAACGCGACGCTCTGATCAGTGGCCGTCAGAGCACAGCCGCTGTCTGCGGGTCAGAACGCGACGACCCGGTCAGCGGCCGCCAGAGCACAGCCGCTTCTGCGGGTCAGAACGCGACGCCCCGGTCAGCGGCCGCCAAGCACAGCCGCTGTCTGCGGGTCAGAACGCGACGCCCGGTCAGTGGCCGTCAGAGCACAGCCGCTGTCTGCGGGTCAGAACGCGACGCCCCGGTCAGCGGCGCCAGAGCACAGCCGCTGTCTGCGGGTCAGAACACGACACCCGGTCAGCGGCCGCCAGAGCGCTGTCGCCGTCTGCGGGTCAGAACAGAACGCCCTGATCAGCGGCCGCCAGAGCGCAGCCGCCGTCTACGCGTCAGAACGCGATGCGCTGATCAGCGGCCGCCAGAGCACTCACGTCCTGATCAGCGCCCGCCAGACATGGGCGAGAATGCCTTTCTTCAGTGCAAAATTATTTGTGAATGTAGCCAATGAAAGAGTCAGTTAGAACACAAGCGTCAAGAAAGTAGGCCACGGGGTACAAATGAAAGCAGGGGTGTAGTTTCGCAAAGTGAGCTGGGAGGATGAACTGTGTAAAATGGCTCGACTTGCCCCCAATATACCCAACAAGCGTGTTTCTCCCTGGATTTATTTGGTCCACCTTCATCCCAAAGTTGGCTGGCTGGGGCCACCCAACAGTTGGTGGGGGGTGGAGATTGAAGCTATCCCAAGCTGAATACGAAATTGGACCCTTGAATGAGTTATTGGACATCGCTTGAGATCCTTGAATGAGTTATTTGGACATCGCTTGCAGGGGTGGCAATTTTTAGTGTTATGCTTTACGATGGGCCTTAAATCCCAAATCAAGTTTAAAAACTCGCTCTTGCATGGGCATTCCTTATTCCACGCTCATAATGCTGAAAAGATATACAAAATACGGAAATACGTCGCCATTTCCTCTTATCTGCAAACAGGTGCTACCATATACGTCGTCATTTTCCTTTGTCTGCCAACAAGTACAATTTGCATACATTCATTTGTCTCAACACGACAGGTTGCGAGGACAATGAAAGAGGCAAACCAGCATGAGCAGTGTGCTCTACATCGGAGCAAAGGCGTAGTAAACAACTCCAACAGTGGCGGAGGATCACATGGAGCTTGGGCGATCCAGCAGAATCACTAATGCATCAGATAATTCAACTGGAACCCCAGCCGAAACACACCTCCCTGGTACAATCTAAATGCAGCTCATGCCTTATGAGTGCGGCCTCTCGTCTTGAGCGCCAACTAGCGCTCGTTTAAAACACCACAGGCGCCCTATCCGTGTGCCGGCGGGTGCGCACGCTGACCAGCGGCGCCGGCTGTCGGCCGCGTGCGCCGGCGGCCGCGTGGCCGGCCCCGCTCTTGCGCCTCGGAGGGCGGGCCGTGCCGCCGCAGCGGGCTGTGCGTGACATGCAGGACAGACGGACGGCGGCACATGTGCGTGCCGCCCCCGCCGTCGTATATAAAGCTACGACGCTCCCCGGCGACGACAACGCTGTGCAGCGTGCCTCTAGCAGCCAAGATGCGTTGTGCAGCGGCAGTGGTGAGTATTTGGGATCATGGTTTGCGCGGCCCCCACCCAGCTTGCGGCTAGCCGAGCCGTGGACTGTGCTCCAACAGAGCCGTTTTGATCGGCGACAGCCCCTGTGATTGCAGTTCTAGGATCGAAGTGTGGTTCACCAGATTGTGGAGGCAGCATGCGCCTAACGTCATGAACGATTCCACACACACGCATGCAAAAACGCGTGCAGGCACGCACGCACCAAGCACGCACGTACCGAAACACATACTGAAGCAAGCATGCATGCACCAAAGCACGCACGTCCTCACGCACGTCCTCACGCACGCACATACCTACTCATTCACACGAGCATGCACGCATGCACGCATCGGCACATGCGGATTCAGCATCAAATCTTCCAGGACCAGCTGCAATTGCCGCTATAACTTGCAACAACACAGTTGAACAAATAATTGTTCAGGAATGACCTCGTCTTCAAAGCCCTTGTCAAGCACGGCTAGTTGCAATGTGTGTGTGTGTGTCGCGTGTGTGCGTGTGTGGTGCGCGTGGCGTGCGTGTGCGTGTGTGTGTGCGTGTGTGTGGTGTGCGTGTGGTGTGTGTGTGCGTGTGCGTGTGCGTGTGCGTGTGCGTGTGCGGTGTGGTGTGGTGTGTTGTGGGTGTGGTGTGCGTGTGCGTGTGTGGTGTGTGTGTGTGTGTGTGTGTGTGTGTGTGTGTGTGTGTGTGGTGTGTGTGTGTGTGTGTGTGTGTGTGGTGTGTGTGTGGGTGTGTGTGTGTGTGTGTGTGGTGTGTGTGTGCGTGTGCGTGTGTGTGCGTGTGCGTGTGCGTGTGGGTGTGCGGTGTGGGTGTGGGTGGTGTGGTGTGTGGGGCGTGCGTGCGTGTGCGTGCGTGCGTGCGTGCGTGGTGCGTGCGTGCGTGCGTGCGTGCGTGCGTCGTGCGTGCGTGCGTGCGTGCGCGTGCGTGCGTGCGTGCGTGCGTGCGTGCGCGCGTGTGTGTGTGTGTATTTATATATCGTATCTACTACATATAGATGTTCCATAAAACAAACTACCATTTTCAGCAAGAGTAGCAGACCTGTAGTTCTGAACCGAGGCGACGAGGGTTTCCTATATTCTTGTGATGCATAATTGTGCCTATGTTGTCTGTTGGCTTTGGCTGAACCACTGAAACGTTACATAGTAATACAACACCCTTCTTACTGCACTGTTACTGTCCTGTACTGTTACTGCACGCCAACATGTGCCCGGGACCACCATGACTGCTACAGCAACTACGCGGACGGAGCCGGACAGAAAAAAAAACAATTATCCTGATGCTTTGTTGCTCTCTGGTCCCTAAGTATCCTCTCCCTCAAGCGCAGCCTGCGTTTTCTTGCAAAAGCGACGTTGTCATCACTGTCCGTCACAATATGGCCCTCATACCGTTCGTCGTTGTGCACCAGATGCTGGTGGTGCTGGTCGGCTGCCAGCTGACAGTCGGGATCGCCGCACGTCAGAGGGACGACAGGCGCCGCCGGCCGGAGGCGGAGGCGGCGGGGGAGGCGGCGCAGGCGGAGGCGGCGGGGAAGGCGGCGCAGGTGGAGGCGGCGGCGGCCGGCCTGGGGGGCGGCGGAGGCGGCGGAGGCGGAGGCGGCGGGGGTGGCGGCGGAGCCAGCACGGGCAGTACGGGCTGCCAGTGCGAGCCGGCAGCGCTCTGTCCGCTGGCGCCGGCCGGCCAGCCAGAGCTGAGCAGCTGCCAACTGGCGGACGGCTCAGCCGGCGTATGCTGCCGGCCGCCGCCGAATGCCGTGCTGGGAGCCCTGCCAGGTCTGATCCGGGCGCAGGCCGCCCCAGCCGCTGCCCCCGCCGCCGCCGAGCCGGGCCGGCCCTCGCCCGAGATGCTGCTGCGCCGGCAGGCCGAACTGGAGCGCCGGCTGCTGGAGCAGGGCAGTGTTGCCCGTGGTGCGGCGCGCCGCCACCGCACCAAGTTTCCCTTCAGGGAGGAGCAACAGAACAGTGCACGTCTAGCGCTGCTCCAGCTGGAGCGGAACCGACACCCCAGCGGTACCGGCGGCGGTGGTTCGGGCGGCGGCGGCGGCGGCGGCGGCGGCGGCGGCGGCGGCGGAGGTCCCGGTCCGGGATCCGGCTGCCGGCGCCCACCACACCCGCATGTCCATCGCAGCCGAGCTTCCGCACGCAGGACGGCTCCTGTAACAACCCGGAGAACCGGCAACTGGGCATGGCTGGCCAGCCGCTGCTCCGCCTGCTGCCCAGTCGGTACGATGACGGCGTGTTCGAGCCGCGCTCGCGCTCCGCCGCCGGCGGCCAGCTGCCGTCGGCCCGCGTCGTCAGCCAGGCGGTGACTCGCAGCGAGGACGTGCCCGACGCCCGCTTCACGCTCTCCGTGATGCAGTGGGGCCAGTTCGTCGACCACGACCTGATGCTGACGCCGCACTTCTCGCTGGACGGCGGCGCCGGCATCGCCTGCTGCACGGACGCCGGACTGCCGCTGCCGGCGCAGCAGCTGCACCCAGCAGTGTCTGCCGATCACCATCCCAACGACCGATCCGTTCTACGGGCCGCTGGCCAGGCCTGCATGGACTTCGTGCGCTCGCTGCCGGCGGCCGGCGCCGACGTGCGGCGCGACGCGCGACGCGCAGCAGCAGAACGTCCTCTCCCACTTCCTGGACGGCTCGAACGTGTACGGTTCGGAAGAGGCGCACCAGCGCCACCTGCGCCAGCTAGGCGGCGGCTGGCTGCGTACTCAGCCGGGCAGCCTGCTGCCGGCCGACTCCCAGGGCGGCGGCTGCATCAACGCCACCACCGTCTGCTTCGAGGCGGGCGATGTGCGCGTCAACGAGCAGATCAGCCTGACGGTGACGCACACCATCTGGATGCGCCAGCACAACCGCGTGGCGTCGGCGCTGGCGGCGCGGCACACAACCTGGGACGACGAGCGGCTCTTCCAGGAGGCGCGGCGCATTGTCGTCGCCCAGATGCAGCACATCACCTACAACGAATGGCTGCCGACGCTGCTCGACGCCGACTTCCTAACCCGCAACGAGTTGCTGCCGGGCACCGGCACTGCCCACTCGGAGAAGTACATGTCGACGCTGAACCCGTCCATCAGCAACGAGTTCGCCACGGCCGCGTTCCGCTTCGGCCACAGCATGGTGTCCGGCACGCTCAAAATGTTCAGCGCGCTGGGCGGCAGCGCGACCAGCGTACTGCTGCGCGACTTCTTCTTCGATCCGCACCTGCTCTACTCGTCTTGAGCGCTCAACGAGCTGGCACGAGGCCTGGTCGCGCAGCAGGCGCAGGCGCTGGACGGCTACTTCGCCGAGGACCTCACCGAACACCTGTTCCAGGGCGACGGCGACGCGTACGGGCTCGACCTGGTGGCGCTTAATATCCAGCGCGGCCGCGACCACGGCCTGGCCACGTACAACGACGCGCGTTGCCGCGGCCGGTCTTGCCGCGCGCCCAGCGCTGGGAGGACCTGAGCTCCGACCTGCCCGATGAGGCGATCACCGCCCTGCGCGCCGCCTACGGACACGTCGACGACGTGGACATGTTCGTTGGCGGCGTCCTGGAGCGGGCCGCTGCCGGGGCGTGGCGCTGGGCCGCACCTTCGGCCGTCTCATTGGTGACCAGTTCATCCGACTGCGCCACGGCGACAACTTCTTCTACGACCTGGGCGGCGACCGGCCGTGGCAGCTGACCGGGGCGCAGCTGGCTCAGGTGCGCCGCACCAGCTGGGCGCGCGTGCTCTGCGACAACGTGGACGGCATCACGCGCGTTCAGCCGCTGGCCTTCCGCGTGGCCGACACCGCCGCCAACGCCGTCACCGACTGCGACAGCCGGGCCATCCCGACCGTCGACCTCAGCCAGTGGTAGCGCCGCCGCCAACGCCGCGCGACGCTGGCCGGACGCCGCCGTGACAGCCGCGGCACGCGCCGCTCTGCTCGGTGCCATTTTCGGCTCGTCGTCCGCAGGGCAGACGACACTGTTCCGAAGCGCAAGCCTAAGTTTTTCGGGGTACGGACATGTGCGTGGATTGTGCATGCGTTCTGACTTAACAGCCCACGGGCATTGTCTTCGACTTTGGGGATTTTAATTTGACTTTCTGTGGCAAGTTTGCACCCAACATAATTTCATTCACACGTGATAAGACAACCACAAAGACTCCTGACACTCCAGCTAAAATTACAGTAGAAAGTATGAGTGAAAATGTGGATGTAAAAGATGCTACTAAATGGTACTAACAATAAATGGCACAACTGGGACAAGTTTGTTTTTACAAAGACTGTGCAGGTGATTGTGGGAACAGACAAACCATATCATAGGTCACTGCTGACTGTCGTGAAACCGCCTCCTACGTCATTTTTGGAATAATGCTTTCAGGGTTTTGCATGATCGCATTGCATCCAAAAAGTGAACACGAGAGTCTGCTGCAACGTTTTCTCTTCACAGAGTGAGATAAGGTTAGAATACAAATGTCAATGTTCTGTACAGACCTTGTAGCATTTCAGCTTGGCTCAAATCACTATGGCCTGACTCACAATGGCTTGCCGCTGGGCGGGGCCTAAGTTCTGTTTATTGCCGGGAACCCGTGCAGCCTGGAGCCCTCTTCCAGCTTTTGCCAGGCTGTTAACAGTAGCCGACCGACGTGGCAGGCTCATATTTATTCAACGTTTTGCTTTCATCTCGGTAGATGCAAACAGCCGTTCTGGTAGTTTTCATCTGGCAGCTATATATTTCAAAATGGCACAACAAAGGGCTAACTGGGCCAATTTCACCCTTCACTAGAGTACAAATCAAACACTAAACAGCACTATGTTTCAAAAATTGTGCTCCTTGTTGCTGAAAACTACTCAGTCCATGATGAGTGGATGCAGCACTGATAGCTTCTGGTGTACCATACAATGTACTCTGGCCAGACTGATTTGACACCACAGTTCATGTGAGGCCCCACTCAGCCCCAGATGTCATATATCAGCTGTTGCAAACCTTTAGTTTATTGCACTGCTTACCAAATGTGGATGTGATGCCACTAACAGGAGCTGAGGGTTTTCTTTCGTGTTCTTGTTTTCGTTTCTCTGCTTGTCGAGCAAAACAGGACTCTTCCTCTTGCTGCCTGTTGCAGGAGCTGACTTGGCATGCTGATCTACCTAAAATGGAAAAAAAGAAATATTGTGTAAGCACAAAACTCTTGTTTTTGCCTCAACAACTGAGTTATTAGGCTTTCTTTCATGTATGAAACATTCCAAAAATGATACCAAAGGGGGAGAGGTGGCCTGCACTGCAAGTCAAGGCCTTGAAGTTATTCTTTCCACAGATTGCTAATGCCATCATCTTCTTTTGAGGGGGCTGTCTGCCTCCCAGAAGCATACATGGACATATTGGTCTTTCTTGGTATTTTTCTGCAAACAGATGGTGCAAAGTGGGCATGGAGCAATATAACAAAGCAATGAGTGCAACAACCTTAATAACAATCAGCAGCATAGGTAAATACTGAATGGAGTTATCAGGGATCAGTAATTAAAACTTGTAATGAATAACATTTGCATTAGCTAAACAGAAAAGTTGATCACAAAACAACCAATTCATTCACATTTGGCTCATCTCCTTACCTCTATATCACAAGCCACAATATTCGGGAACCCCTGCTGGCTGGACACACTTGGTTCCTTTACACAAGCAGATGAAACATCTCTTTCAATGATCTCCATAACTTATTGAAGGCAGAAGCTCAACAACCTATAAAAGAAGGCAGTAGGGCTTATATGTGATTGCTTCTAGCCCACATCATATAAAAATTGAAGTATATATGCATGGGCCAGCAAACACATACAGCAGGGCACTATATTTTGGAGTGGCTTAAGGGGGAACACAAGAAATGGGGCTGACACACATGCTAATAGAGCAGGAGTCTGAAGAAGTTGCATCTGGATCTTCAGTAACATCATACCAGTTGCCCAAGGCCACAACCCACCTTTCTTCTGAGTTAACCAGGCAGAGAGACATTGACATGCTGCACATGCTTACTCTAGGAATGGCATGATATATGTACTGTCCCAGTGGCCATATGCTTGGATAGAAGTCTGGCTATTGCAATCAACAAAATGGGTAATTTTAATTGACTGTGATTTGCACAGTGCTAAAAAAGCACAAGTTTATGGGTGCATGTTTGCTACAGTTTGGTACATATAAACAAGTATACATAAAGGTGTGTCATAAGACCTATAGAACACCCTAAAGTGTGTGGATGCCTGGGATATATTGCTCCTCAAGACAAATGTGAGTTAATGATTATGAAAGTGAGTCATTCATAGCTTTCCCTGTGACATCCATAAACACACAACAGAGAAGCGTTCACTATCAATCATATTACATAAAATTAGCATTGGGTGGGACCAGCCATCACAATTGTAACAGGCCAATAAATGGAAGAAAGGTGGGAGCACTGTCATCTATTTCCGTGCCAAGCCAGTCCATTTGTGGCGCCACAAGACCAACAACAACAGAGTTCCAACATGTAGCAATTGTTCGCATCCGTTCTTGAAGTGTCAACTGTGAGCATTCAGTTGTTTATGGTCGTTCCCCTTGTTTACCGGCTAGCAGGGCCACTCCTGCGTCTGGAGTCGGCAGCACAGCCTCCACGCCCGGTTCTGCGGTCGGGTCGCCGGTGCAACAAGCGAACAAATGAGAAAGGGGACAGTTTGAACACCGTGGCTTGTTGGAACAGCTATCGCTTCTGCTGTTGGAGACTCGTGCGTGCCCCGAGAGTTTGGCTGTCCGGAACCCTTAAAAGGCAACCCTGGCTCCGCAAACTTGCATTGTCCTGATTCGACTCAAGCGCGCCATGTTATCTTATATATAGTGAGCTGTGATATGGTAGCAAAGTGTAATAACATTCATCCTAAAAGATACACAATTTTGGACTGCGTCGAACCTTCATTTCGTTCCGTTTCGTCATTTTTCGTTTCGTTTCGAAAGTGGTTAGAGGGTCGCTTTGCTCACAGCCGAAAGATCGTAAGCGTAAAAGGCTGAAGGTCGTTGGTGTCAGATAGGTCGTTACGTTTTGTACTGAGCCGCCCGGCATCTCGCAATGGGAGATCCCACGGTGACACCCCTAAGTAACAATCCACAGCATTCAGCCTGCTTTGCAGTCCTGCAGAAATTTTATGGCGAAGAAGGCAAGCATAAATTGAAACCCATTTGCAGATGCAGTCTGAAGACCATTAAGATCTGTTCTGGACTACTGTTTTGGCCTGTCAAGTGCATGTTGTCCACTTTTGCGTTAGTTGAGCTCTACACATTGGCTTTATGGCGGCGGAACCGAGTGGATGGAGGGCAACTGAATTGTGGTCGATTAATGTGTCAGTTTGCCATGATGTGACGAGATAAAACCGTAGTGAAGATTAGCGCTCGGGACTGCCAACCTTGAAATACTTTCACTTCACTTGTTATTTTGCCAAACATAATGTGGAAGCACTGTTCCAACAGGGCACACACGATCATGGAGTGGTGCCGTGGTGTGTGGGCTCTGTATTTTGTAGTTCTCGTGTGTAATATAGGTGTCATATACTCGAAATTATCAAGCCATAGATTGTGCGCAAATTTAGAATGCAATGGTAAGTGGTATTCCTTGCTGACTTATTTTAGTGGGCTGTTATGCCTGCTGGCTGCGCCGGAAATGCCTTGTGCTGTTCTCTCACTTTGTTGTTACTCGGTGCATGTAGGTGAATTAATGAATGTTTGATGATACACCATCTCTGAAGTTCAATGAAAGTTATTTATGTGTTGCTCACTGGTGCTAGTGTTGCAACTACCTCACACAAAGCATTTAGGGAAAAGTGTCCCTGTCAACATATGTTACAGCATATTTTTTTGTTCACTTGAGATGAATGGTTCTATACTTTTGCTGTGCATACCTCCTGTACTTCTAGAGTAGAGCACTGGCTATGATGAATTTTTATATTTATTCATGATAGTTCCTATTGTTATGTAATGCTTAGATGTATCAAGGATGCATGTTAATGGCACATGTACTTAGGATTGAAATTTAGTACTTAACTGATGTGGCCTGAGCTAAAATGATAGCACATCTAAGGAATATTGTTTTTGATGCAGGATACAATGGTTGCTATGCATAATGAGTGCAGCACTACATCTCCACTTAGCTAAAGTTACACCTTGTGAGCAGTGACAGAAAGCATGGATGAATGTTATAAGTAAGAAACCAACTTCCTTTAGATGCCATTTGCCATAAAAATCAGGATGTTTCAGTATATATTTAGATGTAGGTCAGCCTCACAAAATATGGCTGATAGTTGAAATGAATTTGGTGATACTAGGTCCAGCATGAAATATTGCAAGGGTCTCAAAAAGTAAAATGTTGCATGGACCCCAGGTACATCACATTTTTTAGGCAAAGAATACTGGAGTTATGCTGCTTGTGTAAACATTACTGAAACTGGAATTATTTTGCTGTATTGGCAGCAAAATATGGGCCGGCTTGTCATACAAAATGTGAATCTTTCACAAAAAGTGAAGATGGCAACTTCATCATCAATGCTTAAGCATGTCACTTTTTGATAGAAGCCTAAGGCGGAGTTAACATTTTGAATCAGAGGACTTCAATGTGGTAAAATGCTGCTGCAGCTTTTTGTTCATCTTACTGCCATCACTTACAAGACTTCCACACTGGTTTTGGGCTAAATCTATTTGGGATTTACTTCATGCTAGCCCTTTTATACAACTTTCTTTTTGGCAAAGGTTTTTATTTTACCTTGCATTAGTTTTGAACTGTTATTGTCTACACATTGTTTTTGTCAGAGACATTTTCTCTGTAGTTGTGCCTGCATGACAGTGTTCCAGTGAATAAAGTTATCACTAAAGATGTATAAAAATGGCAATGATTTATTTGGTGTTAGTTGTGAGTGAAAAGGTGCCTTTTAGAATAAGTATCCATGAATGTTATATAAAAAGTGGCATTGGAAAACTTTTCGTGTGCTCCATTCCTTTAACTAGTGATTGGGCTATCTCTTCCACAGTTCCTGTATCACACGGGTTTTCCCTGATGCGTTATGCAGCAAGGGAAAAGGGAATGCTCAGTATGAAGCCCAATGACAGGGTCATCATATACAGCTACCCAGCTGGAGACAATCCCAGTTTGTTAGGTGTGGAGGTAAGTGGCATTGTATGAAACAACACTGATCTGGTGTTTTGTAATTTTGCAGCATTTTGTTTTTGACAGCTGTATAGATTTTCCTGGTTAGGTATACATTAGCATGAAAAAGCTGCAAGAAGTCTAGGGTATGTCTTGTTCTATGTTGGACTTAATACCTTGCACCATTAGCTTGATATTGCTTGAAGAAAAGCCTCTGAAATATTGCTTAACCTGACTGAGCTTGCCATGCATCTTCAAGCCTGAAGGCATTGACATTTAGGTTAGGTTTATTGTATGCATAGGTTGGATGTGACCAAATTGTTCTCTGCCTATGTCAGTCAGAGCATGATGAACAACTCCAGGGCAGACACATTCAGTAAGAAAAGGATGCCTTACTCAATGTGGAACCACAGAACAACCAACCCCAAAGATGATTTTAAGCCAAGCTCTTTGTGTTGACAGGTGAATGGAGTCCGAGGTTATGTACCCAAGACATTTGTGCGAGAGCAGCGAATAGAAAAGAGAGCAACAGAGCTGGTGGAGGTGGAGGAGGCATTACGTCCGCGGCCAGCCGCGCCGCCGCCACCGGCCGCCCGGCCGGCCACACCCCTGTATCCGTACAGCCACGAGTGGCGCGACCGCAAGGTGAAGTTGAAAACGCGTGCCCCTGACTGGCATCACAAGTACCTGCGTACCTTGCGGGAGCGGCGGCAGCAGCAGCAGGCGGAGCTGCTCGCGGCCAGCCAGCAACAGCCGGTCACCCAGCCAGCTGTCAAACAGCAGCCTGGGGCTCAGCCAGGCATGCAACAGCAACCAGGAGTCCAGCCAGGCATGCAACAGCAACCAGGAGTCCAGCCAGGCATGCAACAGCAACCAGGAGTCCAGCCAGGCACGCAACAGCAGCCAGGGGTCCAGCCAGGCATGCAACAGCAGCCAGGGGTCCAGCCAGGCATACAACAGCAGCCAGGGGTCCAGCCAGGCATGCAACAGCAGCCAGGGGTCCAACCAGGCATGCAACAGCAGCCAGTGGAACAGCAGCCTGGAACCCAGCCTAAGTTGCAGCAGCAACCAGACGCTCTGCCTTACACCCAACAGCAAGCCCCAGTGTTGCCAAACACGCCGGAAAAAACAGGGGCCGGGCAGAGTACACAAGGCCAGCAGGTGGTTCATCGTGCCACGCCAGCCCAGGTGGGGTCCCAACCCGACACACAGTCCCAGCCAGCGATTGTAGGGGGCACCCAACAGCCAGGGATCGAGCCGAGCACACCCGAACAGAACAGCACGCAGTCACGTGAGGGTCATCCCACCGCGCATCAGCCCCTGGCCGACCTGCCTGTGGCTCGCCAGGAGACGCCATCGGTTCTGTCGCTGGCTCAGCAGCAGCAGCAGCATCAGCAGCAGGCGGCGGCGTTCCAGCCGGCCGGTCAGCTGCTGCAGCAGCACCCGCATCTGCAGCTGAGCGGCGCCCCGGGCTTGGACGCCAGCGGCGGACACCGGAATCTGTTCGGCACCGTGGTGGGTGCCTCGGCGCAGCAGCTGCAGCCGTCGCCAGACGGCGCCGCTGCGCTCCGGGGGCCCTCGGCAGCGCGAGCGCGGAGCCGGCCGCCGGCGTGCCATCGCAGGCTGCTGAGCCGCACCAAACGCCGCCGACCGCCGCTGACGCTCCGGAGATGGCTGCGGAAAAGAAGGCGGAAGGTCCGAACGTGGACGCCAAGCCGGCGCCGACTGACGGCTCGCAGAAGGCCGATCTGGAAGCGGTGCCGAAGGGCGCAGAGCATGCAAACGGCGGGGAGGAGGTCGAAGCCACCGGCGGAGACTTTCCAGGCGATAAAATGACGACCGATTACGAAGACGAGTATCTCGGCTATGACGTGGCGGGAGACGCGGCGGACGTCGGCGAGGCCGGAGGCGTGTCGTCGGCGCTGGAGGGCGGAGCGACCCCGTTGTCCAGCCCACCGCCGGCGGGGACCACGACGCCAGCCCCGGGTGAGGCGGAGCCCGCCGCCATGCCACCGCCGCCGGCCGTGACGCCGGTCCCGGACCGGGCGGAGACCACCGCCCCACCGCCGCCGCTGGTGGCAGGGGTCGAGACGGAGGCGACGCGCCGCCGCGGAGTGCGGCCCAGCCGGTCGGCTGGGGCTCGGTGGTGCAGGTGAATGGGCCGGGCGCCGGCGTCGCCCCGACTGAGGAGCCGGCTGTGTCGCTGCCGCCGGCTCCCGACTCGTCGCCGCGTACCGACGCCGTGGACAGCGCCGGCTCGACGCCGCTGGCCGAGCCCGCTGCTGCCGACAAGGCCGCCGCCGCCGCTGCCGACACGGTCGCCACCGCCACTGCCGACACGGCCTCTGACACCGACACGGCCTCCGCTGCCGCTGCCGACACGGCCTCCGACTCCGACTCGGCCGCTGCCGCCAGCGAGGCGCCGGATGCGGGCGCGGCGCCCGACCCGGCCGCCGAGCAGCCGGGCCTGGGGGCGGCGTCCGGGGCCGGGCCAGAGTCGGCCTCTCCTGCCGCAGAAGACCAGCCGACCGACCCCGTGGAGCAGCCGGCGGCCGGTGAGTACCTGCAACCGGCGATACTGCGGTCAGGCCAAAGCAGACATACGGGCGCTGAGCCGGTGATGCAGTGAGTCCTCGGGGCAGGTGCTTTGGTGTTGTTCGTCCCCGTATGTTGCTGTGTGGTGGTCGGGTAAGTGGATGTTTTCTCGTGATCTGTACAGTGCATAATGTCCCTCGCCTCCTCCACCCAGGTGCACAATCCTCTGTACTTCCACTGTAATCGGTGCCAGTCCTCCCGCGCAGGCTGAGGAAGCGGCGTTGAATTCGGCCTGGTGATCGGCTGATGACGGTGTCAGTGTCGATAATGGTGGTGGTGGTAGTGGTGGCGGTGGCGGTGGCGGTGGCGGTGGCGGTTGACGCTACAGGCGTGTCCCTCGCGCCGGTCTGACCAGCACACCGTCCGCACAGGTTTCGGCATCCCCGGCCCGCCGGGGCTGACCGCCGCGCCGTCGCGGACCGCTGGTGAGGGGGACTCCCCTGACTCCCGTGTGGAACACTGGCCGGCCTCCCAGCTGGGGTCCCAGGCGTCTGCGAGCGGCCGGGCCGCGCCGTCGCCGGCCGCCGGTGAGGGGGACTCCCCTGACTCCCGTGTAGAGCTCTCGCCAGCCTCCCATCTGGGGTCCCAGACGTCTGGTGTGGACGCCTCTCAGCCGCACGCGCAATCCGTCGGTCCTGGGGCCGGGACCTCGACCGGGAACAAGATCCCGCCAGCAGCCGACGAGGGCAGCGTCGCGCCGCAGACGAGGGACCAGCGCTCAGCGGAGCCCACGGAGGACGACGACAGCTTGCCGCCCGCTCCCGTCTCGACCGGGAACGTGGTCCCGCCAGCAGCCGACGAGGGCAGTGTCGCGCCGCAGACGGGGGACCAGCGCTCAGCGGAGCCCGCGGAGGACGACGGCAGCTTGCCGCCTGCCCCCGTCCTGACCGCCGGACGGCACTCTGCCCGGGAGAGCGATGCCTCGGAGGTCCCGGGGCCGGGACGGCAGGCGCTGCAGGACACCGCCGAGGGGGTGCCGATGCCGGGGCATGGCGGTGACGAGATCCTGTCGAAGGGGCAGGCTGTGCGGGAGGTCTCGGCCCTGGGAACTGGAGGGGGTGACGGGCGCCCAGGCGGTGATGGTCGGCCGGATGGGGTCACGCCCGACGCAGCGGTCGGTCTGAGCACCACACAGTCTGCTCCGGGCGGAGAGCGAACAACAGCCGACACGCAACACCGAGGCGGCATGCAGCGTGGAGCCGACGATGGGGCGTCTTTAGGCAGCCAGCACGGAGCCGACGATGGGGCGGCCTTAGACGGCCAGCACGGAGCCGACGATGGGGCGGCTTTAGACAGCCAGTACGGAGCCGACGATGGGGCGGCTTTAGACAGTCAGCACGGAGCCGATGATGAGACGGCCGTAGACAGCCAGCACGGAGCCGGCGATGGGGCGGCTCTAGACGGCCAGCACGGAGACGACGATGGGGCGGCTTTAGACAGTCGGCCTGTGACGACAGGACACGTGGAGAACCGCTTGATGTCCGCAGGTGTGGTGGGTGGATGGGAGGACACAAGAGGTCGCGCAAGGAGCGCTGGATGGGGATCAGAACCCAGGTGGTGGGGAACTTCCAGACGGCGTTGGGGTGGGCTGTCGGAGCGCACTACGACGGAGCCGGGCTCGGACGGGCAGGGGACAGAATCAGATGGTGGCGTCCAGTCCGAGTCGGATTGGCAGACGACAGCCTTGCCCGACACTGATCAGTCTGAGCAGCATGAACAAACAGATGCTTGTGAAGGTGCCAAATTGACGTGGAAGATGGATTCGCAGCCTCGTGGACACTGCCGAGTCTGATGCAGAAGAACACTTAGCGCCAGCTGGCGGTGCTCAACCCGAGTCGGAGGAACAAGAGGCAGCGTCGTTGGACGGTGCCGAGCCTGAGTCGGAGGAACGGCTGACAGCTCCGTCTGATGCCGAGTCGGAATGTGGGGAGCCCGGTGAGGCCGCTGCAGCGTCGGTCGGGCTGGATGCCGAGCGCGGCCTGCTGCGCGAGCGGCGCCGGCTGGTGCGCGAGCTGAAGCGGAGGCGGCCACCTCTGGGTGAGGGCCGGGACGCACCGCGTGGACGCACGGCCGCCGGCACTAACACCCGCACTGCCGTCCGGCCCGCTCACGGCACGCTGGCGGGGGGCTGCCAGTCGGTGCATGCTGGCTCGATAGTTGGCGTGCTTGTTGGTGGCGCGGGCATCTTCTGTGGTAAGAGAGACGAATGTTGGGTAATGCTGAGTTTGACCGATGCACACAAATTTCAGGCGCACTTGGAACCTCAGTTTTTTAGGGTTTCTGTGCACGCGTATTGCTATGCGTATGCAGTGCATGCACCGTAGTTGAGCATGAACTGAACGTGAGGCTACTGGAGCAAGCAATCGGGGCATGTCGGAACATTGGAGGCTTGCATTATATCCCTCATATGTGTCATCCGAAGCACCAGCTGATGGTAATGAGCTTCAAGCCATGTTGTTCCATCTTACGACTGCGTACTGTAGCACAGTCCGGATTTTCAGCAGTTCCATCCATTGTTCAAAGCTTCCCCCGTCCCGCTCACAGGCGTTCCAAGTCGGTGCTTGGTGCGCCTGCGGCCGGCTCACGACTTCGGCGGTCGGTTCCAGGCGACGCTAGCCCGACCGCGCTGCCCAGCTACGACCCGCTGTCGCGCGACTACCGCCGGCCGTCGTACGCGGCCCCGGCCGCCGAGCCGGCCGTCGAGACTGACGCCGCGCCGGTCGGGGACGAGCCGTTCGCCGAGCCGCAGTCGGAGAGTCCGTACTCGCAGCCGTCCAGTACGTACGGCGACAGCGCGTACGGCGAGAGCGCGTACGGCGACGCCTGGCACGGCGCGCCGGAGCAGGGCGCCGCCGCCGGCCTGGCCGAGGAGGTGGCCGCCGGTCTGGTGAGTGGTGATGGCCGGGCGGAGCGGTGCTCCCAGCGGGGACGGGGAAGCGTGCACAGCTGCTGTTCACCGCGCACTCGCCCCACACTGTCGTGTTTGAGCTATTCGCACTCGATATGGCACTGTCGGCTGCACGCAGCAGTGGTGGACGAATCAGTCAAATGTATGCGCTGTGCGCTGCCTGACGATGAGACCTCAAGGATGTGAAGTGGTCGTGTACCATTCGAGCGCAGCGTAATAAAGGCTGGTGTGTGAGTGCCGTCCGGGTACAGGACGGTGGTGATGGTGTTTGCGGAACCGACCGTAGCCGGCCTCCCGCCACAAGGCCGGTGTGTGGCAGAGCTGCGCGCTGCAGTCTCCCGTTGAGACGTGACGCCCGGCGCAGACGCCCGGAATGCCTTGTAGCCACGCCGCGTAACGGAGCCCGTGCTCGGCAGCTGCCGGCCGGTCTGTGGGCGCTGCTGGACGGGTACGCGGCCGGCCCGGACGCCACCGGCGGCGGCGCGCGCCTCTCTGTGCTGCTCTCCACCGTCGGGCTCTCGCTCGTCGTCCTGATCATCGGAACACGGCTGGTCTCGGTACGTGACGCCGTCCGCTGCGCAGTGAACGGAATGTGTTTGTTAGCGGAGATTATGGAGGGTGATTATCTCGCACGGGATATATTCTATCATGCTCGTGTTACATGTAAGGAGCCGGCGGTCCGTTCGGGATGCGCC
>NW_023596420.1:18284742-18381942 GCF_011947565.3 Pollicipes pollicipes | reverse complement strand
TGACCCCTCCGCGTCACAGGCCACTGGCCAGCCTGTGACCCCTCCCTGCCACAGGCCACTGGCCAGCCTGTGACCCCTCCCCGTCACAGGCCACTGGCCAGCCTGTGACCCCTCACTCTCACAGGCCACTGGCCAGCCTGTGACCCCTCCCTGCCACAGGCCACTGGCCAGCCTGTGACCCCCTCACTCTCACAGGCCACTGGCCAGCCTGTGACCCCTCCCTGCCACAGGCCACTGGCCAGCCTGTGACCCCTCCCTGTCACAGGCCTCTGATCAGCCTGTGTGCCGCCTCACTCACAGGTCGGCGAAGCTGGCCAGGCCGGGCACCTCTGCTGTGAGGTCGAGTCGCGCCGGCTGGCGCAGCACGTGACCCAGCGCCAGCCGGAGGGCGCGCTGCACGGCCTCGTCCAGGAAGAGGTCGTCCCCTGGCGGCCGGTCGGACCGGTTACGGGCTGGCGCCGAGCGGGCTCAGGCCGGCGATCACCAGGCGCCGGCTTACCATACCGCTCTGACCAACAGGTGCAGCCGCGGCCGCTACACCTGCGGTGTTAAGCAGTAAGACAACATGATAGCGAGCAAGGGAAACATTTTAACATTGGAGAATTACGGTCTGTGCTCTGCTTGTTTCGCGGCGATACATATAAAACATCCTCAAAAAAACACTGCGTTTTGGACCCCCAAAGCACCTGAAAACTCCCGCCGTGTGTAGGCTCTCCTTTCTAGAGCAGCGGTGCCGCGCCATGACAGACCACGAGACATCGAATCCTGTCGTCATCCTGTCTCCTCTATAGAGCAGCGTGGCCGCGCCATGACAAGATCACGAGACATCGAATCCTGTCGTCATCCTGTCTCCTCTCTAGAGCAGCGTGCCGCGCCATGACAGATCAAGAGACATCGAATCCTGTCGTCATCCTGTCTCCTCTACAGAGTAGCGTGCCGCGCCATGACAGATCAAGAGACATCGAATCCTGTCGTCATCCTGTCTCCTTTATAGAGCAGCGTGCCGCGCCATGACAGATCAAGAGACATCGAATCCTGTCGTCATCCTGTCTCCTCTATAGAGTAGCGTGCTGAGCCATGACAGATCAAGAGACATCGAATCCTGTCGTCATCCCGTCTCCTCTATAGAGCAGTGTGCCGCGCCATGACAGATCAAGAGACATCGAATCCTGTCGTCATCCCGTCTCCTCTCTAGAGCAGCGTGCCGCGCCATGACAGATCACGAGACATCGAATCCTGTCGTCATCCTGCCTCTTCTATAGAGCAGCGTGCTGCGCCATGACAGATCAAGAGACATCGAATCCTGTCGTCATCCTGTCTCCTCTATAGAGCAGCGTGCTGCGCCATGACAGATCAAGAGACATCGAATCCTGTCGTCATCCTGTCTCCTTTATAGAGCAGCGTGCCGCGCCATGACAGATCAAGAGACATCGAATCCTGTCGTCATCCTGTCTCCTTTATAGAGCAGCGTGCCGCGCCATGACAGATCAAGAGACATCGAATCCTGTCGTCATCCTGTCTCCTCTATAGAGCAGCGTGGCGCGCCATGACAGATCACGAGACATCGAATCCTGTCGTCATCCTGTCTCCTCTGTAGAGCAGCGTGCCGCGCCATGACAGATCATGAGACATCGAATCCTGTCGTCATCCTGTCTCCTCTATAGAGCAGCGTGCCGCGCCATGACAGATCACGAGACATCGAATCCTGTCGTCATCCTGTCTCCTCTATAGAGTAGCGTGCCGCGCCATGACAGATCACGAGACATCGAATCCTGATGTTATCCTGTCTCCTCTGTAGAGCAGCGTGCCGCGCCATGACAGATCACGAGATATCGAATCCTGATGTCGTCCTGTCTCCGAGCTACGAACACCACGTGGGTGCCGCCCTTGCGAAGCGACTGAGGGAACGGCAGTGTATGTATTGATGCATAGGAAGCGGAGCAGTGGAAAGCTGTGACCCGGTCATGTGCATATGCAGATATGACACAAGTAAGATGCGGCAAACACGATTGTTACCTCGTTCACGCCAGTGGCCGACCGTTCGCAACTGCTTCAGTATACCGGAGTCAGCAACTGTGTTTCATTGTAACACGCCCGTACATTGTAAGCACCAAATATATTTGAATATCTGAATTTGAATGTCAAGTGTAGGTGTATGTACGCATGTATGTAATATATATATATATATATATATATATATATATATATATATATGCGCGTGCGTGTGCGTGTGCGTGTGTATGTGTGTACATATGAACATATGAAAAATGAATGAGTATAAGATATGAATTGGTTTTGTCTGGTTTATTCTGAACCAAACGACACGTTTGCGAACACCTGAATTTCTAGTGATGCAAGAACTTCGGGACAAAAGATGCCGTTCAGTTTCATATGCGCCTGTCGTTGTGACCTACGCTACGCTTAAAACAGCTATTGTTCATTATTGCACACAACTACGATATATCTGGCCTTTAGAGTCCCAGTCGCACCAGACAACAGTGCAGACAGCTTCCCGCTAACGACCAGCAGCTGCGAGCGGCTGGAGACTGGCCGCCGACAGCTGGCGGCGGCCGGCCGGCCGCAGACCGCGCACGCTACCTGCCAGGAAGACGCAGCACAGCCGGGCGAAGTGCGACGTCACTGAGACGGCGTCCAGCAGGCGCGGGTGGAGCGCGGCCAGCAGGTGGAGCAGGTGCAGACAACGCGTGACCACCTGAGCCGGCTCCACGCCGCGCAGGCCGGCCGGCTCCAGCCCGGTGGGCCTCTCCTCACTGCCGTCAGCCGCCATGGCAGCGCGTAAGGCGTGGTAGTCCGGTGGTCAGGACAGGGAACGGCCATGGCAGCGCGTAAGGCGTGGCAGTCCGGTGGTCAGGACAGGGAACGACGCCATGGCAGCGCGTAAGACGTGGTAGTCCGGTGGTCAGAGCAGGGAACGACACCATGGCACGTGATACAAACGTACAAGCACTGCCAGACGCATTCCACTATGCTCCACGCGCAAGTTATTTGGATAGACAAAGCATTTGAAAATCGAAAGAGCAGTCAGTTTGGCACGCCTAGGCAAATGGCCTCGTTCAAACAGTTTTTGCAGGGCTCTGTCATAGTTGCTTACCTTTTCTTATTACCGATGCTATCTCTGTCAAATAAAGATAACTAGCGACAGCCAGGAGCCATCGGAAGATTTCACAAGGTCGGCCGGCGCCACCATCGCAGCCCGCCAGTGGGCCTGGTGCCCCTGCAGTGCGTCTCCTTGACCGCATGAGCCGGCGCCACAGGCGGTTCGGCGCCGGCGCCGGCGACACTCACGCGTTGTGCCGCTCGTAGAGCTGCACCAGCGGCGCGTACCACCAGTCGAGAGGCACCAGCGTGGAGCCAGCGTCAGGCACCGCCAGCGCCGCCACGCGGCCGGCCAGCGAGTCGGCGCGGTCGCGCGCGGCGGCGGTCGCCGCCGGCGGTAACAGGCAGCGCTCGTACAGGCCGCAGGCGGAGACCAGCTGCGCCAGCGCCGGCTCCAGGGCGCCGCCGGCCGGCGCCGTTTCCCTGCCGGTCATCGGAGCCGTCACGGGGGTCGGCCGACGGCGGCTGACGCCGGAGGATTATCAGAACATTGGGCCACGTTAGAGGCCGGCGCCGGCTCTTGATCCCAAACAACGGGGGAAGTCGACTCACTGCCAGCCGTCAATGTCTCGACACCTACCTCACCACCCACTGCTGAACATTGCTTCACTACGCTTCCTTGTACGCTTCCTTCACACTTGTAAATGACACATTAAATGACAAGCAATACCTTCACCAATTCAGCGGCATACGGTATGCCCCAGAGGCCATCTTTCTATCAGCATCCATTCACTTATGCATATAATGTACGCCGAAGTATTCAGTAGCATGCGCGGTGGCCTCGGCCACGTGGGCAGCAGTGGTGCTGCGCCGCTCGTCCGTGCCCGTCTCACGTGGCCAGACTCCTGCTGAAGAGCACGTGGCGCATGAGCTCGACGCAGAGGTGCTCATCGCCCGTCTGGTAGCAGTGCAGCAGGCGGAGGCCGACCTCGTGGCATGTCCGCGCGGCGGGGCTCCCCTGCGGCGGGAGGGCACGCGTCAGTGGCGGCGGCGGCGGCGGCGGCGGCGGCGCGGGGGCCAGCCCGGCACGCCGGCGGCGGACGCAGCTGTGCGGCGCATCTGCACATTAGCTGCCAATGCCAACAGCGCGATCCCAGGCCGGTTGTCGAGTCACGAGCGTGAGTCGACACAGCCCACAGCGGACGGGTTCGCGTGACTGGAGCAGAGATGGTGACGCGGCGAGGGCGGGACAAATGGTGACGGGACAGGCGCGAAAGGAAGGAATATGAACGGCAAGAAACGTCGGGCACATAAACAGCGGCGACAATGCTATCTGACATGCTGACTGAGGTTGGCGTTCGTTGTTGGAAACCTCGCAGTATTTCTACGCGGGGGGAGGGGAAGGGGCGAAGTGAGCGAAAGAACCCATCTTCCCACCAGGTTTCCTGGCTGAGGCTTCTGAATGGACCTAATGAGATGGAGTACTAAAATTTGTGTTGTTACATCAAACTTTGAACGTGCACCTGTCAAATTTTAAAGGGCCTGCAGCAGTCTCCGGCGAATTCAGGCGCAGTCAACAAAGACATGGTTGAGGAAGTTGATGCATTATCGCAAGTTGGTAGTGAAGTGAAATAGTCGAACATCAGGCGTCTGGAACAGGGGAAGTCTCCTTTCTTAGCAGGAATGTCTTCAGGTGATGAATGGTAACAACTGCCAACAGCGTCACAATAAGGAGCGTCGATCCAGAAGACAACCACTGCCTTAGTTGCATCGCTTGGTACCGAAAGCGTTTAAACAATGACCGTCTGTCGACTTAACTGGCACGCCTTGAACGCTTCGAAACTGAGCTTAGCGACGTTTGCGCTCATTTTATTCATCGAAATACCACATGTTATTTTGAGAATTTCGGATGACAAATCTGAGCCAACATTCTGCGCCTCGGGTACGAAGCAGCGTGGTGAGCAGTGGCTTTAGCTCAGCTCCGCTTCAGCTGAATCAGTTCCGACTCGACTCACGGCAATGCGTTCCGACTCGGATTCCGGGTGGCACAGTGCAGTATTGAGGGGCTGAGGCTCAGCGCTCTTCATAGTGGCAACACGTGTTACGACTATACATCGATACTATTTCTCTTATGAAACTTGGCGATCAGCACTGCTCACGTGCCGTTTCCATCAGGAGCCTTGAGTTGACGAACCTTTCGGGGACGACACACATACATACACAGCCCTTCACAGTTGATATTCATGCACGCACGCACGCACGCACGCACGCACGCACGCACGCACGCATGCAGCTGATGGTTCATGACCAAGCTTACCATACGCATTATGCTAACCACAAAATACTAACATCTAGGAACGTCCAGAGCAGCGCAGGTAAGTTATATGCACCAATAGATATGCCTCGTTAAATAAAAATCCACACAGTTTTGAAAGACGTGCTCCATGTTTTGTTCCGCCGGCGTTAATACAAAGCGCAAAAACGCGACTCGCAGGGGGCGCACCCTGGGCCAGCGTATACCATCAACACCGTGACACTGAGTCCGCTATCGTTTCAGGAGTGTGAGAGACACAACGCAAAAAAGGATAAAAACAGCGCCGGCAAATACTGCAGAGAACGCTTTGTCATTACAACACCTCTTGAATCACCCGCATTTGGGTGACAAAGGCGTAGACAACAACTACTGTCAGTCTAAGTGTGCAAATTTAGTGCTCTTCTCGACACAGCTGACTGCTAGAATCCTTAATTTATATTCGGGCACATTTTTGATCTCCCAAAAGCAAAATGTCATTGAAGTTTCATCGCGAAAGGCCCGACACCCACCCAATGCAGGCGTACATTCTACAGTACATACTGTAACAGAAGACCCCATCTCGTTTTCTACATGCTTCTGATTAAAATAACGAACATATCAGAACTCTTGTATGTATATATATACGTATATATATATATATATATATATATATATATACATCAGGAATAAGGTCGCGTGCTCTAGCTGCCGTTCCGTGGTAAAACATCTCGTACTCTCAATCCAGCGCCGTAAGGTACGATCGTCACAACGTGTACATTGCCTGTCTCTAACCGTCCACAAGGAGCAACACAATAAGATATAATTTTCGCCAATAATGGAAAGGCAGACTTTTTGACTATGCAAGAGATGGACGGTCACATTAAATGTCCCAAAAAAACTGCGCTTTCGCCCTGGAGCATCCCCAAAGACGGCAGCGCCTCCGAGAAGTCGCCAATGCAACGCTGGCTGGGCTCAGAGCGCAGATCCTGCCGCGCATGGCATTAATCAGGAGGAGCCGCTCTGGGGCAGCCTGCATGCGGCTTCTGTAAGGCACTTCAATGGGCCAATGAGAAATAAAAGTGTTGATGAACGGCGTGCGGTGTCCAGTTGCCGTTTCCGACACGCCAATCTCTATGTTCTTCCTTGATAGTGTGAAGGAATTCGAAACATTGTTTGTCTTCCACGCGCCTACTTCTCATGTCAATTTGTGTTCATCTTTATTCAACCGCGACAAGAAGCGCTACCGGGAAAAGTAAACGATTTCCACCACACAATCCAATGGGCTCGCCGCTCGGCGAGCGAGCTCAACAGGACCGCCCTCCCAGCAGCCCCGGCAAGTCAGTGACCCGGCTCACCTCAACCGGCCGAGCCGGGGCCTCTGCTGCCCTTCCCCTCCCCCTGAGGCGGTGCAGTGTCGCCGGCCGCGGCCTCTGAGCCGGCAGGCGTGCCGGGTGGCCTCAGTCAGCGCCGCCCCCGCCCCCGCCCCCTCACCTGCTGGGCGTGCAGCAGCAGCAGCTCGGCGGCCAGGTGCAACTCGTAGCGCGTGAACCAGTCGCCCACCAGGCTGAGCCGGCCGCCGGCCGCCACCGTCGACAGGTAGTCGGCAGCCGAGGCGTCGCGCAGCAGCGGGCCGCAGAGCTGTGGCGGTCAGAGGCGCGCGTCACGGCCGGCTGTCGGCCCCAGGGGAAGCGGGAGGTAGGCGGGCCCGCCACGACTGGGATTACAATGCACCGCACCGCGCGCACGTACAACTTGGAAACGGCAACAGCATGAACTCATGACGCATGGGGCGACGATGGAATCATGGTTAAAGAAAGGACAACTTAAACGATACCGCAAAACACAGTAACGTAAAACGCATGCAGCGTAACAAAAGTTTAGACAGCATGGATGGGTAGCCAGCCTCTACAGCAGTGACAGTGCACCCGTACAGTCAGTGACATGCACGAATGGCAAATATTTCACCCGTTGGTCTCATAAAGCCTGCACAGCTGCTGCGCCACGCAGTGACCTGCTGAAGCACCACAGGGCGCCGTGGGGCAACCTCCGACCTCCGGGGACGTACGCAGCCCGTCCCCTCTAGCTGTCGGAGGGAGGGAGGGAGGGAAGGATGACGTCCGTCCGTCCGTCCGTCCGTCCGTCCGTCCGTCCGTCCGTCCGTCCGTCCGTCCGTCCGTCCGTCCGTCCGTCCGTCCGTCCGTCCGTCCGTCCGTCCGTCCGTCCGTCCGTCCGTCCGTCCGTCCGTCCGTCCGTCCGTCCGTCCGTCCGTCCGTCCGTCCGTCCGTCCGTCCGTCCGTCCGTCCGTCCGTCCGTCCGTCCGTCCGTCCGTCCGTCCGTCCGTCCGTCCGTCCGTCCGTCCGTCCGTCCGTCCGTCCGTCCGTCCGTCCGTCCGTCCGTCCGTCCGTCCGTCCGTCCGTCCGTCCGTCCGTCCGTCGTCCGTCCGTCCGTCCGTCCGTCCGTCCGTCCGTCCGTCCGTCCGTCCGTCCGTCCGTCCGTCCGTCCGTCCGTCCGTCCGTCCGTCCGTCCGTCCGTCCGTCCGTCCGTCCGTCCGTCCGTCCGTCCGTCCGTCCGTCCGTCCGTCCGTCCGTCCGTCCGTCCGTCCGTCCGTCCGTCCGTCCGTCCGTCCGTCCGTCCGTCCGTCCGTCCGTCCGTCCGTCCGTCCGTCCGTCCGTCCGTCCGTCCGTCCGTCCGTCCGTCCGTCCGTCCGTCCGTCCGTCCGTCCGTCCGTCCGTCCGTCCGTCCGTCCGTCCGTCCGTCCGTCCGTCCGTCCGTCCGTCCGTCCGTCCGTCCGTCGTCCGTCCGTCCGTCCGTCCGTCCGTCCGTCCGTCCGTCCGTCCGTCCGTCGTCCGTCCGTCCGTCCGTCCGTTCCGTCCGTCCGTCCGTCCGTCCGTCCGTCCGTCCGTCCGTCCGTCCGTCCGTCCGTCCGTCCGTCCGTCCGTCCGTCCGTCCCGTCCGTCCGTCCGTCCGTCCGTCCGTCCGTCCGTCCGTCCGTCCGTCCGTCCGTCCGTCCGTCCGTCCGTCCGTCCGTCGTCCGTCCGTCCGTCCGTCCGTCCGTCCGTCCGTCCGTCCGTCCGTCCGTCCGTCCGTCCGTCCGTCGTCCGTCCGTCCGTCCGTCCGTCCGTCCCGTCCGTCCGTCCGTCCGTCCGTCCGTCCGTCCGTCCGTCCGTCCGTCCGTCCGTCCGTCCGTCCGTCCGTCCGCGAGGGGGAGGGAGGAACAAACACGACGAGCCGGCCGGGTGGCGCCAGCCACTGACCGCGTCGCTGACGCCGCGGTGCAGCCTGGCCAGGGCGCGCGCCAGCTGCAGCAGGCCGGCGAGCAGCGGCAGCGGGCTGCCGGCGCGCAGCACGGGACCCAGCTGGCCGCCATAGCCGACAGCTGCCGCTGACGGCAGGCTGGCCGGGTCGCGGCCGCGGCCCGACTCCAGCCCGCTCAGCAGGCTCGAGAACTCCCTGCCGGCGCGCCGGCCACGTCAGCGCACCGCGGCCGAGGCCGGTCCGGTGGCGCGCGCCGTGAAGAGCGGCTCGCACCCGTGCGCACCGACATGTGCCACACGGCATTAGCAACGCTGGAGACAAACCCGTCCAGATGGCACTGGAGTGCAACTGTCGATTTCTCCATGCGAACCACAAGGACTTTAAAACCACACTGATCCATGTGCGAAAAAAAGCCTTTGCGGTTTCCTCGGGCACAAGCCCGCGACACATATGCTAGGGCCGAATATACCTAAGTTTCGCAAGCTGTTGCCGACACGCGTCCGCTGTCACAAATGGAACGACAGTGTCGTCGCAGAGGCGCTGGATGCTGCGCAGCCGGGGGACGGTGTCGTCCAGACCCAGGCGTGCCCAGCGCTCGTGAAACGCCGTCAGGAACTGGAAGCAGCCGCCCAGCAGCTGCAGCACGTTGTCCTGCAAGGGAGATGATGTCGCGGTGATGTCATGTCCGTAGTGCAGGCGCACTACGCCCTGCATGTCGACGAGCAGCGACGCGTCGGCGTCGGCCCTGATCCAGGTCAGTCTCGCTACAACAGCTCTAATACCCCACTGCCACGGCCTCCTCCGGCAGCCAGAAGTGTTCTTGTGGCGTAAAAAGTGGAGCTCACATGAGCGTCTTCCAGCGCCGTTCGGCGGCCAAGAGAGCGAGTGCGAACATTAATCAGCACAAGAGAGCGGAACATTAACGATTCATCGGCTATCCTTCCATCGGCTATCCTCCATCGGCTATCCTTCGCACAAAATACCGCTGCTCTGAGTTTAAGACTAAGAGCACCTTGGTGTTGCGAAGGAGCGGTGTGTGTGTGTGTGTGTGCGTGTGTGCGTGTGCGTGTGCGTGCGTGCGTGCGTGCGTGCGTGCGTGCGTGCGTGTGCCATTGGGGTTTACGACGTACTCAGCTGCTGAGGCTAATTAGCTATTTAGCTACTAATTATATTATATATCATATAATACTTAGCTAATTAGCGTCGCCTGCCTTTCACCCTGGCAGGAAGGGCGGACACCGCGGGGAATCGAACCCCGTATCTCTGGTTTCCCAGACGCGCAGTGGTTAACGCAGTACACTACCCGCACCCCCGAGGGAGCGGGGTTAGTGGCGGTACGGACTACGGTGCGGCCGAGCGGCCCTCACCGTCAGCTGGTCGGCCCGCGTCGCCTCCCGCAGCCACTTCCTGGTGCACTGCTCTACCGGCTCCAGCAGGCCGGCCACGTGACCCCAGCGCAGCGCCCCAGGCGCCGTCATGTCGGCCCTGCTTACACAAGCTCAGCACGTCAGCCGCATGACGCGGGGCGCAATGACGCAATGACGTATGACGCAAGAAGACGCAATGACGCAGTGACGCATGACGCAAGAAGACGCAATGACGCATGACGCATGAAGAGCGACCGGAACCCCGCCAGCCCGTCCAGTCAGCATCCACCCAAAACTCAGCCAGCTAACCACGTGAGAACGGTGTCCCAAGACCAAAATAGCTGAGACGACCGAGTGGACTTTCGCCCATTGAAACACATCGATCCGCACGCTCTTGGGAACATAACCTCGACCACCCCAACCGCAGCGTGCCACGCACGCACGGCAGCCCCAGCCGGCCTCATCTCCCGCCGCCCTCCGATGGCCACCAACAGACCCGGCGCGGTTGAGCAGCTCGGTCTGGTGGTTGCTCCAGGCGGCGCAGACGGCGGCGCGGCACAGCGCCAGAAGGCAGGTGGCCAGGTCGTGGTTGTGTCGGTTGGTCTCCGCCGCCTCGTTGACGGACACGGCGGCCAGGTAGAAGTGCAGCTGCCGCACCAGCAGCGGGAAGAACTCGCTGCCGGCGGAGGAGGCTGGTCAGTGCCACGGCGAGGCTCTCGCTCCCATGACGCTGCGTCCCTCGCTGCCGGCGGAGGAGGCTGGTCAGTGCCACGGCGAGGCTCCCGCTCCCATGACGCTGCGTCCCTCGCTGCCGGCGGAGGAGACTGGTCAGTGCCACGGCGAGGCTCCCGCTCCCATGACGCTGCGTCCCTCGCTGCCGGCGGAGGAGGCTGGTCAGTGCCACGGCGAGGCTCCCGCTCCCACGACGCTGCGTCCCTCGCTGCCGGCGGAGGAGGCTGGTTAGTGCCACGGCGAGGCTCCCGCCCCCATGACGCTGCGTCCCTCGCTGCCGGCGGAGGAGACTGGTCAGTGCCACGGCGAGGCTCCCGCTCCCACGACGCTGCGTCCCTCGCTGCCGGCGGAGGAGGCTGGTCAGCGCCACGGCGAGGCTCCCGCTCCCATGACGCTGCGTCCCTCGCTGCCGGCGGAGGAGGCTGGTCAGTGCCACGGCGAGGCTCCCGCTCCCACGACGCTGCGTCCCTCGCTGCCGGCGGAGGAGGCTGGTCAGTGCCACGGCGAGGCTCCCGCTCCCACGACGCTGCGTCCGCCAACCGGCTCCCCTTGTGAATCGTGACTGACATTCAGTCGTGAATGGGGACTAGCGTCAATAACGTGACAATTCACAACTTCCAGGTATCACAACATCAAGGACAACTGACGAGTAACAACAGCAATCCAGCCACCTATACTGGCAGGACGACACAGTTTCGGCTGCAGATGAACACTATTACTATTTCACTATCAGTAAAAGGAATGCCACAACGGGCAGATGCCAGGTTAGACGATGGTTTGCTGCTCAAAGGCTACTTAAAGAGGCAATACACTGAGATTTGAGCCAAAATTTAGATGACGTCGATTTCACGAGCGCCCAAAGTTGCCATCGCTGCAGCCCATTGCATAAAAACCAGCATGGTCCCCGTATCTCGGATCATCGACGGACACCCCAAAGCTGTGGCCGGCGTTCGCACATGAAGTGAGAGTCACCGAGTCCGTAGCTGAGCAGCACGGTCCAGAGCCGGTACGCCTCCACGGCCAGGGTAAGCACCTCCTGAGTCGGCATCCCGCTCTCACTGGCAACAACAGAACGCATGTCAGCATCACTGGCAGACGGCATCCTGCTCTCACTGACAACGGCAGAACGCATGCCAGCATCACTGGCAGAGGACATCCCGCCCTCACTGGCAACAACAGAACGCATGTCAGCATCACTGGCAGACGGCATCCTGCTCTCACTGACAACGGCAGAACGCATGTCAGCATCACTGGCAGAGGACATCCCGCTCTCACTGGCAACAACAGAACGCATGTCAGCATCACTGGCAGACGGCATCCTGCCCTCACTGACAACGGCAGAACGCATGTCAGCATCACTGGCAGAGGACATCCCGCTCTCACTGGCAACAACAGAACGCATGTCAGCATCACTGGCAGACGGCATCCTGCTCTCACTGACAACGGCAGAACGCATGTCAGCATCACTGGCAGAGGACATCCCGCTCTCACTGGCAACAACAGAACGCATGTCAGCATCACTGGCAGACGGCATCCCGCTCTCACTGGCAACGGCAGAACGCATGCCAGCATCACTGGCAGATGACATCCCGCTCTCACTGGCAGCGGCATGAGGCATATCAGCAAACCGTCGAACGTCACCTCAACCAATCGAGCGTTGCCATGACAACGCCACAACTGCACCAGCCTAGCCTCCAGCATAATGGGCAAACACCACAAATGATATGACCAATTTACTCGCATAAATATAGCTCATCAGTACAACGTGGCAGAGAGCAGCGCCATTGACGACCAGGAAAACAAGACAAGAAGCCAGCGACAACTGAAGCCTCGCCCCGCTGCGCGCGGACCGAGGGACGCAGCTCGGATGCAAGCAGAGCGTTCACCTGGGGTTGATGGCCACGTAGCTGAGCAGGGCCGGCAGGACGGGGTGCTGGCGCACCAGCCGGCCGGCCAGCTGCGCGCTCTGCACGGCCAGCACACGCAGCAGCCTGACCACGTGGTGCAGCGGCACCCCATACACGGAGCTGAGCTGGGCCACGTTCTCGCAGCCCTCTGCCGGCCCCACCGACGCCCGTTAGCACAGACGTGGCCATCGGCTGAAACGGCGCAGTCAGCCCGACAACCCGATAGGAGCTTCAGGGCTGCAGGCTGTCCAAAAATGTGGTGGACGGGAATTTCAGGACTTTTATGAATTAGTGAGGAAGGCCAGAAGACGGTGCTGAGTTCATCGATAAATCGGCGGAAGGAGCTGCACGCTGGCTGTCAGCGAGCCTTGGTGGCTGATTGGTCAATAAAAAAACATATCAGCAGCAAGTAGAACATGGTGATCAACGCTAATGGGAACCAAAGTCATGTGGAAGTTACACACTGCAGACCTAGACGTGGCCAGCATCCTTGTGTTTATCTGAAAGGTCACATACACACACGCATGCATGCACGCCACGCACGCACGCACGCACGCACGCGCGCACGCACGCACGCACGCACGCACGCACGCACGCACGCACGCACGCACGCACGCACGCGCGTACACGCACGCACGCGCGCACACGCACGCACACACAGCGCAATTTCGCAATTACTAACAGCGAGAGACCACGGGACCAGACGCAGCTGATGTCCCTCGCGCACATCAACCACGTGAGCAGCGAGTGCGTGCGCCCCTGCCTGCTGACCACGACCTGGCACGTGGCCCAGCCCGCGAGCCATGCGGCCCGGCGGCGGAGGCGGCGGCGCGCTGACCTAGCGGTGCCGCGCCGCAGACGGGCAGGAAGGCGGTGACCAGCGTGTGGAGCAGGCGCGGGCAGGCGGCCACCTCGGACGCCAGTTGCAGCGAGTGTCGGCAGCAGCGGGTCAGCAAGCGCACGGCAGAGATCACAGCCGGTGGAGACGGCCGCAGCACCTCCAGTATGTACCTGACAGGTCAGGTCCGACTGGTCAGATCAGGCAGGTGTGGTCCCGTCAGGCTGGTCAGGCTGTTCGGGTCAGGTCAAGTCAGGTCAGAGGTCAGGTTACAGGTGTGCTGACCTCACTAAAGGTGGCAACATGTTCACCATCGTTACAGCCAGCTTCAGTATGGTATGAGGTACTCGCTGCAGACAATATTACAGACACAAGCCATTGTGCAAGAGTTGTGCAAATAGGTAGGAATGTGCGCAATGCCGCAATCAATTTTCCGACGTCAACCAAGCCAATCTCCTAACACACATCATGAGGCCTTCCGGTGGATGGGACGACGCCGGTATCCATTTGTACAACCACACAGCGTCAGTGCACAGGTCCGGGCCGGGCTGCGCGCTACTTCCACGGCCCACCTCTGGCGAGTGTACCCCCGTCGCCGGGTGAGGGTGTCTGTCTACCCATGTGAGGCCGGCCCGCGTGCCCCGCCGGCGCCCACCTCAGCCTCGGCAGCGTATCGATGCGGACCAGACCGCGCACGGCGTCCAGCCGGGTGACGTCGCCGTCCTTGAGGCCGGGCTCCTCTGCCTGGTACTGCCGGTCCGTGTCCGGCTCCGTGTCCACCGAGGTGGGCAGCGACGGCTGCTCCAGACCCCGACTCCAGCCGAGCACGCGGTCCAGACACACCTACCGCAGCAGGCTGCTGTCCACACCACGGCCCGGACACGTCCGCCGAACGGCGAGTCTGGTCCAGCACACGGCCCACACACAGCTGGCGCGGAGCTGCCGCGCCACACGCGTGAGTCCCGCCTCCGCGCGCCGCACAGAGAAGCACGTTCGTAATGCGAGTGCGGGAGGGATCCGCCGTCTCCACTGAAGCTCTCGCTAACGGCAGGCGCACAGATGTGACAGTCCCAAATGCCGTAAGATCGGTCAGACCACGCGGACAATGACACCGACCGGCCGACAGCGTGTGCGGAGCTGGGCTGTGGAGGCGAACGGGGGCAAGCTGGGCGAATCCGACGAACTGGATTCCCGACCGAGCAGAGACCCAGCTCGTCCGGCCAACTGTGTCTAGAGGACCCACCTCGTCCATCGACTGTGCCTGCAGGACCCACCTCGTCCGGCCGTCAGCGTCTGCAGGACTCAGCTTGTGCCATCAACAGCGTCTGCAGAACCCACCTCGTCCCACAGACATTGTCTGCAGGACCCATCTTGTCCGACCGTCAGTGTCTGCACGACCCAGCTCGTCCCATCGACAGTGTCTGCAGGACCCATCTTGTCCGACCGTCAGTGTCTGCAGGACCCAGCTCGTCCCATCGACAGTGTCTGCAGGACTCACCTCGTCCCATCGACTGTGTCTGCAGGACCCACCTCGTCCGGCCGACTCTCGATGAGCGCCTCCAGGGCGGCCAGCCCGGCGGTCATGACGGGCGCCGCCGCGTCATCCACAGCGAAGCGCAGCAGCAGCAGCAGGCCGGCGTCCAGCAGCCGGCCCAGCAGCGGCGGCTCCAGCACGCCGTCGTACACGCCCGACTTGGCCTGCCGACGCCGCGGCGCGCCGGTGCGTCAGACAAACACACACCGTCCGGCCACGACGCTGCAGCAGCCAATGCCAAGAGTGAGCCGGTGCAGTGGTCAATGCGCGTCATTTAAAGTGCAGAATGATTTTGGTCCAGGTTCAGTTGAAACGAAATCTGTGAACTCGATATCCTATAGAACACTTAAGTTGTACTGAGCCCATCCACGAGTTAGGTTGGGCAGCATAGCACAACTGGTAATGGCAACCAGTCTTATTCTGACAGTTTACCTATGCACCACATGAGAGCGCCTACCCCTTCACCATACCCCAAATACTTATCACATGAGTCATGTTTGCAGCCTTTATGGAGGCCTTTCCTTCCAAATACTTTGCGACTGCTTGCGTTTTCAGAGTTCTCATCTTTGTTCAGCAAAAGTGTACCCTACCACGAGTAACATGATCAAGGCGGCGGCGCGCCGCCTGCCGACCAGCCGTCGCCCGCTACCTTGCGCAGTACGTTGGCCAGCGTCTGGAGGCCGAGCACGCGCTGCTGCTGCGCGGCCGAGCGTATCAGCCGGAACAGCTCGTCCACCGTGTAGCCGGCGCGGCCCGGCTCCTGGCCGTGGTGGTAGAGCGCGCTGTGCGCCGGCGGCGCGGCGGCGAACGGCAGCAGTGCGCCTGCGCGGACAGCAGAGCCAGTCACGCGCCGCTGCCGCCGTCTCGCGGCTTAAGAAGCGCCCGTCAGCGCTCAGCTGGCGGAGCGGCTCCGGCTGTGGGTGTGTACACTCCACAGCCCTCCGGCTCGGCAACAAGTGCTGCAGTTCAGCGGCGGCGCGACGATGGGCGCTGCCGCGCACTAACGCGGACCAGCAACACATGCTTTTTGTACTCGACAGTGTTCGGTGCGGGTGCGGGTGCGGGTGCGGGTGCGGGTGCGGGTGCGGGTGCGGGTGCGGGTGCAGGTGCGGGTGCGGGTGCGGGTGCGGGTGCGGGTGCGGGTGCAGGTGCGGGTGGGACAAGCAGCCATCGGACCTCCGCAAAGCCGGTTAACCCTCTTCGTGTGCTCCTTCTGAACCCTGGATTTCCACGGGGAACCTTTCAGTCCCTGTGCTGTCAGAGCCTATTTTTGGGGTCATCTCGTGAGCAGTGTCAAACGCATTGGCGTAGGCGGTGCTGCAAACTCATCCGTCGAAGATTAACGTTTCCGCAGTGGATATGTCAGTAAGTGGCAAACGTGCTCCCAAATTGTAAAACAAACGCTTAATATACAACGAAAATGAAGCTGTCGAAGCTTTGAAAGTTTATGCAATCTTACATGTACGTCAGCAAAAGCAGCATAAGTGACTCGTAATAAGTTACCTTCCAAGCCCAGGAAGATATAGAAGTATGCAAAGAACAATGTCAAAAGCCAACGCTACGAGTATAACGTAATACAGCTCCGAGTGTAAGCCTTCTGTGCTTCGTCAACTTTATCCTGCTATCCTGAAATAATCCATGTGGGCTACCACGCACTACCTGAACACATTGTTTCAATAAAACAAGACCCCAACCTCGACAAAAAGCTATGTCCATTGTCCATTTACACGACAATGGACACACCCCGACAACCAGCTTAAGAAAATGAGTTGATCTTCAACATAAAGTCGACTGTGCTCCGCGGAAGTGGTGCACCATGGCATGAGCTACGCATTCTTTACATACAAAGAGACAAGAGGTACCTTTCCCGGTAGACACGAGATGTCGTGAAATTCGCTTGTGAATCAAACCGCTCCGCCCCTCCCCTCGCTCTCAACGGGCGCAGACGCCGGCGCTCTGCAGGGCCATGTAGTGTCATCCGTCTGGCACTGCCCACCCACCAACCTTCGAAGTCGAAGCGGGCGACAAAGCCGGTCTGGCCGTGCTCCACCTTCGGCGCCGGCAGTTGCGTCATCCACAGCAGCTTCTCCGGCTCGACGTGATCCATGTGCGGCCACTTCCTGGCCTCGGCCAGGTCGATGGGCAGCTGATCCTTCACCCGTTCCAGCTGCTCCATCGCCTGGTCTTCGCCCACTTCCGGCGCTGGCGCCGGCAGTCGCCCCGCGGCCGGCGAGTCTGTGACCGCCGCCATCTCGGACTCCCCCGCCTCCAGCGTGGTGAACTCTTCCATGGGCTGCTCCGCGGTAGCCGACGCCTGCCCATCACCGGCAGCGAGGGGCGGCCTCTTGACGCGTTCCTGGTCCTGCCGGGCTCTCCGCTGCCTGACAAACTCCATCAGTTTGGGATCCAGACTGGCTGCCAGCTCGCGCTGGGCGTTGAGTCGCTCTTCTTCGGACATGGCCACCAGAGCGGCCACGTTCTGCTGGTGGATGCTGATCGCCTGATGAGCTGAGCCCAAGCCGGAGCCGTCCACCAGAGCACTGCCGCTGTCTGCGGGTCAGAACGCGACGCTCTGATCAGTGGCCGTCAGAGCACAGCCGCTGTCTGCGGGTCAGAACGCGACGCCCCGGTCAGCGGCCGCCAGAGCACAGCCGCTGTCTGCGGGTCAGAACACGACACCCTGGTCAGCGGCCGCCAGAGCGCTGTCGCCGTCTGCGGGTCAGAACAGAACGCCCTGATCAGCGGCCGCCAGAGCGCAGCCGCCGTCTACGCGTCAGAACGCGATGCGCTGATCAGCGGCCGCCAGAGCACTCACGTCCTGATCAGCGCCCGCCAGACATGGGCGAGAATGCCTTTCTTCAGTGCAAAATTATTTGTGAATGTAGCCAAATGAAAGAGTCAGTTAGAACACAAGCGTCAAGAAAAGTAGGCCACGGGGTACAAATGAAAGCAGGGGTGTAGTTTCGCAAAGTGAGCTGGGAGGATGAACTGTGTAAAATGGCTCGACTTGCCCCCAATATACCCAACAAGCGTGTTTCTCCCTGGATTTATTTGGTCCACCTTCATCCCAAAGTTGGCTGGCTGGGGCCACCCAACAGTTGGTGGGGGGAAGGATTGAAGCTATCCCAAGCTGAATACGAAATTGGACCCTTGAATGAGTTATTTGGACATCGCTTGAGATCCTTGAATGAGTTATTTGGACATCGCTTGCAGGGGTGGCAATTTTTAGTGTTATGCTTTACGATGTGGCCTTAATCCCAAATCAAGTTTAAAAACTCGCTCTTGCATGGGCATTCCTTATTCCACGCTTCATAATGCTGAAAAGATATACAAAATACGGAAATACGTCGCCATTTTCCTCTTATCTGCAAACAAGTGCTACCATATACGTCGTCATTTTCCTTTGTCTGCCAACAAGTACAATTTGCATACATTCATTTGTCTCAACACGACAGGTGTTGCGAGGACAATGAAAGAGGCAAACCAGCATGAGCAGTGTGCTCTACATCGGAGCAAAGGCGTAGTAACAACTCCAAACAGTGGGCGGAGGATCACATGGAGCTTGGGCGATCCAGCAGAATCACTGATGCATCAGATAATTCAACTGGAACCCAGCCGAAACACACCTCCCTGGTACAATCTAAATGCAGCTCATGCCTTATGAGTGCGGCCGCTCGTCTTGAGCGCCAACTAGCGCTCGTTTAACACCACAGGCGCCCTATCCGTGTGCCGGCGGGTGCGCACGCTGACCAGCGGCGCCGGCTGTCGGCCGCGTGCGCCGGCGGCCGCGTGGCCGGCCCCGCTCTTGCGCCTCGGAGGGCGGGCCGTGCCGCCGCAGCGGGCTGTGCGTGACATGCAGGACAGACGGACGGCGGCACATGTGCGTGCCGCCCCCGCCGTCGTATATAAAGCTACGACGCTCCCCGGCGACGACAACGCTGTGCCAGCGTGCCTCTAGCAGCCAAGATGCGTTGTGCAGCGGCAGTGGTGAGTATTTGGGATCATGGTTTGCACGGCCCCCACCCAGCTTGCGGCTAGCCGAGCCGTGGACTGTGCTCCAACAGAGCCGTTTTGATCGGCGACAGCCCCTGTGATTGCAGTTCTAGGATCGAAGTGTAGTTCACCAGATTGTGGAGGCACGCATGCGCCTAACGTCATGAACGATTCCACAACACGCATGCAAAAACGCGTGCAGGCACGCACGCATCCAAGCACGCACGTACCGAAACACACACTGAAGCAAGCATGCATGCACCAAAGCACGCACGTCCTCACGCACGTCCTCACGCACGCACATACCTACTCATTCACACGAGCATGCACGCATGCACGCATCGGCACATGCGGATTCAGCATCAAATCTTCCAGGACCAGCTGCAATGGCCGCGATAACTTGCAACAACAGTTGAACAAATAATTGTTCAGGAATGACCTCGTGTTCAAAGCCCTTGTCAAGCACGGCTAGTTGCAATGTGTGTGTGTGTGTGTGTGTGTGTGTGTGTGTGTGTGTGTGTGTGTGTGTGTGTGTGTGTGTGTGTGTGTGTGTGTGTGTGTGTGTGTGTGTGTGTGTGTGTGTGTGTGTGTGTGTGTGTGTGTGGTGTGCGTGTGCGTGTGCGTGTGCGTGTGCGTGTGCGTGTGCGTGTGCGTGTGCTGTGCGTGTGCGTGTGCGTGTGCGTGTGCGTGTGCGTGTGGGTGGGTGTGGGTGTGTGGGCGTGCGTGCCTGCGTGCGTGCGTGCGTGCGTGCGTGCGTGCGTGCGTGCGTACGTGCGTGCGTGCGTGTGTGTGTGTGTATTTATATATCGTATCTACTACATATAGATGTTCCATAAAACAAACTACCATTTTCAGCAAGAGTAGCAGACCTGTAGTTCTGAACCGAGGCGACGAGGGTTTCCTATATTCTTGTGATGCATAATTGTGCCTATGTTGTCTGTTGGCTTTGGCTGAACCACTGAAACGTTACATAGTAATACAAACACCCTTCTTACTGCACTGTTACTGTCCTGTACTGTTACTGCACGCCAACATGTGCCCGGGACCATGACTGCTACAGCAACTACGCGGACGGAGCCGGACAGAAAAAAAACAATTATCCTGATGCTTTGTTGCTCTCTGGTCCCTAAGTATCCTCTCCCTCAAGCGCAGCCTGCGTTTTCTTGCAAAAGCGACGTTGTCATCACTGTCCGTCACAATATGGCCCTCATACCGTTCGTCGTTGTGCACCAGATGCTGGTGGTGCTGGTCGGCTGTCAGCTGACAGTCGGGATCGCCGCACGTCAGAGGGGCGACAGGCGCCGCCGGCCCGGAGGCGGAGGCGGCGGGGGAGGCGGCGCAGGCGGAGGCGGCGGGGAAGGCGGCGCAGGTGGAGGCGGCGGCGGCCGGCCTGGGGGCGGCGGAGGCGGCGGAGGCGGAGGCGGCGGGGATGGCGGGGGTGGCGGCGGAGCCAGCACGGGCAGTACGGGCTGCCAGTGCGAGCCGGCAGCGCTCTGTCCGCTGGCGCCGGCCGGCCAGCCAGAGCTGAGCAGCTGCCAACTGGCGGACGGCTCAGCCGGCGTATGCTGCCGGCCGCCGCCGAATGCCGTGCTGGGAGCCCTGCCAGGTCTGATCCGGGCGCAGGCCGCCCCAGCCGCTGCCCCCGCCGCCGCCGAGCCGGGCCGGCCCTCGCCCGAGATGCTGCTGCGCCGGCAGGCCGAACTGGAGCGCCGGCTGCTGGAGCAGGGCAGTGTTGCCCGTGGTGCGGCGCGCCGCCACCGCACCAAGTTTCCCTTCAGGGAGGAGCAACAGAACAGTGCACGTCTAGCGCTGCTCCAGCTGGAGCGGAACCGACACCCCAGCGGTACCGGCGGCGGTGGTTCGGGCGGCGGCGGCGGCGGCGGCGGCGGCGGAGGTCCCGGTCCGGGATCCGGCTGCCCGGCGCCCACCACACCCGCATGTCCATCGCAGCCGAGCTTCCGCACGCAGGACGGCTCCTGTAACAACCCGGAGAACCGGCAACTGGGCATGGCTGGCCAGCCGCTGCTCCGCCTGCTGCCCAGTCGGTACGATGACGGCGTGTTCGAGCCGCGCTCGCGCTCCGCCGCCGGCGGCCAGCTGCCGTCGGCCCGCGTCGTCAGCCAGGCGGTGACTCGCAGCGAGGACGTGCCCGACGCCCGCTTCACGCTCTCCGTGATGCAGTGGGGCCAGTTCGTCGACCACGACCTGATGCTGACGCCGCACTTCTCGCTGGACGGCGGCGCCGGCATCGCCTGCTGCACGGACGCCGGACTGCCGCTGCCGGCGCAGCAGCTGCACCCGCAGTGTCTGCCGATCACCATCCCAACGACCGATCCGTTCTACGGGCCGCTGGGCCAGGCCTGCATGGACTTCGTGCGCTCGCTGCCGGCGCCGGCGCCGACGTGCGGCGCGACGCGCGACGCGCAGCAGCAGAACGTCCTCTCCCACTTCCTGGACGGCTCGAACGTGTACGGTTCGGAAGAGGCGCACCAGCGCCACCTGCGCCAGCTGGGCGGCGGCTGGCTGCGTACTCAGCCGGGCAGCCTGCTGCCGGCCGACTCCCAGGGCGGCGGCTGCATCAACGCCACCACCGTCTGCTTCGAGGCGGGCGATGTGCGCGTCAACGAGCAGATCAGCCTGACGGTGACGCACACCATCTGGATGCGCCAGCACAACCGCGTGGCGTCGGCGCTGGCGGCGCGGCACACAACCTGGGACGACGAGCGGCTCTTCCAGGAGGCGCGGCGCATTGTCGTCGCCCAGATGCAGCACATCACCTACAACGAATGGCTGCCGACGCTGCTCGACGCCGACTTCCTAACCCGCAACGAGTTGCTGCCGGGCACCGGCACTGCCCACTCGGAGAAGTACATGTCGACGCTGAACCCGTCCATCAGCAACGAGTTCGCCACGGCCGCGTTCCGCTTCGGCCACAGCATGGTGTCCGGCACGCTCAAAATGTTCAGCGCGCTGGGCGGCAGCGCGACCAGCGTACTGCTGCGCGACTTCTTCTTCGATCCACACCTGCTCTACTCGTCTGAGCGGCTCAACGAGCTGGCACGAGGCCTGGTCGCGCAGCAGGCGCAGGCGCTGGACGGCTACTTCGCCGAGGACCTCACCGAACACCTGTTCCAGGGCGACGGCGACGCGTACGGGCTCGACCTGGTGGCGCTTAATATCCAGCGCGGCCGCGACCACGGCCTGGCCACGTACAACGACGCGCGTGCCGCGGCCGGTCTGCCGCGCGCCCAGCGCTGGGAGGACCTGAGCTCCGACCTGCCCGATGAGGCGATCACCGCCCTGCGCGCCGCCTACGGACACGTCGACGACGTGGACATGTTCGTTGGCGGCGTCCTGGAGCGGCCGCTGCCGGGCGTGGCGCTGGGCCGCACCTTCGGCCGTCTCATTGGTGACCAGTTCATCCGACTGCGCCACGGCGACAACTTCTTCTACGACCTGGGCGGCGACCGGCCGTGGCAGCTGACCGGGGCGCAGCTGGCTCAGGTGCGCCGCACCAGCTGGGCGCGCGTGCTCTGCGACAACGTGGACGGCATCACGCGCGTTCAGCCGCTGGCCTTCCGCGTGGCCGACACCGCCGCCAACGCCGTCACCGACTGCGACAGCCGGGCCATCCCGACCGTCGACCTCAGCCAGTGGTAGCGCCGCCGCCAACGCCGCGCGACGCTGGCCGGACGCCGCCCGTGACAGCCGCGGCACGCGCCGCTCTGCTCGGTGCCATTTTCGGCTCGTCGTGCGCAGGGCAGACGACACTGTTCCGAAGCGCAAGCCTAAATTTTCGGGGTACGGACATGTGCGTGGATTGTGCATGCGTTCTGACTTAACAGCCCACGGGCATTGTCTTCGACTTTGGGGATTTTAATTTGACTTTCTGTGGCAAGTTTGCACCCAACATAATTTCATTCACACGTGATAAGACAACCACAAAGACTCCTGACACTCCAGCTAAAATTACAGTAGAAAGTATGAGTGAAAATGTGGATGTAAAAGATGCTACTAAATGGTACTAACAATAAATGGCACAACTGGGACAAGTTTGTTTTACAAAGACTGTGCAGTGATTGTGGGAACAGACAAACCATATCATAGGTCACTGCTGACTGTCGTGAAACCGCCTCCTACGTCATTTTTGGAATAATGCTTTCAGGGTTTTGCATGATCGCATTGCATCCAAAAAGTGAACACGAGAGTCTGCTGCAACGTTTTCTCTTCACAGAGTGAGATAAGGTTAGAATACAAATGTCAATGTTCTGTACAGACCTTGTAGCATTTCAGCTTGGCTCAAATCACTATGGCCTGACTCACAATGGCTTGCCGCTGGGCGGGGCCTAAGTTCTGTTTATTGCCGGGACCCGTGCAGCCTGGAGCCCCTCTTCCAGCTTTGCCAGGCTGTTAACAGTAGCCGACCGACGTGGCAGGCTCATATTTATTCAACGTTTTGCTTTCATCTCGGTAGATGCAAACAGCCGTTCTGGTAGTTTTTCATCTGGCAGCTATATATTTCAAATGGCACAACAAAGGCTAACTGGGCCAATTTCACCCTTCACTAGAGTACAAATCAAACACTAAACAGCACTATGTTTCAAAAATTGTGCTCCTTGTTGCTGAAAACTACTCAGTCCATGATGAGTGGATGCAGCACTGATAGCTTCTGGTGTACCATACAATGTACTCTGGCCAGACTGATTTGACACCACAGTTCATGTGAGGCCCCACTCAGCCCCAGATGTCATATATCAGCTGTTGCAAACCTTTAGTTTATTGCACTGCTTACCAAATGTGGATGTGATGCCACTAACAGGAGCTGAGGGTTTTCTTTCGTGTTCTTGTTTTCGTTTCTCTGCTTGTCGAGCAAACAGACTCTTCCTCTTGCTGCCCGTTGCAGGAGCTGACTTGGCATGCTGATCTGCCTAAAATGGAAAAAAAGAAATATTGTGTAAGCACAAAACTCTTGTTTTTGCCTCAACAACTGAGTTATTAGGCTTTCTTTCATGTATGAAACATTCCAAAAATGATACCAAAGGGGGAGAGGTGGCCTGCACTGCAAGTCAAGGCCTTGAAGTTATTCTTTCCACAGATTGCTAATGCCATCATCTTCTTTTGAGGGGGCTGTCTGCCTCCCAGAAGCATACATGGACATATTGTCTTTCTTGGTATTTTTTGCAAAACAGATGGTGCAAAGTGGGCATGGAGCAATATAACAAAGCAATGAGTGCAACAACCTTAATAACAATCAGCAGCATAGGTAAATACTGAATGGAGTTATCAGGGATCAGTAATTAAAACTTGTAATGAATAACATTTGCATTAGCTAAACAGAAAAGTTGATCACAAAACAACCAATTCATTCACATTTGGCTCATCTCCTTACCTCTATATCACAAGCCACAATATTCGGGAACCCCTGCTGGCTGGACACACTTGGTTCCTTTACACAAGCAGATGAAACATCTCTTTCAATGATCTCCATAACTTATTGAAGGCAGAAGCTCAACAACCTATAAAAGAAGGCAGTAGGGCTTATATGTGATTGCTTCTAGCCCACATCATATAAAAATTGAAGTATATATGCATGGGCCAGCAAACACATACAGCAGGGCACTATATTTTGGAGCAGCTTAAAGGGGGAACACAAGAAATGGGGCTGACACACATGCTAATAGAGCAGGAGTCTGAAGAAGTTGCATCTGGATCTTCAGTAACATCATACCAGTTGCCCAAGGCCACAACCCACCTTTCTTTTGAGTTAACCAGGCAGAGAGACATTGACATGCTGCACATGCTTACACTAGGAATGGCATGATATATGTACTGTCCCAGTGGCCATATGCTTGGATAGAAGTCTGGCTATTGCAATCAACAAAATGGGTAATTTTAATTGACTGTGATTTGCACAGTGCTAAAAAGCACAAGTTTATGGGTGCATGTTTGCTACAGTTGGTACATATAAACAAGTATACATAAAGGTGTGTCATAAGACCTATAGAACACCCTAAAGTGTGTGGATGCCTGGGATATATTGCTCCTCAAGAACAAATGTGAGTTAATGATTATGAAAGTGAGTCATTCATAGCTTTCATGTGACACCATAAACACACAACAGAGAAGCGTTCACATACCAATCATATTACATAAAATTAGCATGGGTGGGACCAGCCATCACAATTGTAACAGGCCAATAAATGGAAGAAAGGTGGGAGCACTGTCATCTATTTCCGTGCCAAGCCAGTCCATTTGTGGCGCCACAAGACCAACAACAACAGAGTTCCAACATGTAGCAATTGTTCGCATCCGTTCTTGAAGTGTCAACTGTGAGCATTCAGTTGTTTATGGTCGTTCCCCTTGTTTACCGGCTAGCAGGGCCACTCCTGCGTCTGGAGTCGGCAGCACAGCCTCCACGCCCGGCTCTGCGGTCGGGCCGCCGGTGCAACAAGCGAACAAATGAGAAAGGGGACAGTTTGAACACCGTGGCTTGTTGGAACAGCTATCGCTTCTGCTGTTGAGGACTCGTGCGTGCCCCGAGAGTTTGGCTGTCCGGAACCCTTAAAAGGCAACCCTGGCTCCGCAAACCTGCATTGTCCTGATTCGACTCAAGCGCGCCATGTTATCTTATATATAGTGAGCTGTGATATGGTAGCAAAGTGTAATAACATTCATCCTAAAAGATACACAATTTTGGACTGCGTCGAACCTTCATTTCGTTCCGTTTCGTCATTTTTCGTTTCGTTTCGAAAGTTGGTTAGAAGGGTCGCTTTGCTCACAGCCGAAAGATCGTAAGCGTAAAAAGGCTGAAAGGTCGTTGGTGTCAGATGGGTCGTTACGTTGTACTGAGCCGCCCGGCATCTCGCCAATGGGAGATCCCACGATGACACCCCTAAGTAAATCCAGCATCAGCCTGCTTTGCAGTCCTGCAGAAATTTTATGGCGAAGAAGGCAAACATAAATTGAAACCCATTTGCAGATGCAGTCTGAAGACCATTAAGATCTGTTCTGGACTACTGTTTTGGCTGTCAAGTGCATGTTGTCCACTTTTGCGTTAGTTGAGCTCTACACATTGGCTTATGGCGGCGGAACCGAGTGGATGGAGGGCAAATGAATTGTGGTCGATAATGTGTCAGTTTGCCAATGATGTTACGAGATAAAACCGTAGTGAAGATTAGCGCTGGGACTGCCAACCTTGAAATCCTTTCACTTCACTTGTTATTTTGCCAAACATAATGTGGAAGCACTGTTCCAACAGGGCACACACGATCATGGAGTGGTGCCGTGGTGTGTGGGCTCTGTATTTTGTAGTTCTCGTGTGTAATATAGGTGTCATATACTCGAAATTATCAAGCCATAGATTGTGCGCAAATTTAGAATGCAATGGTAAGTGGTATTCCTTGCTGACTTATTTTAGTGGGCTGTTATGCCTGCTGGCTGCGCCGGAAATGCCTTGTGCTGCTCTCTCACTTTGTTGTTACTCGGTGCATGTAGGTGAATTAATGAATGTTTGATGATACACCATCTCTGAAGTTCAATGAAAGTTATTTATGTGTTGCTCACTGGTGCTAGTGTTGCAACTACCTCACACAAAGCATTTAGGGAAAAGTGTCCCTGTCAACATATGTTACAGCATATTTTTTTGTTCACTTGAGATGAATGGTTCTATACTTTTGCTGTGCATACCTCCTGTATTTCTAGAGTAGAGCACTGGCTATGATGAATTTTTATATTTATTCATGATAGTTCCTATTGTTATGTAATGCTTAGATGTATCAAGGATGCATGTTAATGGTACATGTACTTAGGATTGGAATTTAGTACTTAACTGATGTGGCCTGAGCTAAAATGATAGCACATCTAAGGAATATTGTTTTTGATGCAGGATACAATGGTTGCTATGCATAATGAGTGCAGCACTACATCTCCACTTAGCTAAAGTTACACCTTGTGAGCAGTGACAGAAAGCATGGATGAATGTTATAAGTAAGAAACCAACTTCCTTTAGATGCCATTTGCCATAAAAATCAGGATGTTTCAGTATATATTTAGATGTAGGTCAGCCTCACAAAATATGGCTGATAGTTGAAATGAATTTGGTGATACTAGGTCCAGCATGAAATATTGCAAGGGTCTCAAAAAGTAAAATGTTGCATGGACCCCAGGTACATCACATTTTTTAGGCAAAGAATACTGGAGTTATGCTGCTTGTGTAAACATTACTGAAACTGGAATTATTTTGCTGTATTGGCAGCAAAATATGGGCCGGGCTTGTCGTACAAAATGTGAATCTTTCACAAAAAGTGAAGATGGCAACTTCATCATCAATGCTTAAGCATGTCACTTTTTGATAGAAGCCTAAGGCGGAGAGTTAACATTTTGAATCAGAGGACTTCAATGTGGTAAAATGCTGCTGCAGCTTTTTGTTCATCTTACTGCCATCACTTACAAGACTTCCACACTGGTTTTGGGCTAAATCTATTTGGGATTTACTTCATGCTAGCCCTTTTATAGTACAACTTTCTTTTTGGCAAAGGTTTTTATTTTACCTTGCATTAGTTTTGAACTGTTATTGTCTACACATTGTTTTTGTCAGAGACATTTGCTCTGTAGTTGTGCCTGCATGACAGTGTTCCAGTGAATAAAGTTATCACTAAAGATGTATAAAAATGGCAATAATTTATTTGGTGTTAGTTGTGAGTGAAAAGGTGCCTTTTAGAATAAGTATCCATGAATGTTATATAAAAAGTGGCATTGGAAAACTTTTCATGTGCTCCATTCCTTTAACTAGTGATTGGGCTATCTCTTCCACAGTTCCTGTATCACACGGGTTTTCCCTGATGCGTTATGCAGCAAGGGAGAAGGGAATGCTCAGTATGAAGCCCAATGACAGGGTCATCATATACAGCTACCCAGCTGGAGACAATCCCAGTTTGTTAGGTGTGGAGGTAAGTGGCATTGTATGGAACAACACTGATCTGGTGTTTTGTAATTTTGCAGCATTTTGTTTTTGACAGCTGTATAGATTTTCCTGGTTAGGTATACATTAGCATGAAAAAGCTGCAAGAAGTCTAGGGTATGTCTTGTTCTATGTTGGACTTAATACCTTGCACCATTAGCTTGATATTGCTTGAAGAAAAGCCTCTGAAATATTGCTTAACCTGACTGAGCTTGCCATGCATCTTCAAGCCTGAAGGCATTGACATTTAGGTTAGGTTTATTGTATGCATAGGTTGGATGTGACCAAATTGTTCTCTGCCTATGTCAGTCAGAGCATGATGAACAACTCCAGGGCAGACACATTCAGTAAGAAAAGGATGCCTTACTCAATGTGGAACCACAGAACAACCAACCCCAAGGATGATTTTAAGCCAAGCTCTTTGTGTTGACAGGTGAATGGAGTCCGAGGTTATGTACCCAAGACATTTGTGCGAGAGCAGCGAATAGAAAAGAGAGCAACAGAGCTGGTGGAGGTGGAGGAGGCATTACGTCCGCGGCCAGCCGCGCCGCCGCCACCGGCCGCCCGGCCGGCCACACCCCTGTATCCGTACAGCCACGAGTGGCGCGACCGCAAGGTGAAGTTGAAAACGCGTGCCCCTGACTGGCATCACAAGTACCTGCGTACCTTGCGGGAGCGGCGGCAGCAGCAGCAGGCGGAGCTGCTCGCGGCCAGCCAGCAACAGCCGGTCACCCAGCCAGCTGTCAAACAGCAGCCTGGGGCTCAGCCAGGCATGCAACAGCAACCAGGAGTCCAGCCAGGCATGCAACAGCAGCCAGGAGTCCAGCCAGGCATGCAACAGCACCCAGGCGTCCAGCCAGGCACGCAACAGCAGCCAGGGGTCCAGCCAGGCATGCAACAGCAGCCAGGGGTCCAGCCAGGCATACAACAGCAGCCAGGGGTCCAGTCAGGCATGCAACAGCTGCCAGGGGTCCAGCCAGGCATGCAACAGCAGCCAGGGGTCCAACCAGGCATGCAACAGCAGCCAGTGGAACAGCAGCCTGGAACCCAGCCTAAGTTGCAGCAGCAACCAGACGCTCTGCCTTACACCCAACAGCAAGCCCCAGTGTTGCCAAACACGCCGGAAAAAACAGGGGCCGGGCAGAGTACACAAGGCCAGCAGGTGGTTCATCGTGCCACGCCAGCCCAGGTGGGGTCCCAACCCGACACACAGTCCCAGCCAGCGATTGTAGGGGGCACCCAACAGCCAGGGATCGAGCCGAGCACACCCGAACAGAACAGCACGCAGTCACGTGAGGGTCATCCCACCGCGCATCAGCCCCTGGCCGACCTGCCTGTGGCTCGCCAGGAGACGCCATCGGTTCTGTCGCTGGCTCAGCAGCAGCAGCAGCATCAGCAGCAGGCGGCGGCGTTCCAGCCGGCCGGTCAGCTGCTGCAGCAGCACCCGCATCTGCAGCTGAGCGGCGCCCCGGGCTTGGACGCCAGCGGCGGACACCGGAATCTGTTCGGCACCGTGGTGGGTGCCTCGGCGCAGCAGCTGCAGCCGTCGCCAGACGGCGCCGCTGCGCTCCGGGGGGCCCTCGGCAGCGCGAGCGCGGAGCCGGCCGCCGGCGTGCCATCGCAGGCTGCTGAGCCGCACCAAACGCCGCCGACCGCCGCTGACGCTCCGGAGATGGCTGCGGAAAAGAAGGCGGAAGGTCCGAACGTGGACGCCAAGCCGGCGCCGACTGACGGCTCGCAGAAGGCCGATCTGGAAGCGGTGCCGAAGGGCGCAGAGCATGCAAACGGCGGGGAGGAGGTCGAAGCCACCGGCGGAGACTTTCCAGGCGATAAAATGACGACCGATTACGAAGACGAGTATCTCGGCTATGACGTGGCGGGAGACGCGGCGGACGTCGGCGAGGCCGGAGGCGTGTCGTCGGCGCTGGAGGGCGGAGCGACCCCGTCGTCCAGCCCACCGCCGGCGGGGACCACGACGCCAGCCCCGGGTGAGGCGGAGCCCGCCGCCATGCCACCGCCGCCGGCCGTGACGCCGGTCCCGGACCGGGCGGAGACCACCGCCCCACCGCCGCCGCTGGTGGCAGGGGTCGAGACGGAGGCGGACGCGCCGCCGCGGAGTGCGGCCCAGCCGGTCGGCTGGGGCTCGGTGGTGCAGGTGAATGGGCCGGGCGCCGGCGTCGCCCCGACTGAGGAGCCGGCTGTGTCGCTGCCGCCGGCTCCCGACTCGTCGCCGCGTACCGACGCCGTGGACAGCGCCGGCTCGACGCCGCTGGCCGAGCCCGCTGCTGCCGACAAGGCCGCCGCCGCCGCTGCCGACACGGTCGCCACCGCCACTGCCGACACGGCCTCTGACACCGACACGGCCTCCGCTGCCGCTGCCGACACGGCCTCCGACTCCGACTCGGCCGCTGCCGCCAGCGAGGCGCCGGATGCGGGCGCGGCGCCCGACCCGGCCGCCGAGCAGCCGGGCCTGGGGGCGGCGTCCGGGGCCGGGCCAGAGTCGGCCTCTCCTGCCGCAGAAGACCAGCCGACCGACCCCGTGGAGCAGCCGGCGGCCGGTGAGTACCTGCAACCGGTGATACTGCGGTCAGGCCAAAGCAGACATACGGGCGCTGAGCCGGTGATGCAGTGAGTCCTCGGGGCAGGTGCTTTGGTGTTGTTCGTCCCCGTATGTTGCTGTGTGGTGGTCGGGTAAGTGGATGTTTTCTCGTGATCTGTACAGTGCATAATGTCCCTCGCCTCCTCCACCCAGGTGCACAATCCTCTGTACTTCCACTGTAATCGGTGCCAGTCCTCCCGCGCAGGCTGAGGAAGCGGCGTTGAATTCGGCCTGGTGATCGGCTGATGACGGTGTCAGTGTCGATAATGGTGGTGGTGGTAGTGGTGGCGGTGGCGGTGGCGGTGGCGGTGGCGGTGGCGGTTGACGCTACAGGCGTGTCCCTCGCGCCGGTCTGACCAGCACACCGTCCGCACAGGTTTCGGCATCCCCGGCCCGCCGGGGCTGACCGCCGCGCCGTCGCGGACCGCTGGTGAGGGGGACTCCCCTGACTCCCGTGTGGAACACTGGCCGGCCTCCCAGCTGGGGTCCCAGGCGTCTGCGAGCGGCCGGGCCGCGCCGTCGCCGGCCGCCGGTGAGGGGGACTCCCCTGACTCCCGTGTAGAGCTCTCGCCAGCCTCCCATCTGGGGTCCCAGACGTCTGGTGTGGACGCCTCTCAGCCGCACGCGCAATCCGTCGGTCCTGGGGCCGGGACCTCGACCGGGAACAAGATCCCGCCAGCAGCCGACGAGGGCAGCGTCGCGCCGCAGACGAGGGACCAGCGCTCAGCGGAGCCCACGGAGGACGACGACAGCTTGCCGCCCGCTCCCGTCTCGACCGGGAACGTGGTCCCGCCAGCAGCCGACGAGGGCAGTGTCGCGCCGCAGACGGGGGACCAGCGCTCAGCGGAGCCCGCGGAGGACGACGGCAGCTTGCCGCCTGCCCCCGTCCTGACCGCCGGACGGCACTCTGCCCGGGAAAGCGATGCCTCGGAGGTCCCGGGGCCGGGACGGCAGGCGCTGCAGGACACCGCCGAGGGGGTGCCGATGCCGGGGCATGGCGGTGACGAGATCCTGTCGAAGGGGCAGGCTGTGCGGGAGGTCTCGGCCCTGGGAACTGGAGGGGGTGACGGGCGCCCAGGCGGTGATGGTCGGCCGGATGGGGTCACGCCCGACGCAGCGGTCGGTCTGAGCACCACACAGTCTGCTCCGGGCGGAGAGCGAACAACAGCCGACACGCAACACCGAGGCGGCATGCAGCGTGGAGCCGACGATGGGGCGTCTTTAGGCAGCCAGCACGGAGCCGACGATGGGGCGGCCTTAGACGGCCAGCACGGAGCCGACGATGGGGCGGCTTTAGACAGCCAGTACGGAGCCGACGATGGGGCGGCTGTAGACAGTCAGCACGGAGCCGATGATGAGACGGCCGTAGACAGCCAGCACGGAGCCGGCGATGGGGCGGCTCTAGACGGCCAGCACGGGGACGACGATGGGGCGGCTTTAGACAGCCAGTACGGAGCCGACGATGGGGCGGCTTTAGACAGTCAGCACGGAGCCGATGATGAGACGGCCGTAGACAGCCAGCACGGAGCCGGCGATGGGGCGGCTCTAGACGGCCAGCACGGGGACGACGATGGGGCGGCTTTAGACAGCCAGTACGGAGCCGACGATGGGGCGGCTTTAGACAGTCAGCACGGAGCCGATGATGAGACGGCCGTAGACAGCCAGCACGGAGCCGGCGATGGGGCGGCTCTAGACGGCCAGCACGGGGACGACGATGGGGCGGCTTTAGACAGTCGGCCTGTGACAACAGGACACATGGAGAACCGCTTGATGTCCGCAGGTGTGACTGGTGTGGATGGGAGGACACAAGAGGTCGCGCAAGGAGCGCTGGATGGGGATCAGAACCCAGGTGGTGGGGAACTTCCAGACGGCGTTGGGGTGGGGCTGTCGGAGCGCACTACGACGGAGCCGGGCTCGGACGGGCAGGGGACAGAATCAGATGGTGGCGTCCAGTCCGAGTCGGATTGGCAGACGACAGCCTTGCCCGACACTGATCAGTCTGGGCAGCATGAACAAACAGATGCTTGTGAAGGTGCCAAATCTGACGTGGAAGATGGATTCGCAGCCTCGTGGGACACTGCCGAGTCTGATGCAGAAGAACACTTAGCGCCAGCTGGCGGTGCTCAACCCGAGTCGGAGGAACAAGAGGCAGCGTCGTTGGACGGTGCCGAGCCTGAGTCGGAGGAACGGCTGACAGCTCCGTCTGATGCCGAGTCGGAGTGTGGGGAGCCCGGTGAGGCCGCTGCAGCGTCGGTCGGGCTGGATGCCGAGCGCGGCCTGCTGCGCGAGCGGCGCCGGCTGGTGCGCGAGCTGAAGCGGAGGCGGCCACCTCTGGGTGAGGGCCGGGACGCACCGCGTGGACGCACGGCCGCCGGCACTAACACCCGCACTGCCGTCCGGCCCGCTCACGGCACGCCGGCGGGGGGCTGCCAGTCGGTGCATGCTGGCTCGATAGTTGGCGTGCTTGTTGGTGGCGCGGGCATCTTCTGTGGTAAGAGAGACGAATGTTGGGTAATGCTGAGTTTGACCGATGCACACAAATTTCAGGCGCACTTGGAACCTCAGTTTTTTAGGGTTTCTGTGCACGCGTATTGCTATGCGTATGCAGTGCATGCACCGTAGTTGAGCATGAACTGAACGTGAGGCTACTGGAGCAAGCAATCGGGGCATGTCGGAACATTGGAGGCTTGCATTATATCCCTCATATGTGTCATCCGAAGCACCAGCTGATGGTAATCAGCTTCAAGCCATGTTGTTCCATCTTACGACTGCGTACTGTAGCACAGTCCGGATTTTCAGCAGTTCCATCCATTGTTCAAAGCTTCCCCCGTCCCGCTCACAGGCGTTCCAAGTCGGTGCTTGGTGCGCCTGCGGCCGGCTCACGACTTCGGCGGTCGGTTCCAGGCGACGCTAGCCCGACCGCGCTGCCCAGCTACGACCCGCTGTCGCGCGACTACCGCCGGCCGTCGTACGCGGCCCCGGCCGCCGAGCCGGCCGTCGAGACTGACGCCGCGCCGGTCGGGGACGAGCCGTTCGCCGAGCCGCAGTCGGAGAGTCCGTACTCGCAGCCGTCCAGTACGTACGGCGACAGCGCGTACGGCGAGAGCGCGTACGGCGACGCCTGGCACGCGGCGCCGGAGCAGGGCGCCGCCGCCGGCCTGGCCGAGGAGGTGGCCGCCGGTCTGGTGAGTGGTGATGGCCGGGCGGAGCGGTGCTCCCAGCGTGGACGGGGAAGCGTGCACAGCTGCTGTTCACCGCGCACTCGCCCCACACTATCGTGTTTGAGCTATTCGCACTCGATATGGCACTGTCGGCTGCACGCAGCAGTGGTGGACGAATCAGTCAAATGTATACGCTGTGCGCTGCCTGACGATGAGACCTCAAGGATGTGAAGTGGTCGTGTACCATTCGAGCGCAGCGTAATAAAGGCTGGTGTGTGAGTGCCGTCCGGGTACAGGACGGTGGTGATGGTGTTTGCGGAACCGACCGTAGCCGGCCTCCCGCCACAAGGCCGGTGTGTGGCAGAGCTGCGCGCTGCAGTCTCCCGTTGAGACGTGACGCCCGGCGCAGACGCCCGGAATGCCTTGTAGCCACGCCGCGTAACGGAGCCCGTGCTCGGCAGCTGCCGGCCGGTCTGTGGGCGCTGCTGGACGGGTACGCGGCCGGCCCGGACGCCACCGGCGGCGGCGCGCGCCTCTCTGTGCTGCTCTCCACCGTCGGGCTCTCGCTCGTCGTCCTGATCATCGGAACACGGCTGGTCTCGGTACGTGACGCCGTCCGCTGCGCAGTGAACGGAATGTGTTTGTTAGCGGAGATTATGGAGGGTGATTATCTCGCACGGGATATATTCTATCATGCTCGTGTTACATGTAAGGAGCGGCGGTCGTCGGGTATGCGCCCTGCGGTGCTGCGCTTTAGCCAGCAGGATCAAAGATCTCTCTGCTGCTGCCAGTGGTGGGCGGTTGAGCTGTGCCTTAGATTTCGGCGTCTGACGTCCTCTCCCCCCCCCCCCCCCCTGCAGCAGTTCCGGGGCGAGGCGGCGCTAAAGCGGGCCGTCAGTAAGCTGCACCAGCGGCTGACAGTCTACAAGGAGGAGACGGACTCCTTGAAGGCGCAGCTGGAGCAGACCAACAAACAGGTGCGTCCGAGGCGCCGGCCTGCCAGCCAGCCCGCCGGCTGCGCCGAGACTGGGCGCGTTCCCCGGCCGTTAGCCAGCCCGCCGGCTGCGCCGAGACTGGGCGCGTTCCCCGGCCGTTAGCCAGCCCGCCGGCTGCGCCGAGAGTGGGCGCGTTCCCCGGCCGTTAGCCAGCCCGCCGGCTGCGCCGAGACTGGGCGCGTTCCCCGGCCGTTAGCCAGCGCGCCGGCTGCGCCGAGACTGGGCGCGTTCCCCGGCCGTTAGCCAGCGCTCCGGCTGCGCCGAGACTGGGCGCGTTCCCCGGCCGTTAGCCAGCCCGCCAGCTGCGCCGAGACTGGGCGCGTTCCCCGGCCGTTAGCCAGCGCGCCGCTGTCTCCCTTTATCGTGATCGCGGGCTCGGTGGTGCTCGTTATGGTGTATGCTGGTCATGATAGCGGTGTGGTGGTGTCTGCGTGATGGTTATCATGCCCAAATGCCCGGCCGGGCAGGTTATGCCAGTGGTCAGTCGGAGAATGGTGACGTACTGACGGGGCGAGGCTGCCGGAGCTGGTCTGGCTTGTGCTCCCGGGATGCCTGTACACCCAGGCGTTGTGCAGGTGGACTGTCCAACAAACGATGGTAGTGCATTGATGAGTTAATTGATTAGAGACGAATATGTCACAACATCGTAGCTCCATTTGTCGCAGCGTTGCAGACTATCATTGCATATTTACTGATATCGTACGCGTTGAACCTTTCGTTATTTGCTGCTGGATGTGACTTTGCCGCTGAGTGTGTTGTGAACTGATTGATGGAGTTTATACCTCTGCACCCAGGCCGTATGCTGTCAACTAATGTGCGAGTTAGTGTCGCTGTAGTTTGCTCTTTTGTCAGCTGCTAGCGTGCGAAGCTTGCTGCTGCACTGGGTGTGCTAGCAGCGAACTAAATGGAATGGTTTTCACGGTACCTGGTGTCATAACTTGCCAGCCAGCTGTCTAGTTTAGTTACATTCTATGGTGAGGGTGGTTTGGTTACATCGCGTACGTGGCCGGCCGACCGCTGTCGATGCTAGTCCCAATGCTTTACTGCCGACAGCTGGTGATGTTGGTGCCACTGTGTGCCCTGTGCTGTCTGTCGCCTCCAGTTAGGGCCGCTGGCAGCTGTTGCGGTCGGTGTCAGAGTACATGCCCCGTGTCTGCCGCCGATCAGCCGTCGCTCGCCCTGACCTCGCTGGCGCCGACAGCTGGTGGAGGGTGGGTCGGTGGACAGCCAGGCGAAGCTGCAGGCGGCCGCTGCCGACCAGCAGGCGGCTGAGGACGAGCTCGAGGACGCCCGCTTTCAGATCACCGAGCTGAACGGCCAGGTGGCCGCGCTCGAACAGGAGCTGCAGGAGGCGCAGCAGGTGCTCGAGGAGCAGACGGCCATGCTCAGCTCGCAGCAGGTACGTGCCGGGTCGGGTGGGCATCGGCAGATGCTGTCGTGTCGTGGCGGTTGGCGGTGGTGCCCTGTGGGTGGAGCAGCTTGTTCAGAGATGCGATAAAGGTAGGTGTTGGAACAATTTTGCATTTGGTTAAGTACGTTTTGAAGCTGCTTACCCCGGCTGCTTTGCGCTCCCTCTCCCCTCCATGCCTTCCTTTCATGCAAGCTTCAGAATGTTATGTGTGTCAACCCTGTTTCAGGCAAACAACCCTCAGCTAGACTCTATGATTGTGGAGACGGTGAGCAAGCTGGAGACGGAGCTGAAGCAGCAGCGCAAGAAGCTGATGGGTGAAGTTGACAAGCTGAAGAAAGACAAGAAGCACCTCAACGAGGAGCTGTCAAAGACCAGGCCAAAAATTAAACAGCTGGAGTCCCAGCTGGCAGAGGTGATCACTGCGGACAGACGTTGGACCGATGAAAGGGATTGAGAACAACTGTCCAGGATGGGAACCCGGACATTGGGCTCATTCAACGAGGGAAGGGCTTTGCGACGCGACCGCGCCAGGAACACGGCGATGGAAGTGTCCGTGGGTGGAACATTGCGGCGCAGACGTGCACGCGTCGGGGAGCTCTGCTATTCAGCAGTGTCGTGTGAGGACTGGGACACGACAGATCTAGTTGGCATGGGAGCAGCGTTATGGACCGTCCGCGCCGTCTGCGGCGCGACTCCCCACCAGAGTGGAGCGCTCGCTGTTCGTGGTGGGCGACCGGCGCCGCTGTGGCGAGCTTGGGGTCGCGCGCGCCATGCCGGTCCGTATCTGGACCTGTGTCCTGTGGCCGGCAGCTGGGCAGCAGCAGCCAGGTGAGCGCCGAGCTGGAGGAGCAGCACCGGCGCCGCCTCAGCGAGCTGGCGCAGCGCGAGACGGAGCTGAGCGAGCGGTGCGCCGCCGTTACCGGCGAGCGCGACGCCTCACAGGAGAAGGTACGCTCGGCTGGCGCGGTCCGTGGGCTGCAGCCGCTGCCTTCCCGCCCACAGCCGGGATCAGTCTTCTCTCTGGTGTCTTGTGTGGAGAGTGGCGACGCGGCCCGCACGCCCACAGCCGGGCTCAGCGCTCTCTGTGGCGCCCTGTGTGGAGAGTGGCAATGCGACCCGCACGCTGCGTCCGCTGCCCTTCCGCCCCGCCCGCAGCCGGGATCAGTCCTCTCTCTGGTGTCCTGTTTGGGGAGTGGCCAGGAGAGATATAAGAGTTTATCCGTTTTGTTGGGCGATAACAGCTCTCGAAGCGTATTCAGTGTTGGGTTTGTGCTTGGGTAAACAACGTTACTTTGTGCGCTTAACCTGGGATGCAAATGCAACACTTACTTCGGTGACGATGGTTGGCGGCAGTGGATTGAGGGAAGGGCCATCACCACGGAGCGTCTGGCGTGGTTGTGTGCTGACAATCCGCGTCCTCCCACAACGTCGACGACGTCAGGATATGCATACGCCGCATGTCCCCAAAATCGCGTTTGGTTTATGCTATTTTGTGATCGGTGCCTTTCAGGGTGGGAAATTTAGTTTTTTTTTGCTGGTGGCGGAGTACAATTTTTTGTGGTCGGAGTACAAACTTGCCTGCAAGCAAAGGTCTGTCTAATGTGGAATGAGTGTCTGCACAACGGGCCTTGCTTGGAGTACATCACATACTGCCTTTAATGGGTCAACATTTTCCCAACGTTTTTCTGGCAAAAATTAGTGTCAGCATGCAATTTTGCATTTCAGTGGAACAGAGCACTCCTTGTGAGTGAGGGTGCCACACTGATCCCATCCATATCCCTGTAGTGCTACTAGCTCACCTATGCATGCAAAGATCGAGTAATGGTACATGTTAATAAGAAATATACAGTTAGAGAGGTTAACAACAAAACTTCTGCTTCTGCTCCTCCTCTCTTCCTGCACCTCCTGTTATCCCTCTCCTCTTCTTCAAGTTCCCTATGATCCTATGTAGGGACAGCTTTAATAGTGTCACTGCAATACCTTATGCCTGACAGCAAGGAACATGGCAGCATTGCCATCTGTCAGGTTATAGCAATTATAACCACAGGCTGAAAAGAGGCCAGCCTCATATTTGATCCCACATGGGAAACCCAAGCCTAGCATTAATGTTGTATCTAGATATCTTAGTACCTACGTACCTGCCCACCATGCTGTAGGTAGAGCAGGTTATACCAAGGTGATTCTGTACCAGCCTGCAGCGGTAAACATTTATAGATCAGTCCCCGGTATTTATTTACCTTTTTTGGAATGACTTAATAGCGGTCCAAAGCTAAATCCCAAGTAACTTTAGAAGTGTGGATGCATGCTGTGTGAAAATTGAAGACAACCAATTCCACTTTGCCTCACTGAATACCTCAAACTCGCAGCTACGATGCACATAATCCCAAGCAGCCTCACTCACCCTCCGCCCTCCTCACTCCCACCACATCAAGACAAACAACCAAACCATGCACAGGAGTTCTGGCGCATTCACAGACATTGTTATGGCATTCTAGCACTCGTCAATGGGGCAACCAAGTACAAGTACCACGGGTCGGTCCTGAAATGACAGGCTGTGATGAATAGTCTAAGAAAAGCCATTTATGCAGTTGCACCAACACAAATTGTTAAGTTTGTGGTAGAAAAATCATAGAGCTTTACAGTCATGCATTTCAAGTTGCTATTTTCCACCTACAAATATATATTATCTTCTGGTGGCGCAAGACAACGCCGAGATAATGCAGTACCTGTACTATAAATCTATTGATATTTCTCATTCTAAGGCATATCATGACATTTCAACACCCTCTTAGGAAGGCCCGTATCTGGGCGATACCAAAACACATAAATTTTTCAATTAAATTCGGCTAACTTTGCTAAAAACTTGCTGTTCTCCGGCTTGTACTCTGGCTTGTTCTCCCCGGGTCTCCCCATAGGCCCCATTGTGAGAAGGGCAACCAAGTACTGCGACTTTTCCCACTGGGTTATGGACCATCTCTATTTTACAATTATAGGTACTGGTTGAGCCTGGAGACATGATACCGTTGTTCAATAAGTAAGATATCCTCGAATCTTCAAAGACCGGCATTTACCGATTCCTGAAAAAGTGGTTGACGTACTATCATTTATACAATAGTAATAAGTTTTGGAATGCTGCATGCCACAAACTCCCATTTTGGGAACGTAATTCCCGATGACATTTAAGAACCCAAAAGAAGCCGTTACCACCAAAAGTGCCGCCCACAAAGTGATATTTGGGTGCCATTTAATGTCATGATTCCATCTCAAAAGTGCCGATATGTGGTGTGTTTGAATGCTATGATTTTGAGTTTAATTGCAAGTTGGATGGTGATTGGTGGCTCGTATGGCAGGAGCAGGAATGAAACAGGCGCTTTGAAAAGGATGTGCAATGCTGCAATCTTTGGAATTTTCCCACCAAACTGTGTGCAAGATGCACGTCCTTTGGTAAAATCGCTAACATGTTATCTTAATATGAGGTAAGTTAAGAGCATAGTTGGCATGCTGGACTTCTTGCTCGGCGAGTCTTTGAATGACCTAGTTGAAAAAGATGTGCCATCGATGATTTTGGTGCTGCCAGTGATTTTCTGGTCGAACGAATATTGTTGTAGGTGTCTGTTGCGACGCGGACCTTCACTGCTCGAAAATGCACTCGTCAGTTGCAGGAGGCTGGGGTGCCGTTGGTTTCGGGTACGGGAGGCGATGGGTTCGTCGCGTGGTGGGAGCCGGAGCCGTGATATGTTTGTCCGTTTCTTGAAAGGTATCGGTAGGTGTGTGCGTCGTGGAGAATGCGGTCTTACTTACTCAGGTGCGCCATATATTTTCCCCGCAGGTAATGACATGCGAGGTATGTGGCGGCGGTAGGTACTTAAAACAAGCACATTTCATATTTCAGTTTATTTCATTCCCACAGAAGTAATTCACATGAGTTGTCATCACCATTCAGGAGTTGCATAGGCTTGTACAAGTGCATCTAACCCATGTAATACAATGATGAAGGACATTGACATAAATGCCCTGGATTGGCCAGCTCCTGCAGGATTGCAGATGCTTGTTTCCATTTCTTGGTGCTCCATATGTTCGGTCCCTGGAAATAGAATAAAAGTTATAACCCACTTTATGAAAGCCAAGTTCATGCACCCTCCCGGCTATCAAGAAAGCAAAACTGTCTGCCTTGGTACTTATACTCAGGCTCATACATTTGCAATGGTGTCTGCTTTGTGGGGTGACTGCAGCGTTTGTCTGGAGTACAAAAATTGTCATTCTTACCAGTCAAGAGCCTGGAGTACAAAATTTCCTGGTGCCACATCCACCAGAAAACGGAGGTTTTTCCCACACTGCTGCCTTTTGAGTTATGATTGCTGCTGCCCATGTTCTGAATGTTCCCGCCTACACACAGCTGGATGAGCGGAGGTCGAGTTGCCGAGTCCTCCATACACTCGTGCCCTGTGACTGCGGTCCGGGGCATCCGTGCTGTGATTGGCCGGCTGGCTGGCTGTGACACCGGGCGGCGCCGGCCGGCAGGTGTCGTTGCTGGAGGAGCGGCTGGCCGAGCTGGAGCAACAGCACGAGGAGGCGCGCGCGCAGTCTGAGGGCCTCGTCAGTGAGCTGGACACGCTGCGCGGCGTGCTCAAGAGCCGCGAGGACGGCACCGACAACGGTTGTGAGTGCCCTCCGACCCGTCCCAGTCCGGCTCTAGCCGCTGCCGATCCGACTGGCAGCCGGCCCTTCATCTGTGACCCCGGGTCGGTCGGTGTTGCCGCGTGTCGGCCAGTCTTTCCCCGGCCACCGTCCATCTGGCCGCGTCTCCGTCCACCTCGTCAGGCCCGCGGCTCGTCTCCGCGTGCCCCACCTGTCGCCAGCTGGCTTTGGCGGGAAGCCGGCTGGCGACAAGGGTTGGCGGTTCATTGGCCTGGTTTGCAATGTATGTAACTAGGGAGGCTCGTTGGTGTTTAACGAGTACGGGGGGTGTGCGTTGGGGTCCGTAATAATGCTCGCCGATAGAGTTGCGCTTGCCGGTGTCGAACTATAATATTTGTCTTTCGTTTGTTCGCAGCGGATGGAAATGTTCAGGCACTTCTGGATGGGAGTAAGCTTAAGGCCCAGGTTGAAAAGCTTACGAAAGAGAGAGCTAAACTGAAGGAGAAATGGAGACAGGAGCGGGAGATGCTGAAGAAGGCTCAGGGTAAGTACAGAGCGGGAGATGCTGAAGAAGGCTCAGGGTAAGTACAGAGCGGGAGATGCTGAAGAAGGCTCGGGATAAGTACAGAGCGGGAGATGCTGAAGAAGGCTCAGGGTAAGTACAGAGCGGGAGACGCTGAATAAGGCTCAGAGTAAGTACAGAGCGGGAGACGCTAAAGAATGCTCAGGGTAAGTACAGAGCAGGAGATGCTGAAGCAGGCTCAGGGTAAGTGCAGAGCGGGAGATGCTGAAGAAGGCCCAGGGTAAGTACAGAGTGGGAGATACTGAAGAAGGCTCAGGGTGAGTACAGATCAGGAGATGCTGAAGAAGGCTCAGGGTAAGTACAGAGCGGGAGATGCTGAAGGAGGCTCAGGGTAAGTACAGAGCGGGAGATGCTGAAGAAGGCTCAGGGTAAGTACAGAGCAGGAGATGCTGAAGAAGGCTCAGGGTAAGTACAGAGCGGGAGATGCTGAAGAAGGCTCGGGGTAAGTACAAAGCGGGAGATGGTGAAGAAGGCTCGTGATAAGTACAGAGCGGGAGATGCCGAAGAAGGCTCAGGGTAAGTACAGAGCGGGAGATGCTGAATAAGGCTCAGAGTAAGTACAGAGCGGGAGATGCTAAAGAAGGCTCAGGGTAAGTACAGAGCAGGAGATGCTGAAGCAGGCTCAGGGTAAGTGCAGAGCGGGAGATGCTGAAGAAGGCTCAGGGTAAGTACAGAGTGGGAGATACTGAAGAAGGCTCAGGGTGAGTACAGAGCAGGAGATGCTGAAGAAGGCTCAGGGTAAGTACAGAGCGGGAGATGCTGAAGGAGGCTCAGGGTAAGTACAGAGCGGGAGATGCTGAAGAAGGCTCAGGGTAAGTACAGAGCGGGAGATGCTGAAGAAGGCTCAGGGTAAGTACAGAGCGGGAGATGCTGAAGAAGGCTCAGGGTAAGTGCAAAGCGGGAGATGCTGAAGGAGGCTCAGAGTAAGTACAGAGCGGGAGATGCTGAAGAAGGCTCAGGGTAAGTACAGAGCGGGAGATGCTGAAGAAGGCTCAGGGTAAGTACAGAGCGGGAGATGCTGAAGAAGGCTCAGGGTAAGTGCAGACCTAATGGAAGATGGTGGTGCTGATGATAGCCGCCAATGTATCACGCTCAGAGCCCGAGGTCTCCGGCAGCCGCTGTAATTACTGCAGTGACACGGAATTTGACACCTGGCCCTGCTCTGACGCTTTGTCCCTGCTCTGACGCACTGGCCCTGCTCTGACGCACTGGCCCTGCTCTGACGCACTGGCCCTGCTCTGACGCACTGGCCCTGCTCTGACGCACTGGCCCTGCTCTGACGCTTCGTCCCTGCTCTGACGCACTGGCCCTGCTTTGACGTACTGGCTCTGCTCTGACGCTTCGTCCCTGCTCTGACGCACTGGCCCTGCTCTGACGCACTGGCCCTGCTCTGACGCACTGGCCCTGCTCTGACGCTTCGTCCCTGCTCTGACGCACTGGCCCTGCTCTGACGTACTGGCTCTGCTCTGACGCACTGGCCGTGGTTTGACACTCTGGCCCTGCTCCGACACTTTGGCTCTGTTCTGATACACTGGCCCTGCTGTGACACACTGGCCCTGCTCCGACACTTTGGCCCTGTTCTGACACACTGGCCCTGCTTTGATACTCTGGCCTTGCTCTGACGCTCTGCTCTGGCACACTGGCCCTGATCTCACATACCAGCCCTGCCCTGACACTGGTCCTGCTCTTATACACTGGTCCTGCTCTTATACACTGGCCTTGCTCTGACGCTCTGCTCTGGCACACTGGCCCTGATCTCACACACCAGCCCTGCCCTGACACTGGTCCTGCTCTTATACACTGGTCCTGCTCTTATACACTGACCTTGCTCCGACGCTCTGCTCTGGCACACTGGCCCTGATCTCACACACCAGCCCCGCCCAGACACTGGCCGTGGTCTGACACACTGGTCCTGCTCTTATACACTGGCCCTGCTCTGACACACTGGCCCTGCTCCGACGCACTGGCCCTGCTCTGACACTCTGGCCTTGCTCTGACACACTGGCCCTGCTCTGACACACTAGCCTTGCTCTGACCCGCACCCTGCTCTGACCGGAGCCACCGCCGCCCGACAGAGGCCGAGAAGACACTGGCCGCTGACCTGACGCAGCTGTCCGAACGCTGCGAGAAGGCCGAGGTGGACAAGTTCGAGGCCGAGTCCAAGCTGGACCACCTGGAGAAGTACTTCCAGAAGAAGGAGGTCTCCTTCCAGGCGTGAGTGCCGGCCGCCGCCTGTGGTGCCTCGCGCGCTGCCAGCGAGGCAGCGGGGCCAAGTATGGGCCAAAGCATCGAGTAGCTGGGTCTCACTACTGGAATATGTGGTACGGGTTAGTTGTTGGTCGTGGTATGCTCACTGATTAACTTCACAGTTAATCGGGTGTGATGATGGCCTTCAATGAAAAGCAAATTGATGACGAAGCTCGACTTGAGACAGTCGCATTTGTTGACGCGTGCTGATTGACGAGACGTTTGAACGTAGTAATCTAGTTTAAACTGTTGCGTCTAAAGGTTTGGCCCTCCAAAAGAAATCAAGTTAGTTATCAGTGACTGCCGGCATCCGTTTAAATGCGTGCAAGTGTGGAACAGGGCCGTGTCAGGTTGCCTGGAGTGCCTCGTGAGCATGAGACGCCACCTTCACCCCACACTGGAGTTTCTCGCGAGCGTGAGACGCCACCTTCACCCCACACTGGAGTGCCTCGTGAGCGTGAGACGCTAGCTTCACCCCACACTGGAGTGCCTCGTGAGCGTGAGACGCCACCTTCACCCCACACTGGAGTGCCTCGTGAGCGTGAGACGCTAGCTTCACCCCGCACTGGAGTGCCTCGTGAGCGTGAGACGCTAGCTTCACCCCGCACTGGAGTGCCTCGTGAGCGTGAGACGCTAGCTTCACCCCACACTGGAGTGCCTCGTGAGCGTGAGACGCCACCTTCACCCCGCACTGGAGTGCCTCGTGAGCGTGAGACGCCACCTTCACCCCATACTGGAGTGCCTCGTGAGCGTGAGACGCCACCTTCACCCCACACTGGAGTGCCTCGTGAGCGTGAGACGCCACCTTCACCCCACACTGGGGTGCCTCGTGAGCGTGAGACGCCAGCTTCACCCCACACTGGAGTGCCTCGTGAGCATGAGACGCCACCTTCACCCCACACTGGAGTGCCTCGTGAGCGTGAGACGCCCCCTTCACCCCACACTGGAGTGCCTCGTGAGCGTGAGACGCCCCCTTCACCCCATACTGGAGTGCCTCGTGAGCGCGAGACGCCACCTTCACCCCACAGGGAGATGGGCGTGCTGAAGTCGCGCCTCAATCACACCGAGGGAGACGCCTCCAGCAACCAGGGCCTGCTGCTCCAGTACAGCGAGCAGCTGGAACAGAACAAACTGCTGATTGAGTCGCTCAAACAGGAGATTCAGGTGCGCTGCCGGCCGCGCTGGTCCGCCTTTTCATGATTAGTCACGGTCCGCTGGGCTTAACGCACGAGTCTACTGGGGTGGCCTTTGGTAGGCGCGTGCGGTGCCGCACGTGCTGACGGCGCCTGAGAACGAGCGCGATGTGAGCTCTGCAGCCGCTCTTAGAGGCAGGCGCTTCAGCTTGCAACAGTGCATGGCACGACAGCCCGAGCCGAGTGGGCGCCATCTGCGCACGTGTACCACACTGCAGAGATGACCAGCGGGCCGGCTCTGCTCTCCAGCTGAGAGTGCAGTGTCGGTGTGGTGCTGTGAAGTGGCCGCCGGCCGCCGGGGCCGTCCGAGCGCCTCTCGCCCGGCCGGGAGACTGACGCCTGTCTGCCGGCTGCAGGACCAGGAGCGCTCGTTCCGCTCCCAGATCCAGGCGCTGGAGAAGCGCGCTCACGAGAGCTGGGTCACGTGCCGCCAGGCCGAGCGTCGGCTGGAGGAGGCCAACAGAGAGGCGGCGCAGTACCGCGCCCTGTGAGTACCGAGGGTCGGGGGCGTCGGTCGTCGGTGGCGCCTGTCAGGCCTGGTGTTGTACAGGCACTGGGCCTCGGACATCTCCTGACGATCGGAGCTGCCTTGCCACCTTTTGGGGTCTGCGTATGTTGATCTCACTCGACCCGCTCCGTTTGCAGATTAACGAAGGCCGAGGAAGAGAAGAACAGTCTAGTGAATGGGCAAGCAAATCTTCAGTGTGAGTAAACGTTTGCCTTAGTAAACTTTTGTCATGGATTGCGGGTATTGCAAGTTCTACTGTGCTTCTGTGACCGATGGTGCTCTGTTAATGATTGATTGATGATGAATACGTTTGCTGTTCATATTCGAAGCCTGCCACCGTATTGACTGTGTTTTGTGGCGACGCTTTTACTAAAAAAAAAATAATATGGCTAGAGTTTCGTGTTTGCGTGTCTTTCATTTGTATCTTGATAAACTTGTGTGAGGCTCCAGCCGTCGGGCGGCTATGTACTGTATGCCATGTCGTCGGCCGTACCCCCGATTGGGAAGAGTCTGACCGCGGCAGGTCTTTCAGCTTTCAGCACGAACGGCACGGGCGCTTTGTCACCTGGCCTGGACGGCGAGCCCATGTCCGACCCGCTCCTTTCAGCCGCTTTCCTCCCACCGCCACCTCCCCTGGACCCGTTCCTGGCGGCGCCGCTGCCGGGCGTCGACCCGGGCTTCCTGCCGCCGCCGCCGCCGCCGCTCTACACGCCGCTGGGGCCGCCCGACGGTCGCTACGACGACTACAGCCCGCGCTACGGGCGCGACTCGCCGCTGTCGGAGCGGTCGCACCGCTCGGAGCGCGGCTACGCGTCGCCCCCGCCGCCGGGTCGCCGCGCCGCAGGTAGAGACTGGTCGCCGCCGGCGCGCCGGCTCTCGCGCTCCTCGCTCAGCCCGGATCGGCTGAGCGACGGCCGCGACCCGTCGCCGGAGCGGCGCCGGCCGCCGCTGCCGCGCTACGTGGGCGGCCACGACGAGTACAGAGGTAGGTACGGCGCGGCTACGCACCACACCGACACACTGACTCCCACAGACACGCAGGGAGGCGACGGCGCGGTCCTGACGGCGTCGGGAGCCGCGCCGCCTGGCGGCTGTCCACGCTGGTGCGCTCGGTCCGCGCGTTTCAGCGGGCTGATGGCGGAGCGGGCGGAGCGGCGGCTCTGCCCGGCCGGCGCCGTTGCAGGCATGGCTGGCTGAAGGGGTGCGCCGACGCCCGGCACGGGAACGGTCCATCCACACTGTATGGTGCCAGCCGGTCTACTAACCGCTAGCGAGGACGGCGCTGCGTGGCTGCGCCGGCGGGAGGAGCCGGCCGGCCGGCGGGAGCACACTGTACAGGGGCGGCGCGGGGCTCGGGAGCGTGACGGCCGGCGCGCCGGCGGCCACCCGCCGCGCCGGCCGGCGGCGGTCGGCCCGTCCGTCCGCCGCCGCGCCGCGCCGCCGGCGCACGGCCGCCGGCCAGGTAAGCGCGGTGGTGGAGCGTGCCTGCCGTGGTCTGGTCCGCATGCAGCGGGGCCCCGTCCGCCGGCTGATGCCCGGGCCGTTGCTCAGTGGCGGAGACTAGTGCAGGGTGTGGCCGGCGCTCTGTTCGACGGGCAGCCGAGGGCGGGCGGGCGGAGGAGGCTCGCTGCTTGGTGTGGCTTGCGGTGCTGTGGAGGCGGATGGCGTGGGCGAGTCGTTCCACCGTGTTGCTTGGCCTGCTCAATTGGTCGGTGCTTCTAGGCGAATGCATTCCTGAAGAGTCGATCTAGGTGACTCACACAACTCCGCGTGACGATCACGTATTGGCATTATGTTGTAACTGGCAGTTGATGGAATGACATTTTTGTTTGATTGCTTATGTCCGTTCGCACTGCATCCGTGTCACGCACTCGGTCATGGCAAGGAACACTACTGCATACCAACAACACTTCAGTTTTGCGTATTTTTACGGATATGACTATGGTTTGCTTTGTTCTTTGAGTTGACGTCGATATGAGATTAGTTTTGCCTTGAGCAATAGGTCCGCTATGTAAATTACAGCGAGTATGCCGTTATGGGAATGTTTGACGTTGTTTTGTTCGTTTGCTTCACCCGCCATGCTTGTTTTCGTGTGCATCATGCTTTTGTTAGGCCTGTGCTTGCTGAAGCATTTAGATTTGTGTAATAACTGGCATAAAACGATGTCAGTATATAAATATGTGGCTGTACACCCGAACTATTCAGCTCCTCAACTAACTGCGAAAAGCGCCATGAAATTTCCCAGTTTGCTGATTGCCAGCAGTTGGCTCGTCACCATGCGCCGCGCGGTGCCTCTGGTCTGGATGTATGTACCCGTGACGCGCGTGCGGCGAGCTGCGACGGCGTCGCTGACCGGTCACCGTCCGCCAGGCCCCAAGACCTCGTCTCCGCTGGTACAGGACGACTACAGCCGCTCTCACGACAAGAGGAAGCCGCCTTACGAGCGCATCTAGCGGCCAGTGCGTCGGCCTGGCCGCGGCGCGCGTGCTGCCCTCTCTCATGACCCCGTGGGCTTCTCGGCGGGATTGTGCTGTAGGCCCGGGCGCGGTCCACGGGCGCGCTGCGTCGGAGACCCCAGAAGGGGCTCAGTAGGCCCCCCGTTCAGAGCCGGGGGCTGACGGGCGTCAGCGGCCAGCCGCATGTTCAGGGCGCGCCTCGTCGGGGCGCGGTGCGCCGGGCTCCCCGGCCGTGCCGGTCTCCGTTTGCCACCTTGCCGCGCGGGTATAGCTGTTGTGGATTTCAGTGAGTTTGTATATAGCCTCTATTTAAATACATTCCGCGCGTTGCAGGTGGGCTGTGACTCGCGCTGCCCCCCTCCCCCCTTCGATCAGCTGGCGCCCTCCCCCTCCCCCGACTGCCCACGTGATATATACTGTACGTGCGATATAAATATGATCAACTTTCGTGGCGCGTTATCTGTGAAAATACCAAGCGATAATACAAGGTTTGGGAAACTGGCAAATGTGTTCCGGTCATAGATTGTGCTATTAAGGCATGAGCGTTGTATTGACTTCAATCTAGGAGGGTATCTATTTGTGTGACAACACCCAGGAGGGTATCCATTTGTATGAAATGCGCGAAATTGTTCAATATAGGGAAATCTTTATGCATGGAAGATGTAATAAAAAAACATGGCGCAAGCTCCGATGAGAACGTGAAGTCATCGCTACGCCAGACGAGACAAGTAACGTAATTTCTCCTGATCCCTTTCAAGTACATATGCGCGCCTTAGATACACGCACAAGCTTCAATTGCCGGGATCTGAAATTAGGTCAGCAGGGCCAATTTATGCAGAGTGATAGTCGTACAAATAGACGAGAGCTTGGTGGATGTTTATCACTGGAGACCCAGACAGCGCTGTAAAACCTACGCAAGAACAGGGAGCTCGCGAACTAGGCACGAAACGATTTAGATGTACCTCAGATGTGCCGTTTCTGCTTGAGACGCAGGGAACCTATGAAGCCATCGATAGAAAAAGAGGAGCGAAACTACGTGGGTAAAACAAATTTCGGCTAACCGGTCCGTGACGAAAGATGTCATTTGACGACGACCTCGCGTACGATGCCGAAGACGGGAACCGCCGTTCTGGGACGAGGCGCTTGCCCAACGAAGCCACGCCTCGTCGATCGGGTGGTGAGTGGGAGAGGGAAGGGAAGGGAGCGTCCCGCGGCCACTACAGGCCGTCGGCCGTCAGCCCAGCACAGCTGAGGGAGGTCGCTGTGCTGGGCTGTGCTACCCTCCCACCCAGGTGTCGACACCTGGGTGGGAGGGGGAGGGAGCATCCCGCGGTCACCACCGGCCGTCTGGCTGCCAGCCCAGCACCGCTGAAGGCCGACTGCTGGGTGGGAGGGGGAGGGAGCGTTCCGCGGTCACCACAGGCTGTCCGGTGGCCAGCTCAGTACCGCTGGAGGCCGGCGCCGCCGGGACTCAACAGCGTACGGGCCCGAGTGTAGCGCCGGGTCGGCCGGCGCCGCGGCTGCGTCGAGAACAGGCGCCCGGCCGGCGCCGGGAGACGGTCGCCATCGGGGCAGCCGGGGCGCCGGGAGACCACCGTCAGCGCACCACGTGGTCCGGGCGTGGCCGAGAGCTGCACCGTCGTACGCCGAGGTATAGTGATTATTCTGGTGGTGTGCAGCCGACCTGTGGGGAGATTGTATTCGTGTCGGATTTACTAGTCGTGAATAGGTATGATGCGCACCGCGGAGCATCCGTGCACGTGTTGTATAGGGAGTAGATGCGTTCAACCAGCTGGTCCTAGCATCGCAGTTGCGGTGATCACCGTTCTCCTTCCGGCTACAGCAAAAGTTTCTTACCCGCCCACCACCGTCCACCCGCTGGGTCCGTGTAGGCGGCGCTAGGTCTGGCGCCTGGGCCCCGCCGCTGTTTTGTCTGGCGCTGGGGGTGAGGCGCGCTCTACTGGCTTGATATGCACGGTAGGGGCTGGAGCAGTGAGATGATCGGGCGTCGTTGCAATGAAGCCCTCAGCCATGCCGCTTTGAGGGGCGGTGGGGGCGCGGTCATTGACAACGCGTAAGATGGCACGGGGCAGGAATTATGGTACCATTTTAAAGGCATTCTGGCTTCGGCACCAATTGCAAAAATGCGTGCACGAGGTATAACGTCTGATGGCCTATACCGCACCCCCCGATCGCGCAAGTTGACCTGTAACAACAAAACAATGGCAAGCTGCATCGCACCCCGTCTGCATTGCGGGCGCCACTGACCGCGTCACACTCTGCACTGCGGGCTCCACTGACCGCGTCACACTCTGCACTGCGGGCTCCACCGACCGCGCCGCGCCGCACCAGTCAGCATGGCAGGCGTCGATGACCGCGTCGCACCCGTCTGCATCACGGGTGCCACCGACCGCGTCGCACCCGTCTGCACTGCGGGCTCCACCGACCGCGCCGCGCCGCACCCGTCTGCAGCCGCGTCACACCCGTCTGCACTGCGGGTGCAACTGGCCGCGTCGCACCCGTCTGCAGCCCCGTCGCACCCGGCTGCCGCGCGGGCGCAGCTCGGCAATGGCCGGGCCGACAGGGAGCCAAGCTGCGGCGAACCGTAACCTGCCCCCCGGCGCCTAACTGCTGCCTCCCGGCGCCTAACTGCTGCCCCCCAGCGCCTAACTGCTGCCTCCCGGCGCCTAACTGCTGCCCCCCGGCGCTCAGGCGGCTGACGAGCTGCCCAACGGGAGGATGGCCTGCAGAACACGCCACTCGACCTGCACATATATTTCACAGCCAACATAAACAAGCCCGAAGCGACAGCGTACACACGAAGACGTGGTGAGTGTGGCTCACTGGAACAGTCGCACGGCACCCTTGCTACCTAGTTGGGCGCACCGACTTCATGGTCTGGTCCCGTGACGCCGCGTGAAGAAGCTTCGCTGGCATCTTATCGCGGCTCTAGTGCGGTGCGATATTGTAATGGCGCCGCGGTATCCATGTCACTGATTCCATTACGATACCGAGGCAACTCAAACCAAGGCACAGTATGTCATGCTTACACGCGGAATCAAATCTGGCGAACTTTTACATTTTCCGTGGCGTGATTCGCTACAAGCACGGTGGGCTGGACACGCAAAATTGACATATAACGGTTAACCGATATCCATTCTGACTATATCGTCCACATCACATACGTCCCATGCGATACATTTATCTTGCGCCGTAGCCACATTACAAACCGGCCATTTACGATCACACCACATGATTTCCTGGAGCACATTAGAGCAGCAACGTACACAGTACATATGAGCTGGAAGAGAATCGAAGCTTTGCTGGCATTTGGTCCGTCAACATGTGGTGTCAGGCTTAGCCGCATCTCACAACCGTTCGGTGGTTATCACTGGCCCACCGAACCCGACCGGTCCGCCCGTTGATGGAGTGCCCCACTATCGTGCGCTCAGTGACACAGCCGGCCGCCAATGTCTCACTTCCGGACGGACCGGCTCGCCGCCGTACGCACGACGCACGCCAACTGTATGAGTGCGATTTCCTGCAATTACTCGCCGCCTGCGATCGAGCAAGCGCGCACTCCACAAATTACCCACACGGAAAAAAACGCATCTGAACGCGGACCACGACTGTAGCATGCCTCCTGCGTGTGCGGATGCAGCACGCTCTCCAAGCCGCCCATGTGCGGTATCTGCCCCCTGTGGCCAGGGGCGGTGCGTGCCCACCCGGCCCGGTGAGGCCGCCGGCGGGCGTGACCGACCCCCAGCGGCCGGCGGCGGTGGTCGCGCTCAGAAGACGGGGATCTGGTCACGGCGCGTGAACACCAGGTCGTCGTCGAGGGTCAGCAGGATCTGCGGACGAGCGGCGGGAGTCAAAGGCCGGCGCCGGCGTCGCTCCAGCGGCCACACGCTCTGCACGCGGGGAGGTACCGGCCAGACGTTGGGTGCTGGCGTGAGCTGTTGCGCCGAGGTAAGCACGCACTGTAACTCGATACAACAGTGTTCGCCGTACGTCCACCCACCGCGCACTGCATCACACCAACACACACACCATACCGAAGCCAATGAACAGTGGCCACCCTGCGCGCCGTGGAGCGGCGCTCCAGATATACATTGGCATGTACGCACTTAACATTCAATCTGCCTGCCGACTGGTACTTTCTTGGTCACTCAAGTAAGGTTGACCAACCTGGCTGCAGGAAGTGCATGGTTCTCAAACTTCTAGACACGACAGGCGCCCGGCAGACGAAGGACGCTAACGTCCAAATTTGGATGCCTAACAAGTAATGACGAAAGTAATGAAATATGAATTGAGACATCTCACAACACACGGATAGAATAGCAGACAACATAACAGACACCTTAACAACAGAACATGGAATCCTAACAGCTTTCCTGCGGGACTGGATAACGGCCAGCTGGTGCCTCACCATGAAGCCGAAAAACATGCTGGACGCCGAGAGGAAGTGCCAGATGTCGTGATCATCGTAGAAGTTGAGAATCTCACACTCGCGGTTCTTGGTTCTGGACTGGGCCGGGCTAAGCTGTGGGCGGCCGAAACAAGACGTCAGCCGCCGTCAACTCCACAATTTCTGGGCACACAAACCTGTGGCTCGCGGTGACTACCCCTCCCCCTCCCCCAGAAGACAGCCAACCCCAGAAAAGGTAGTATGGCTCACGAAAGGCATTATTTCCATCGGAGGTAACATGCAGAGCTCGGTGAAGCCTGAGCACGATCTGACGCCCCGCGCCGACCTTTAGTACAGACGTGTTCGTGCCTGTGGGGGAAAGCTGCATGGATGTGGGGTACGTCGAGGTCAGCCTCATGGAGACATCCCACCACTGTCAAACCACCCACCGAGCATACACGCACGATCGTCGCACTAGTCAGATGCTTCTACCAGAACAACAACCGGCCGGCATCCACCCCGGCACACAACACGGATGACCTGTCTACCTGACCTGACTACCCTCCCCTCGGATGACTTCGGCTCACAGGTGAACCTCCAAATGGCATGCCATTACCGCGCTGGCCGCCATCAGTCAGCCCGCCGCCCCGCCACCTAACATGCGGCAGTCTCGGGGCGGTCCCAACCGGCGCGTAAGAGGGTCGTCACCGGGGCCTGTCCCATCTCGAGGTCAGGGACACCACTAACGCGCGTCACGCCCATCACCCACATGAAACAGGGCGTGCACCTTATACCAACCGAAACAGCCCCAAGAACCACGCCGACCAAAAAGTCCCCGACCGACGCGGGGTCGCCGGGGCAGCGACGCCGAGCAGCCGCCACCGCGAGGCACCAGCCGGCGCCGGCCCGGCGGTCGGGCGTGGCCGTCGGGACGCCCGTTACCCAGTCAGAAATCATCGGCACGCTGGGGCCGGTGTGGGGCACCGGCTGCCAGCTGTCGAACTGGCGGCCCTCAGCCCGCGTCACCGGCGGCTCCTGCGGCTTCTGAGCGGCCGCCGCCGACACGGCGGAGTCAGCTTGACACTCCACCGGGCCATAATACGGGGACGGAGTCACGAGCAGCGCGGTCACGGAGAACGGAAACGGGGGGAGTCAGCTGGGTACCCCACCGGGCCGTAATACGGGGACGGGGCCACGAGCAGCGCGGGTCACTGAGAATGGAGACGGGGGGGGGGGGGGTCAGTCGGGTGCCCCGCCGGACCGCCACACGGGGACAGAGACACGTGCAGCGGGGTTACGGCGAACAGAGACGGGGGGGGGGGGGAGTCAGCTGAGCACCCCGCCGCACCGCCACACGGGGACAAAGTCACGAGCAGCAGGGTCACGGAAAACAGAGACAGCGGAGTCAGCCGGGGACCTCACCGGACCGCCACACGGGGACAGAGACACGCGCAGCAGGGTCGCGGAAAACAGAGACAGCGGAGTCAGCCGGGGACCTCACCGGACCGCCACACGGGGACAGAGACACGCGCAGTAGGGTCACAGCGAACAGAGACTGAGCAACCGCGCGGGTCAGCTTTCAGCATTGGTCAGCGGGCGACACCGATGATCACAGTCGGGCACTGGCCAGTCCACGGCCACAACCTCGGCGGAGTCAGCTCTGGCTGCGGCCCGCTACTCTGTCGGCGCGGGCTCGGTCGGCGCGCGAGCACGGGCGCCCGCGCCCGGCCAGCTCTGCCCGCACCTGCCACGTGGTGGACTTGCGCAGGAAGAAGAAGATGGCCGCGGCCCAGGACAGACTGCAGAGCACGATGTAGATGATGGGCTGCAGCTGGATGCGCTCGCCGTGGCGCAGCTGGCGGCCAGAGGGCGGCGCCGGTCAGCCGGTATCGGGCGAGCGGCCAGCACGCGACGCCAGCCCGAGCTGGTCGCCCACATAGAGAATAGAGCATCGCCACACAGAGCATCGTTATATGAAGCATAGAACAATAGCACAGAGCACTGTCGGTCAACGCGGACCATCGACCCCAGCACAGACACGCCGTCAGCTACCGCGGCGAGACACTCCATCCACACACTCCCATCCATGCCCTCGGGTCACTTCTGACTTCAAGACACAGCTCTCCACGAGTGGCTTCCGGGGGAAGCCGCACGGCCGCGCTCGTGCAGGACGTCTGATCACGGAACCGGACACCAGGCTCGTCACCACGCCCGCACCACAAGCCACACGCGACACGCCGCTCACCTTCATGATGATGTAGAAGCTGGTGTAGAGCAGCAGGTTGGTGATGAAGATGGCCAGCAGGTAGGAGGCGAAGTCCTTGGGCACGGTGACGCCGCCGAACACAGCCAGACCAAGGTTGAATAGGTTGGCGATCACCAACAGCACCATGCGGTCCGGGTAGGCCGGCCGGAAACAGAGCGTCGGCGACGTGGCCAGGTCGTTGCGCACGTTCTGGTAGATCCGGAGGAACACGCCGCCGTCTGCGGGTGAGGCGAGGGTCAGAGCAGCACCATCCCGGCAGCTGGGACAGGGTGAGAAGGGCCAGTCAGGCATCACTCCGATGGCTGGGAAAGGGGGAGGGTCATCCCGGCCCAGCAAGGCCTCGCCGGCTGAGGATAGAGCTGGGGTGGGGGTTAGCCTACCTCATCACGGCCTCAGGCACCAGTGGCTGGAGGTTGGGCGGCGAGCCAGCTAGTCACGCCGCTCGCTGGCACCCGTTGACCGGGGAAGACCGAGCGACCGTGGGAATTCCCAGCGCCCAGCTGATTCCCACCCAGCTCCGGTGTGTGTGGTGTGATGTGACGAGTGTTTCTCAGTTGGTTCTGATGACCCATCTAGTTTTCTCCGACAGCTGGGAGTGCTTATCAAGGGGCCCAACAGTAATCAATCGCATGGCAAACGCCCTAACCTGTCATCCCCCACTCGTTCAGGCTCCGCCCTGACATCCACAAGAGACGCTTATCCAACCACGTTCACAGCACGCCGGGAGAGAGCAGGCGTCAGAGGCCGCGCGTTACAAGACATCGAGCCATGCGATACCGAGCAACGCTCGGTCAGGGCAGACTCACTGGGCGACCAGCGGCCCATGTAGTAGATCTGGGCGGCTATCCGACAGCCACCCGACACGGACCAACGCTCGGTCAGGGCGGACTCACTGGGCGACCAGCGGCCCATGTAGTAGATACGGGCGGCTACCCGACAGCCACCCGACACGGACCAACGCTCGGTCAGGGCGGACTCACTGAGCGACCAGCGGCCCATGTAGTAGAGCTGGGCGGCTATCCGATAGCCACCCGACACGGACCAACGCTCGGTCAGGGCGGACTCACTGAGTGACCAGCGGCCCATGTAGTAGATCTGGGCGCTGAGCACCACGCAGATGCACAGATGCAGCGCGATGAATGAGAACCAGAAGTAGACGGTGCCCTCGAGCACGCCGATGACGCCGACGAACACGACGAACGACAGCACCAGGAAGGTGACGTAGGCGCTGGCGTTGATGTCCGGGTGACGCGTCTGGTAGATCTTGAGCATGCAGAGCACGGCGATGACGTACATGAAGGCCGTGTCTGCCGGACACGCGAGGTCGGTTATACTCTTAAGGAAAGGGCTGCTGTTCCTGAGCGATGTGATCCTTGCAATCATTTCAAAGAGCAGTGATGCGCTGGGCGTCGTTACAGCCTACGACCCCCGAAAAAGCACGCACCGCCAGCCGGACATGTGTCCCGATCCCAACGGAGAATCTAGGTCCTAATAGGGTTCAAAGTTCATGAAATTCTGGGATTTTTCGGGAGTTCCGGAAACGCGTCTGCTGCCAGCATTCTCAACCGGCATGCCTCCTGGTCACCACTTAAGACTTCCCTCATTCCAGCACGAAAACGAATGCAAAACACATATGCCATCCTCGACGTCATCGTAGCCTGGTAACGCACAGTAGCACGGAGCACGCAGGAGCCTGGTGACGCAAAGTAGCGCGGAGCACGCAGGAGCGCAGCCTGGTAGTGCACAGTAGCACGGAGCACGCAGAGCACAGCCTGGTAACGCACAGTAGCACGGAGCACGCAGGAGCCCGGTAACGCACAGCAGCACGGAGCACGCAGGAGCGCAACCTGGTAACGCACAGTAGCACGGAGGACGCAGGAGCCTGGTAGCGCACAGTAGTACGAAGCGCGCAGGAGCGCAACCTGGTAACGCACAGTAGCACGGAGCACGCAGGAGCGCAGCCTGGTAACGCACAGTAGCACGGAGCACGCAGGAGCGCAGCCTGGTAACGCACAGTAGCACGGAGTACGCAGGAGCGCAACCTGGCAACGCACAGTAGTACGGAGCACGCAGGAGCGCAACCTGGTAACGCACAGTAGCACGGAGCACGCAGGAGCCTGGTAACGCACAGTAGCACGGAGCACGCAGGAGCCCGGTAACGCACAGTAGCACGAAGCGCGCAGGAGCGCAACCTGGTAACGCACAGTAGCACGGAGCACGCAGGAGCGCAACCTGGTAACGCACAGTAGTACGGAGCACGCAGGAGCCTGGTAACGCACAGTAGCACGGAGCACGCAGGAGTTCACACACAAGCTGACAGCGCAGACTGCGCCCACCCGGACTGCGCGGGTGCGCTCGGTTCCAGCGGCCTGGCGCTGGCCCGCCTCACCGAACTGGAAGTTGGAGTAGCTGGGGCAGACGTGGTAGCAGCCACTGAGGATGCCCTCCATCATGAGCGCGGCGCCCATGGCGTAGAAGAGACCGAAGTGCCGCGGGATGCCGTAGGACTGGGGGCGGTGAGCCGGGTAAGCGCGCTGACGCCGACGAGGAGCTTAGCTGACGGTCCGACCGTCAGATGAGCGGCCGGAGAGAAGGAATGGGTGGAGACGGCAGGGGTGGAGACGGAAGGGATGGAGACGAGGAGATGGAGACGAGAGGGATGGAGGCGGGGAGACGGAGGCGGAAGGGACGGAGACAGGAGGGACAGAGGCGGAATGGACGGAGGCGACGGCGCACGAATATGAAGAGAGATAGGGAGGACAACGGGGTACAGAGACGGAGCAGAATGGCGGTAAAATGGGAGAAACCGATACGCATTAAGATCAACGATAAGTAACGTGATTAAATGAATACAACGATACGACGCCCGCAAAAACGAACAGCAGTACGGAGAGCGGAAGAAAAAACTCGAGCATCGCAACACCGCGACACCGCAGTGTGTGTCCCATGCACAACATGGCGGTCATAGTCTAGCCTGATGGCGCAAAGTGATCCATCCTTGCCTCTGTTGCCGCCCTTTGCAGCAGCCCCTTGTCACATTTGAAGCCACCGCCACATGCCGGAACACGAACGTTCGGCAGCGCTCGGGGACGACGGAGCAATCGCTCACCGCCTTCCGTTCCAGCTCAAACCGGTCCTCACCTGCTCGAACCGGTCGTTGGCGCGGATGTTGGCCTGGTGCAGCAGGTCGCGCCGCTTGGTCAGGCCGATGAAGAGCAGGCCCAGCAGCACGTAGCCGACGTTGGAGTAGACGTGGTTGAAGTCAGAGAGCACGCCGAGCGGGTGTGCGCAGAGGAAGTTGTAGTAGCAGATGTCTTGGTCACCGGTCACGTTCAGTACCTGGCCGGGAACGACGGACGTTCACGGCTGGCTGGGCTGGCCGGCGTCAGATGCACCAGCGACATGACCAATGCTGATTACAAGACACCACAAAGACGAGAATCGCAGCGGAACAACCGAACTGCTTAGGCGCATGGAAGTTTGGTTTTCACCCGCGCATCCTTCACTTGACCAGAGAAAATAAAGCTCGCATCAATTTACAGTCGCACAACGGAACTACCAAAAGGATCACAGCACAGTGCCTCCGAGCACTCCCATTTCAAGATCACCTGGCAAACAGCAGCCGTCCACCAGTGCTGTCGTGCCATCCGTCAGTACGGTACATGTGACGCCACAGGAGAAATATCAAGGCAGCATGCGGCCAGGCATGCTCACCGGTCACTTTTTCACAGCTTTTACACACACTCTCTGGCAGGATCTCGACGGTCACTAGACCACATTTCGCACACTACCTCTGTGGTACGGTTTGTTAATCCGCGGGCTAGTGTAGGTGAGGCCATGGTCCAAGCCGGACTTCAAAAGTTTTTTCCTCGGCCGGCTGCTACACAGGAGATGGCACCAACTAAGGAGTGACCACCCTGCCGCGGGCTTCACGCTCCACGAACTACCGTCCGCGGCGGTGGGCTCACGGTCATGGCTTGGCTTTAAATGCCCCTTCCCCCCAGTCCGGGTGGCAACGACACGAGGACACGGTCCCGGCTCCTGTCACCGGAGAGGGCCTCCCATTCACCCGGTCACACGAGTCATGACAACCCCCCGTATGCATGGGCGCCACCTGGGACGCGTTCCCCATTGGCAAAGTACCTACCACAAGTTGCGGCTTACAACGTCACAAGCGCTTAAGTCAGACGCAAGCGACTATACTCCAAGCTGCAACAGCTGTTGTGACGCACTTACCAGTGACGTCAAAGGTCATGACTTGTGGACGGCGTTTGTGTGGGGGAAGGTGGCCCTGGGGAGCCTTACAGCAAGCGTGGGGTCAAGACTGCCCCGCAAGCGTGCCGAAAGACTGAAACCTCTGCCGCGTGCATGGCATGCATGTGTGACAGCAGTGTAATTGAGCGCTTCCAACAAATATTCTTTTTTACAAAAGATCCACTTTTCGCCACGCATAACCAAAACATTGCTACTGTAAGACTCTTCCACTAGGCCCATTTCCCGCACAGTGCGACGCTGATTCCCTAAGCTCATGCCTCATGCGAGCCACGATCCCTGGCCCAGCCAGGTCAATCTGGTCGCAACCACACCCACCTTCTGGTAGGTGATGACCAGTTGGACGACCGGCACGGCATAGAAGACGGCGATGGTGATCAGGTTCCAGATGTACAGCTGCGACTTCTTGGCCAGCGCGCGCGGGTTCTTGCGCGCCAGGTCGGACACGAACAGGAGCGTCTTGGTCCTGTCGGCAGCCGGCCCACCGCGTCAGGGTCGGGTCGTCGGGGCCCGTGGGGCACCTTCAGGTACCAGTCCCGAAACGGCACCAACGGCCTGGACATCTAATCCTGAACAAAACATTCGAGAAACAACGGAAACCGGGATAAGTGCGGACTGTGTGTGTTCTGCAAGTTGATTCTGCAAGTTGAACCAAGTGTCGCACCACGCCAGCGTCGGCCAGACTCAGCTAGCCTATGCACAACCCGTCTTTGGCAGGGCGCCGCCCTTGTGTTCGTGCGTCATGCTCTCAGCTCTGTTCCCAGCTCAGCAGTTCAGGACCGTTCTCAGCCCCACCGCACACACTGCCAATTAACTGAAAACGGGTCCACACGGCTGAAAGACCGGGCCCGGACAGACGCGGTCGGTGAGTTGCATGGAATGAGCCAGGCTCCCGCGCCGGAGCTGGCGGTCAGTGCCAGGCTATGGCCGGTGCGACTCATGCTGCCCCATGCTGCAGTACTGAGAGCCCTCACTGAGACGAGCGCGCCCTCCTTCATACAGACCCTGTGCATGATAGACCGTCGGGGTGGCAGGAGCCCACAGGCCCTGTGCATGATAGACCGTCGGGGTGGCAGGAGCCCACAGGCCCTGTGCATGATAGACCGTCGGGGTGGCAGGAGCCCACAGACCCTGTGCATGCTAGACCGTCGGGGTGGCAGGAGCCCACAGACCCTGTGCATGATAGACCGTCGGGGTGGCAGGAGCCCACAGACCCTGTGCATGGTAGACCGTCGGGGTGACAGGAGCCCACAGGCCCTGTGCATGATAGACCGTCGGGGTGGCAGGAGCCCACAGACCCTGTGCATGGTAGACCGTCGGGGTGACAGGAGCCCACAGACCCTGTGCATGGTAGACCGTCGGGGTGGCAGGAACCCACAAACCCTGTGCATGACAGACCGCCAGGGTGACAGGACCGTGGTCACATGATGCGACACGGTAGATGAAACGGCAGGATCAGCCCGCCCAGCGCCCGCTCGGTCACGGATGGCGGGGAGTGTAGAGCCTCCAGCAGCTCCAGCCTCCAGCCTCCAGCCTCTAGCCTCCAGAGCCTCCAGCCCCCAGCCCCCAGCCCCCAGCCCCCAGCCCCCAGCCTCCAGCCTCCAGCCTCCAGCCTCCAGCCTCCAGCCCCCAGCCTCCAGCCTCCAGCTCCAGTCTTCAGCCTCCAGCGGCTCCAGCCTGCGCCCTGCAGTCTTCAGCCTCCAGCCTCCAGACTACGGGCTCCAGCCTCCAGGCTCCAGACTCCAGGCTTCAGCCTTCAGACTCCAGATTTCATCCTCCAGCCCCCAACCCCCAGCGGCTCCAGCCTACAGCCTCCAGCCTTCAGCCCCCGCCCCTCCCCCCCCCCCCCCCCCCCCCCCACCCCATCAGCTCTAGCCTTCAGCCCACCAGCGGCTCAGGGCAGGTCACTGCGTCAGGTTAGGTCATGGTCAAATCAGGTCACTGCGTCAAGGCATGCCACTTCATCATGGCATGTCACTGTCAGGGCAGGTCACCGTGTCAGATTAGGTCAATGTGTCAGGGCATGCCACCGACAAGGCATGTCACGGCATCAGGGCATGTCACGGCATCAGGACATGTCACGACATCAGGGCATGTCACTGCGTCAGGACATGCCACTTCGTCATGGCATGTCACCGTCAGGGCAGGTCACCGCGACCGTTGCTGGCAATGTGAGCGTCACGCCCCACGCCGCTGGTGCGCTGCCATTACTTGACACCGACTGCAGCTCCCTGCGGTAGGCGGCAGGGAGGTGCCAGACGCAGCAGCTGGGCGCACTGAAGTCCCGCCGGTCCTGCGAGGAGCCGTCGTGTCGTGTCGTGTCGTGTCACGCATCAGAGCCACTATATCACCCGCCAGACGCTCATGGTGTGGCCACGGTGTGACCGAGCCATCAGAGGCCCGCCGGTCACCAAACGCGCCCATCTCGACACCCCGACCAACCCCTGGCGGCCGCTTCGGACCCTGCGGGTGCCGTCACCGCCAAGTCATCGCCCACGGGTCACCAGCCATTCCGCCACGACGGGTTACCCCTGAGCTCCCTGCATGCGACCACCAGGCGCCTCCGCCTGCACACACAGCAGTCCCGCGCTCCGGTCACCGCCCAGGGCGCCAGCGCGCCGCCGTGCCGCCCGCCACCGGGCACTCATACCTAACGCACGCTTTACGGTACAAGCCGTCCAGCATTCGGTCAAGGTCGACCCCGTCCAAGGACGAGTCGTCGCTGTGGACGCGCTGGTAGCGGCCGCGCGGACTGAAAGACGGCAGCGGCGGCCCTCAGCCGACAGGGGTCCAGAGCCGCACGGCCACCCGCCAGCCCTCAGCCGACAGGGGTCCAGAGCCGCACGGCCACCCGCCAGCCCTCAGCCGACAGGGGTCCAGAGCCACACGGCCACCCGCCAGCCCTCAGCCGACAGAGGTCCAGAGCCGCACGGCCACCCGCCAGCCCTCAGCCGACAGGGGTCCAGAGCCGCACGGCCACCCGCCAGCCCTCAGCCGACAGGGGTCCAGAGCCACACGGCCACCCGCCAGCCCTCAGCCGACAGAGGTCCAGAGCCGCACGGCCACCCGCCAGCCCTCAGCCGACAGGGGTCCAGAGCCACACGGCCGCCCACCAGCCCTCAGCCGCCGGGGGTCCAGACCTGCACGGCCGCCCGCCAGCCTCATCTTCACACCGGCCATGTCGCGTGGCCAACGCAACGGGCACACAACTACATATATAACAGAGGCAACAGATTGACAGGACAGGATATGGCTAGACAACCGAAGCACGTCGCCTGCGCGCTGCACCGCACAGTAAGCGCCGCCAAAGCCAGCTTGGCCAGGCCCGGCCGACGGCCGCCGCTCACCGGAATACGTCCTTGTCATGCTCGGCCTCGTGCAGCATGTCGATCTCCGTCTCGTCGAGACCCGACTGGTCTGAGTCGGGCCGCTGCACGCTGCCAGAGGCGCCGCTGCTGGACGGAGAGACGGCCGCACGCGCCGCCGCCGCCGTGTCTACGACGCCCCCGATAGCGTTAGCGGGGGGTGGGGCGGGGGGGGGGGGCGCGGTGCACGTGTCGGCAGACACCACAGAACGCAGACCCACCGACCAGACGGAGGCACCGTGCAGGTGGGAGTCAGGTCGGCACGCCGACCAGCCGCAAACCCCGCACTGGCTGCACGGGGCTGCGACAATGCCCAGATGGTTAGCGTACCCCGATCCGTTTAACGTCTGAACACCTTTAAACAAGTCTGAACACATTTTAAAGCCAGGAAGTTCATGACAGGATATCGCAGCACCAGTTGGCAAGCACAGAGTGGAGACCACTGCGGAAGGAGGCCGGCAGTTCGGCAGCCCCGGTCGTGACCGGCAGCGGGCGCCAGTGGTCCGGTCCAGCCGGGCCGGGCCGCGCCGACAGAGCCGCACCTGAGCTGGCCGTCGAGATGGCGCCATAGTTGGCCATCGGCGGCGACTCCTCAGGAAGCCCCAGCCGCTGCTGCCGCTGCCTGTCGGGCCAGCGCTCGGCGTCATGCAGGCCGGCCGGCGGCGCGCACAGCCCAGCACCACCCGGCACGAGTTCCGGGCACACATCGGCAGCCACGGAGTGGTACTCAAACACGCGGCAAGGCAGAGTTCCACCCACATCTCTCAATTCGCACCCATTCTACGCTTATTAAACGCTGGCGCACGACGTAAGTCCGCATGGCCGGGATATACGGGCACGGAGTGGTCCGTCAGCCCGGCGCCGAGTCGTGGGCTGATCGGCCGGCGGCGGCCGACCTACCTGACGTAGTGGCCGACACTGAGCAGGATGGACAGCAGGTAGAAGAGGCCGCAGAAGCCGAGCGCACCCACCGTTGCCGTCACGTAATCAGCGGGCGATATCGTCTCCTGGCAGGGCGGACGGCGGAGTCAGCGGCGCACGCGGCGACGCTCCCACACCATCAGGCGACGACGGCGAGCAGCACCGCGGCGTGGACACGATGTGGCAGGCTTCCCATGCCAATTAGCTGGTCACGAAACATTGACTTCTAGGTTGTCACCTTACCCGCAACAGCAAGGCTGTAACAGTCCTCGCCACCCAAGTCCAAGCAGCACAGATGGTAACTACTTCTGACCCATGTTTATCGCGTAGCGCCTGCCGCTTTCTGAGCTTCTGGTAATCCCGCCGCTCCCCTTCCTCCCCCCGTAGCACGCACCAGAACACACAATACCAGCCATCCATGCGGCCAATACAGCGCATGAGCGCGGTGCCTCACCTGAACGACCACCTCGACCCGCTTCTGACGCAGCGCGCCGATGTGTTCGTAGGCATGGCTGCACTGTGAGTCGTCGCCGTGCACCACGAGCACTATGAACATGCCCAGCGGGAAGTTCTCGCGCTGAAACGGGCCGCGCGTTAGACAGTGTCCAAGCAACGGAGCTAAAGGGCTGCGCGAAGACCGACATACCCACTGCAACGGGGCTAACGGGCTGCGCGAAGACCGACATGCCCACTGCAACGGAGCTTAAGGGCTGCGCGAAGACCGACATACCCACTGCAACGGGGCTAAAGGGCTGCGCGAAGACCGACATACCCACTGCACAGGCCACGGGGGATTGACACCGTGTGCCGATCTACGTCTACGCCGATGTGTCCCAAAGACCGGCCGGGCGGCACATCCGGACTTCACGCGGCTTAAAGGCCAGACCCCAAACTGCAGCGTGAATCTGACCGACTTTCAAAGAAGATTAACCATTCGGACGGTACGGCGGAGGGCGACGCGGCGCTCCGCGTAAGCAAACGGCACTGGGCCGGACGGTGGCCTGTTAGTGCCGAGTCTGTGGCGGCAGACACTGGGCCAGACGGTGGACGGCCAGTGCCGTGTCTGTGGCAGCAGACACTGGACCAGGCGGTAGCCTGCCAGTGCCGTGTCTGTGGCAGCAGACACTGGGCCTGGTGGAAGCCTGTCAGTGCCGTGTCTGTGGCGGCAGACACTGGGCCGGACGGTGGACGGCCAGTGCCGTGTCTGTGGCGGCAGACACTGGGCCAGGCGGTAGCCTGCCAGTGCCGTGTCTGTGGCAGCAGACACTGGGCCGGACGGTGGACGGCCAGTGCCGTTTCTGTGGCAGCAGTCATTGGGCCGGACGGTGGACGGCCAGTGCCGTGTCTGTGACAGCAGACACTGGGCCAGGCAGTAGCCTGTCAGTGCCGTTTCTGTGGTGGCAGACACTGGGCCGGACGGTGGCCTGTCAGAGCCGTGTCTGTGGCAGCAGGCACTGGGCCAGGCGGTGGCCTGTCAGTGCCGTGCCTGTGGCAGCAGACACTGGGCCGGACGATGGACGGCCAGTGCCGTGTCTGTGGCGACCACTGCTGGTCTGAGTTGCCGGTCGGTGCCGAGTCAGTCATCGGTGCAGCTGTCCGGCGCCGCCCGGCTGGGGGCCGTCGGTCGGCAGGGTGGCCAGCAGGACGGCTGGCAGGACGATCGGCAGGACGGTCGGTAGGATAGCGTCAGTGGACTGCCGCCGTTCGTCGGCGGACTCGTCCCCCGCCTGGCATCGCACCGGGACAGCGACGCCGCACTTACCCTCACAGTGATGCCGGCCTTCAACGTCATCGTCTGGTACTGGTTGCCGTAGGCCACCTCCTGCTGCGAGTCGAATATCGGACACTGTAACACAGCCGGCAGCGTTAGGTATGCATCTTTAGCCAGCCATCACACAGCCAGCCCACGTAAGACAGATTTAAATCATTGGGGTCACATGGACACGAAAAGGCGAGCTCATCATCTACCTTCGTGAAGAAGCAGCTGAATAGAATTTGGCGCAGGAAAAACAAGTTTCAATTTCTCCTGTTCTTGTAAAGGGTAGAGCATTATATGCGAAAACAAAACTTTTTAACCCCACCAAATTCCGAAAATCTGGCAAGGTGCGCCACACCTTCTTGCCTGCCGATATAGAGTAAGACATCGTGATAACAAAAATATCACTCCCGCGTAATTGCATCTCAATGAGCCTCTGCTACGGCATTTCAGAATTACTAGACCGAAAAGCGAACCCTCCTGGCGAAATGAGACACTGCGAGATTCGGTAGCCAGTGGAAAGCACCGATTTACGTAATTATTTAAGTTACTACGATGAAATTTTTACACAGCGATTTTCGGTGCGGCTTCCCTTTAAACACTGACACAAGTCAAGAGGAAGGCGGACACCAGATGTCACTAGCGAGACCCCAGCTCTCGCCCCGGTGGCATATGGCAGGGGACTGGAAACCCTGTCACTACAGAGGCCGACTCACAACCTGCCACCACAGGGAGGCCGACTCACAACCTGCCGCCACAGGGAGGCCGACTCACAACCTGCCGCCACAGGGAGGTGGCCTCATAACCTGCCGCCACAGAGAGGTGGACTCTCAGTCAGGAACCACAGGGAGGTGGACTCACAACCTGCCACCACAGAGAGGTGGACTCACAACCTGCCACCACGGAGAGGCGGACTCGCGAACTGTCAGCATTGGGAAGCAGACTCACGAGCTGTCAGCTCACGGAAGCGCACTCACGAACTGTCAGCTCACGGAAGTGGACTCACGAACTGTCAGCATTGGAAAGCGGGCCCACGAGCTGTCAGCACAGGAAAGCGGACCCACGAACTGTCAGCTCACGGAAGCTGACTCACGAAATGCCGGCTCCCGGAAGCGGACTCACGAACTGTCGGCTAACGGAGAGACGGACTCACGAACTGACAGCTCACGGAAGCGGACCCACGAACTGTCAGCTCACGGAAGCGGACTCACGAACTGTCAGCTCACGGGAGCGGGCTCACGAACTGTCAGTATTTGGGAGCGGACCCACGAACTGCCAGCTCATGGCAGCGAGCAACAAACAGTCAGCACAGGGAAGCGGACCCACGAACTGTCAGCTCACGGGAGCGGACTCACGAACTGTCAGTATTTGGAAGCGGACCCACGAACTGCCAGCTCATGGCAGCGAGCAACAAACAGTCAGCACAGGGAAGCGGACCCACGAACTGTCAGCTCACGGAAGCGGGCTCACGAACTGTCAGCACAGGGAAGCGGACTCATGACCAATTTCTACGGGAAAGCACAATCGCGCAGTCACTACAGTGAGGCGGACTCACAAGCCGTTACCACAGGGAACTGACTCACAGCCTGCCAACGAAGGAACATGTGTCAGAGTCCGCTCGTCAGAACTATACGGAAGCGAGACAGCATCCACAGCCGGGCAGCCGTCACACTACCAGGAACCAGCTGCTTACTTACAGGAAAGCAAGTAAAGTAGGGCAAAACAATAAATAGAGGATTCATTTGCTCTGCGGTACCAGAGTGGTCCATGTACGACGGCACTGGTCACACCGGTGGCGAACCACACTGAATTCCCATTTTGGCCGTCAGCGCGGCGGTCGGCAGAGCCTGTCGGCCGGCAGTGAACGTACCCAGGCTCTGTGGTCTGTTTGGGTTCCGCCGAGCAACAAAACGGTGGCGAAACCCATTCGGCACGACCGCGACGGCCCGCGCCCCGACGCTGCTCCCCAGCCTGTGCTCACCGACACGTTCTGGATGCTGACGGTGGCGCACAGGTCGTCCGATGAGCTGACCTTGACCAGCGCCGTCGACACGTCGGCCGGAAAGTTGAAGCGGATGAACTGCGGCGAGGAGGGCGTCATCTCCAGCTTGCGCGGCGCCTGCAGACTGGGGGCAAGGGCGGACGGGCTGCCAGTGCTCGAATGGGCGGGCGCAGCGTCTCCGGTCGGCCCATGGCGGGGTGACGATAAGAGCATCGTCCCGTCCCGACCTCCACGTCCCGTTCCACCGGACAAACGCTAACAAACTACGTCGAGCACGCCAGACTGGACACTGCGCGCGCTGCAGGAGCATGTTCACGATCAGGATGTTCGGCAATATTTTATTAGCGACAACAAAATATTAATCCCTTCGGTCCGGCACAAGAATGTGTTGAAACATGAGCACTTGACATTTCGAATTACTGAGTGTAAAAGGGAAGGACGTTCACAGCTTAAGCAGGCGTTGTAGAAATTGATCCTGAACCTATAAGCTGCTGTAAGCCTATTCGCAAACCAACGCCACGAGTGAGAACGCTAGCATGGACGTAACAAACAATTAAGCACAGAATGGCGTTTTCTGGGCCGAAGTCAGCTGTAAATTTTCAGACGTCTGCCCCATGGCTGGTCATCAGTCTGCTCACACGTGGTCGCAGCGTATTGTGGCGTACGGGCATGTCCGTGCTGAGCTACAGTCCAGCTGGTAATGAAGTACTTCAAAATTGCAGCTCTGAGTCTCGTTTGACTTGAGACGAAAATGGAATTATTTGCGTATTTCTAACCTTGGGTGATCCATACACAGCTCCGGAAGTCAAGTCAAACGATACGCAATCTCGCACCTCTACCACACGGCTTCCGTAAAAAGCTACAAAGTTGGCACTTTCTCTTCAATCACGATCGTGCAAAATCCCGGCTGCCAATGCCGTGGCCTGCGCTAGACCCGGCCAGCCCGGGTCGGCTTTCCGCCCGTTTTTGCCGCGTCGGCGCCTGATCACGCACTCCGCCCACGATCGCCCAGCCCGCAATAACGCCCCGAGAGCGCGTGCAGATGGAGGGTGAGCGATCGTTCAGGGGACAGCCGGCCTGTCCCTGTCAGAGGATCGCGGGCCTATCAGAGGACATTGAACCTGTCGGAGGACATTGGACCTTCAGACGACAGTGAACCTGTCAGAGGACAGTGGACTTGTCAGAGAACAGTGGACCCGTCAGAGAACAGTGGACCAGTCTAGGGCAGTGGACCCGTCAGAGGACAGTGGACCCGTCAAAGGACAGTGGGACTGTCAGAGGACAGTGGACCTGTCAGAAAACAGTGGACCGGTCAGAGAACAGTGGACCTGTCAGAGGACAGTGGACCTGCCAGAGGACAGTGTATCTCTCAGGACAGTGGACTTGCCAGAGGACAAGGGACCCGCCGGAGGACAGCGGACATGTCAGAGGACGGTGGACCTTTTGGAGGGCAGTGGACCCGTCAGAGGACAGTGGACCTTTCAGAGGACAGTGGACCTGTCAGCGGATAGCGGACCTGCCCGACAGCAATACGCCCGTCCACCGACGGCACAAGCCCGCCGGCGCGGTACGCCACGCCAGCGGCGAGCCTGGCACGGCGGGCCCGTCACTGGTCCTTGTCAGCCCGGACACAGCTGGCGGCGGCCCGGGCCGGGCGGCGGCAACAGACGGCCACGCAAGGGGCACACGGCAGTAACAAAACTCACGGCCGGCAGCGAATATCTGCAGCAACTGTCAAAGTGATACTCGCTGGCGGCGCTCGGTGCAGTGAGCTCCACGGACGCACGTGGCACGGGAGGGAGAGGGCCCCGTCCGCGAGGCCCCGGGAGGGCCCGTCCGTCTGTCGGCTCCGTACCCGATGGCGATCCGCTCCCGGCGCAGCACCAGACTGAACCCGACGTTCAGCGAGCTGGCCGTCGACACCTCGAGGAAGACGTCCTCGGAGGGCTGGGCCGCCTCGCGCGCGTGCACGTAGTTCTGCACTGGACAGATGGTCTTGCTCACGTCCATGTACAGGTGTCTGCGGCACGGCACACGGGACAGGCGTCAGACGCGGCGGACACTCTTCAAAACAGTTGTCAGAGCTCGCAGCGTGGCGTGGCGCACCTCGGCACACCTAGAGGGCGGCGCGCCGTGGACAAAGGCTGGAAGATTTGGGTGGCCTTTTGGGTATGACAACACATTTTGCCAAGGGTCTTGGCTAACCCACAACGTTGCATCTACAATCTAAGCGCAGACAAAAAACAACCGGGCGGTGGACTTTCAGCGTAGCGCGAACGACATCAACGCAACTGCTGTTCGCGCCGGTGACCTCAACAGCGAACATCTCGCCGCGAACTGCCGACCGCGGCGCGGCCACGTCTCACCAGACCCGCTCTCCGGCCTCTCGAGCAGTGACGCCAAGCGTCCGCGCCCTGGCTGACGGCCCGGGGGGGGGGGGGGGGGGGGGAGCCTCCGCTCACTTGGCGTCGGCGCGCTGGATGGCCAGCGGCAGCGGCCATGAGAGGATGCCGCGCTGCTGCCGCACGGCGAACAGCAGCGGCAGGTCGAGCGTGGCGTTCCCCGAGCTGACGGACACACGCAGTGCCGAGTCCTGGCGGCAGAAGGGCCGCGTCAGGTCAGCCGTTACCAGACGGCCCGCGACAGGCCAGCCGGCATCAGACGGGCCGCGTCAGACCAGCCGTTACCAGACGGGCCGCGACAGGCCAGCCGGCGCCAGACGAACCGTGTCAGGCCAGTCGGCGCCAGACGAACCGTGTCAGGCCAGCCGGCACCAGACGGGCCGCGTCAGGCCAGCCGGCACCAGACCGGCCGCGTCAGGCCAGCCGGCGCCAGACGGGCCGCGTCAGGCCAGCCGGCACCAGACCGGCCGCGTCAGGCCAGCCGGCGCCAGACGGGCCGCGACAGGCCAGCCGGCGGGGCCGCGTCAGGCCAGCCGGCACCAGACGGGCCGCATCAGGCCAGCCGGCACCAGACGGGCCGCGTTAGGCCAGCCGGCACCAGACGGCCCGCGTCAGGCCAGCCGGCACCAGACAGCCCGCGTCAGGCCAGCCGGCACCAGACAGGCCGCGTCAGGCCAGCCGGCACCAGACGGCCCGCGTCAGGCCAGCCGGCACCAGACAGGCCGCGTCAGGCCAGCCGGCACCAGACGGGCCGCGTCAGGCCAGCCGGCACCAGACGGGCCGCGTTAGGCCAGCCAGCACCAGACAGCTGCCAGGCTCACCAGGCTTGCAATGCCAATATGGATAACGCAGCTGCAATGAACTGAACAGTAGCAGGAAGTATGTACATTACAGCTAAACACCAAACGTGGTCAAAGTGTTTAACTGCACTGTCCCATTAGATCAGCGCAGTCTGTTCCTATAATGTCTCAGCAGCCTGAGGCCAATGTCTCTGGGGGCGCCACCAGAAGCTTCCACCTCCACAAACCTCTGAAAGGTTGGCAACATGGTACACGAAGATAAACTCGGTGGAGACATTGACGACGCTGGTGTAGATGTGGTCCAGTGAAGCCATTACCACCTCCGGCCGCATGGCGCCGCCTGCCTGTCGCACTGGCGATGGTACGGGCGCGTCCTGATGGGGGGGGGGGGGGGGGCTGGCGGTCAGTGGGAGGCGGGCGCTCGCTGGCACACAAGCATGTGTACATGCACCTCACAAATTTTAAACCTAAACTGCCACACGCATGCTTTTAAAATAGGGACTGACAAAACATCAATTTCATATTTTCTGCCAGCCTGCCAAAAGGAGACAGGTTCAGACAATCTATTAGCATACCCTAAGATTAGAATTGGCAGCCTCCTAACACAAATCTTCTCTGGTTGAAAGAAAACTGTGACCATTAAAAGTCAAGTGATTAGAAAAATGAATGGTCAAAACATTCTTCATTTAATCATTTTCTTGTTGTTCTAGTTAGATGGAAAAATGTAACAATAACCAAAATAATGCCTAAGAGATATCACATATCCTGGAGATGCCAGGGTTTTTTACATAATTACTGTTATGCCAGTTTATAAAGCAGTATTTGGACTAAATACTTACCAGCAGATGAAAAATAGATAGCAGGTCAGCATCACACACATGGTTGAGAAGGAGCAGAGTGCTATAAGCCCAGCCAAGAATTGACCCACAGCAAGCCATCATGTTTTGTTTTTTTAAGTATGGTAACAGATTTATGCCTCCATAGTGCAAAATGCCAAGCAGCACTACCACAAGTGCTCTATAAGACCTTTCTTCATTCAGCCAAAAGAATGCAGCCTAGAGAAATGCTTCTTTCCTCTGGGAGTGGATGAGGCAAGCTCCTGAAAAGCAACAGGACATAATTATCCTCTAGTTACATCTTTAAGGCATTTCTTATCATGTGCATGCAGATAAGAACAGGAATGCTGCCACAGATAGCTGTACACAAGTGACACTGTGACATATAAAGAGGATTTATGACAATATTTAAGCCCCACTTTTTCAATGATATAATGTCCACAGATGCAAATTAGTTATGAACATGAACAATTATGCTAAGGCTATGGTGGCTAACATAATGATTAAACTTAACTTTTTTGCATCACCATCACAGGCCTCTCACTTCATTTGAGCATACTTTTAGCTTTAGGCCAACACTGTTTTCTACTTTATACAAAACAGTACTTGAGAAGAATGCCTAACAATATGCATGTAAAGAGATGAATCAGACCAGATAACACATCGGTGTAATGGTGGGAACTAAATAAGTATAGCCAACAGTCTAATTAATATCAATGTTTCCAACATTCAAGAATGAGGGTCTTCACATGCACATCCATCATGGCACCAATGCAGTCAGCTGATGTTGACTGATGTTGTGCAACAGGCAGTTGCAGCAAGTCAGTCTTTTCCATGCCACCAGGTTATGATGGAATATGTTTTAAGGCATTTAACAAACAAACCCAATGATATAAGCACCCATATTTACCAATCTGTTGCATGCATGAGTAAAGAATTAGTGTATAAGGTCATGTATCATGATGCAGCTCTCTGACTTCCTGGAACAGGCTGATTCACCAAGATCGAGCAAGAAACCTTTCAAGCATTAGTAACAGCAGATGCACGAACAATTTTGAACAATTCTTTAATCTTCCATCAGCTCTATGTGCCATATAATGGAAATTCATGGCGCGTAACCTCACACCAGTCCCCTCTCACACTTCCCACCCTACTTCTCCACAACGGTCTGAAACAACTTAACATAGCGCGAAAAACGCACAGTGTTGTTATCAAACCCAGCAGTAGACATTCATGACTACCATCAGCACCTTTATTCAGCCCTATGTGTCTTACAATGGTAACAAATATCGTACTTCACAACACCGAGCAACCACCACCCACCCAGGCGTCATCGACAGATCCATAGAGATGCTCAAGGCGATAGCTTTGCGATGCGGCTGTCAGCTGATTACACAACAGTAGGGTCAGCACATCCAGCTGATTGTACGATGATGTCAAAAAGACAGCGCGTTTAAAATCCTACATCACCAAAATCCCAACACCTTGCTCACCAGGCCCGATAATTCCATGATGGCACCTGGGTGTTTGCCTTGGAGGCAAACACCCAGGGGCCTCCAAAAGGCAGATGGTGACCGAAAGGAATCACCCCGGACATAAGGGGTCACATGTCAGGACGGAACCGGACTGGCCCGACGGAACTGGAGGCGACAGAACTGGACGAAACGGGACCAGCGGGACAGTAGGGGACCTGACCGAACCGGACAGAGTAGACATTACCGAACGGGATCAGGTGGAATCGGACGGCATCAGACATGAACGAATAGAGCATGACTGTTCTGAACGAATAGGCGTAAGAACGTTTCAAAAAAATGGAGGGCCAGGCTTTGAACATTACCCGCGCCCGGCCGTCGGAAAATCCGTGAAGTTAGCGATTTGTTCAGCGATTTATTCAGCGACGAGTTCCGATTTCCCTGCAAATAAGGCCTCAAGGTCAATTGTGGCGTGAAAACATCAAAGATGGCCCTTATTTTGCAATACCATGTTACCTTCGAGGTCAAAAGCTGAGTCAAAGGACGGGGAACTCAATATCACTCAAAAATTGCCAGATGATTTGAAATTATAAGCATCAAAATATTAACAAGCGCAAGAGCTAGCGTCCGTCAGAAAGTCCTGACCTCTTAAGTCACCTTTCAAGGTCAAAAACGGCCTTAAAGGACGGCGAACTCAAAATCATTTAAAATAACCGGCTGTTTTTCACCTTGCAAATGTCAGAATATTTAACACAGAAAAAAACTAGAGTCCATCAAAAAGTTCTGACCACTCAAGGTCATCCTTCAAGGCCAAACGCGAACTCAAAGGGCGGGGAACTCGATATCACCCAAAAATTATCGGCCGATATTCAACTTGCAAATGTCAAAATATTCACCACAGATAGAGCCAGCGTCCGTGAAAAAGCTCTGACCTCTCAGGGTCATTCTTCAACGTGAAACGTGGACTCAAAGGACGGGGAACTCCCTAACACCCAAAAATTACCGGCCGATTTTCAACTTGCAAAGGTCAAAATATTCACCACAGAAAAAACTACCTTCCGTCAAAAAGTCCTGACCTCTCAAGGTTAGTCTCCAAGGTCAGACGCGGGCCCAAAAGACGGGAACTCCACATCACCCAAAAATTACCGGCCGATTTTAAACCTGCCGCTGTCAGAATATTCACCACGGCAAGATCTAACGTCCGTGACAAAGTCCTGACCCCTCAAGGTCATTGTCTTAAGGCTATTCTTCAAGGTCAAACGTGGGCTTAAAGAGCGGGGGCTTCCATAGCACCCAAAAATTACCGGCCGATTTAAACTTGCAAACATCAGAATGTGTACCTTAAATATTGACCTTGAAGGAATATTGGAACACTGACCGACAGGGTCTTCTGTGGCAACATTCTGATGTTTGTAAGTTGAAAGTCAGCCGGTAATTTTTGGGTGATGTTGTGGTGGCACGAGGTCAACACCTCGTCGTGTGGGTCACCAATAGGTGGCGCCAACGAGTGCAATTGCTGTGTGTGTGTGTGTGTGTGTGTGTGCGTGTGTGTGGGGTGTGTGTGTGTGGGGGGGGTGTGGGTGTGCGTGTGTGGGGGGGGGGGGGGTGTGGGTGTGCGTGTGTGGGTGTGGGGGGGGGGTGTGGGTGTGGGTGTGTGGGTGTGGGTGTGACATTGTGTGTCGTGTGAGAACTGTGTGTGTCTCCACAGCTTCGCTGCACTGCTAATGTTGGTAAATGATATGAGTGATATGCCTACCACAGAGCAATTGCTAGTATAGCTATTGTTTGGCCGCTGATGGCATATTGACTACCATAACTAAGCAGATGTTTGCTGCCGTCAAGTGATGTAGTCGAGCCGAGCCATGTTGATGACAGTGGTGAACAGATGAAGTTAAAAAGGCCATGCCAGACTAAACGTGCTTTTCGAAATTATCAACGCAATCACGATATTCCACATTTACTCGCCCGCAACTCTGAACGTGGGCGAGCCAGGAGAATCATAAGAGCCGCCAAACGTTGGGCCTGGTTAAACTCCCTACAACAAGTTACATGATCTACTCCGTTAAGCAAAATTTGGGGATTAGTTCGCACACTTTCTGGTAAGCGGCCGTCTATTTCTCATCCAGCTCTCCGAATCAGCAATGCTTTAGTTACATAATCACCGCAGGTCATGAAGGCTCTTGCCCAAAGTCTAGCACATTGTAGCTCGTCTGACAATTACAGAGCAGGGTTCATAGATCAGGCGGGGCCCCAACTTCATTTACATCCCCATTGCCTTTTTTCGACAATACAGATGACTGCAATGTACCATGTTCCTTCTCAGAGCTCTGTGATGTGATCAAATCCACCGGTAACACTTTAGTAGGCCAGGATGAGCTACATTACGCTTTCCTCCGTCACCTACCTGACAGCATGCTTCAATTTATATTGAAAATGTTCAATGATTTGTGGTTCTCTCATGTTTTTCCGGAAGCATGGAAGGAAACAATAATAATTATGATATCAAAACCAGGCAAGGACTCACACGACACGGTCAACTACCGTCTAATTGCGCTCACCAGCTGCTTGGGAAAATTTATGGAACACATGGTTGGCAAACGCCTTGCCTGGATAAAGGATTGTAAAAACTCATATCGGGTCAGCAATGTGGATTTCGACGTAACTGTACCACCTGTGATCATATCATTCGTCTCGAAATAGATATTCGTCGCGCATTTCGCCAAAAACGCCAAGCCACTGCTGTGTTTCTGGATGTTACTTGCGCTTATGATATGCTATATAAACCAGCTTTAATTTTTAAACAAAAAAAAATAGGATTTAAAGGACACTTGGCACTCTATCTTGTGGGATTTCTCTCAGCAGCGCGGCCGTTCCGTGTAAGATGCCGATCGGCGGTGTCTAATGTTCACATTCAAGAGAACGGTCTTCCAGAAGGGAGCTGTATATCTCAACTGCTCTTTAACCTAATGATAGGTGATTTATTTGATGATCTCCCGTCAAGCATATCGTCGTCACTTTTTGCGGATGACAGCGCGATTTGGTCCTCAGATGAAGAATATGATCACTCATTGCCACGCCTTCAAAACGCCGTTCACAAGTCAAAACAATGGTCAATACGTTATGGTCTCTATTTTTCCGCTAAAAATTCAGCCGTTATGATTTTCAGTAAAGGGCGACGAGATACACCGACATATTCTCTCCAACTGGACGGACGCAATATTCCTTTTGTTTCATCGTTCAAATTTCTAGGCATCGTTCTCGACCCGAGGTTGTCCTAGTCCAAGCACGCTGAACATGTCCGCACCAAATGCGTCACGCGTTTGAATTTGTTTGGGTGCATCTCGGGATCAAGGCACTTTCTATTATTGAATATGGATCAGTGGTGTATGCAGGTGGCACGGAAGGCAGTCTGAAGTCCCTAACTGTTGCACAAAATATGTTCTTGCGACTTGCACAAGGAGCACTGCTCACATCCCCAATTTCGGCGCCGAAGTAAAAGCCTTCATTATGCCTTTAGCCCTCCTACGCATTGAGCACACTATAAGGTACGTCACAAAGATAAGACAAAATCCAAGTAACCCAGCATTTGCCTCCACACATATATTGCCACGGATTCATCATACACACTTAGGACCAGCAGAGCGTCGCTCGGGCCTTATACTTGCATCACGTATCAATGTTTCTTGCCATAGTTTAAATTACGTCCTTCCGCGAGCCTCCGTGCCACCTGACTTAGCAGTAGCCCCTTGGCAGCTGGCACCTCGCAAAGTTATGCTTCTTTTTACTGATTCTAAGCGCACCGTCACAACAGCTTATGTGCAACAAAAATTCAGTCGCACGATCGCACATTATCCACACTGTCGCTTTATACATACCGGTGGCTCCATGGCTGAGAACCACACCGGATGCGCGACACTCTGTAACGGCCATTACTCACAAAAATGTAGGTTACCCGATGGAACATCCGTATATCTTGCAGAACTGTTTGCTTTATTTCTTTCTTTGAAGCATATCAAACGACAAAATCATAGGACCAGGCCCATAGTAATTTGCTTGGATTCTAGGGCGGGTCTTTTGTCCCTTATTAACCCTGACCTCACTCACCACCTCGTTGTTCGTATTATTAACATTTATCATTCTTCATGCACACAAGACATGGACGTTACACTTTTGTGGGCGCCAGGCCATCCGGGTATCACAGGAAATGAAAGGGCCAACCAGTTGGCTAAGGAAGCATTGGCGTCCCCTAACATAACACCAGTTCCTGTTGACCATACTTCAATAAAAACGGTCATTCAAAATTTCGCAAAACAAGTTTGGCAACGACAATGGACGGAAACCACCAGGACACAGCTTCACGACATTAAGCCGGAAATTGCACCTTGGCAACGCCAATGTCGGTACGTCGGTAAACCGTCCAGACCGTTTGGAAGAACAGGTATTAGCACGTCTTCGAATCGGACACACAAAGCTTACACATACTTATTTATATTTAAAACACACGCGCCTCCTATGTCATCAGTGCAATCGTCCCCTTTCGGGTAAGCATATTTTGCTTGAATGTGACAAATTTCAACACCAGCGGAACACACTGAAAACATACTGTCGCCACCACAATGTTGCATTTTCGTTAGAAGTCCTCCTAGGTAATGACCATCCACATCTTCTTAACCTTTTATTCAATTTTCTTGAACGTACCGAAATGGTTCAATTTTTGTGAAAGGATAAGATGTAGCGTTTTTTCTTTGTTCAAAACACATATATATGTTTGAGTTGAAATAGACCCTTTAAAGGCGTGGAATGGTCCGAACGGGCCGAAACGCTTCAAACCAAATAAACTAAACTAAACTAAATGTCGATGACACACACATACGATCACACACAAACTCTCGTCGACCCATTCGGTGGCCATACATCCGTCTGACAAGACTTCAGCGAGTGGTTTGCTCCTTTTGCGGCACTCAGCCAGGGAGTCCTTTTTCGCATCGTCGTTCTCATCGCTTTTCCGTTCGCACTAGCTCCAAACACACCTTTTCGCTTAATTGGTCGTGGAATGATAGGAACGGGCCGAAACGCCTCAAACCAAATAAACTAAACTAAATGTCGATGACACAGGGACACAAGACCCGATCGCCGACCCATTCGCTGGCTACGCCCAATTGGCAAGACAGTTCCAAATAGAAGCGGATGCTCCTGTTGCGGCTTACTGCCACGGAGTTCTTTTTCTTATCGTCGTTTCCATCGATTTTCCGATCTCTTTCTTTCCAAACACACGCCTTCCGCTTAGATTTTGTAGTTTTCTTCCCGCTCCCCATTGTGGGGAGGCGCGGTAAGCGCAAGGATGACACGGACACTGACTCGAACTCGGCCTCTGACACTGATGCTCCCTCGGATGAAGCCGACGGAAGGGACCCTCACGTCATGTCTCTTGACCTCCGACGACTGGAACACACGTTGAGATACATAACAAAAGTGTGACGACATCTCAGCCACCCAGCATTTGAGTCCATACATATCTTACCTCACATTCGCCATAACTACGTAGGCCGAATTATTTGCTCTTCTTGCGTTGCAGCACATTCAACAACACACCTATACGACGAAGACAAAAGTGATTTATTCGGATTCGAAGACAGCTGTACAATTTCTTATTGACCCAGACTTCACTCACCACCTTCTTGTTGATATTGTCAATGTCTGTCACATATTACACACACAGGGCATGAATCTCAAATTTCTATGGATTCCAGGACGTGGAGGCAGCATGGGCAATGAATAGGCTGATCAACTAGCCAAGGAAGCTTTGACAGCCCCACACATCATGGAGATCCCGTTGATTATGCATTTACAAAACATTCGATTCACGCACCGACAAAACATTTTTGGCTACGACAATGAACCGATACTACCAGAACACAACTTCATGATATTAAACCTGACGTTACACCTTGGAGATCATCACATCGTAGAGACCGTCTGCAAGAGAAGCTGTTAGCCCGTCTACGAATTGGACACACTGCACTCACACATAGCTACATATACTTAAGTCACCCTCGTCCTCATTGTCAGCCGTGCGATCATCCACTTTCGGTTAAACATGTTATTGTTTAGTGTACCAAATATCAACAGCAACGCAAAGATATGCAGGATTTGTGTTGAAAGCACAGTATCGAATTGTCTTTAAGAAACGTTCTTGGCGATGACCATCCTCGATTGCTTAACATTGTCTTAAACTTTCTCAAACTTACCAGTTTGCTGCAAGCGAGGTAAACGTCAAAGAAATTTTTCACGTACATAATTGCGCCAGTGTGAAATAATATCTTCCAGGCGTGAAATGGCCTGAACGGGCCGAAACGCCTCCAACAAATAAAACAAAAACAAAACGAAAGACGTCGATGAGGATATGTCTCTGACCTGACCCCGTCCTTTTGACCTGACAGCGCAGTGCTCCTTGTTCTTCGTGATCCGTCCCTCTCTGGACACGTTTCCCTGTCTGTCAGTCCGGGCCGGCATCACCTCGATGCCGGCACCGATGTTTCAAACCGGACCAGCACAACCAACGCAGCAGTGCTAGTCCCGGCCACTCGGCCGCAACCAGCCGGTTGACAGCACGGGTCCTGAGGTGCAGGTGATTACGCGTCGCACTGCACGGGGGCTCATGTTGTCAATTGAAGAAAACAAAAGGCAATTACTGCCACCTTTCTCTGTCGTCGCCGAAGACAGAGACGTGCGCGACAATATCGAGTTCCCCGTCCTTTGAGCCCACGTTTGACCTTAAGTTGTTACCCTTGGCAGAACATTCTGACGGACGCTAGTTTCTTCTGTGGTGAATATTCTGACATTTGCAAGTAGAAAGTCCACCGGTAATTTTTGGGTGATATGAAATTCCCCGTCCTTTGACCCCGTGTTTGACCTTGAAGGGTTATCTTGACACGTCCGGAATTTTTGACGAACGCTAGCGCTTGCGCTTGTGAATAGTTTGGTGCTTATAGTTTCCAAATCAGCCTGTAATTGTTGAATAATATTGAGTTCCCTGTCCTTTGAGCTCGTGGCTGACCTTGAAGGGTGACCTTGAGAGGTCCGAACTTTTTCGCGGACGCTGGTTCTTTCTGTGGTAAACATTCTGGCATCTGCAATTTGAGAATCGGCCGGCAATTTTTGGGTGATATCGAGTTCACTGCCCTTTGAAGCCGCGTTTGACCTTGAAGGGTGACCTTGAGATTTCAGGACTTTTTGACGGACCCTAGTTTTTCTATGGTGAATATTCTGATGTCAGTTGTCCGAAGTAAGTTGAAAATGGGCCGGTAATATTTGGGTGATTTGGGTGATACTAACCCAGCTTTTGATCTTAAAGGTCACATGATATAGTAGAATGAAGGTCATTCTGGTGTTTTCATGCCATAATGAACCTCCAGACCTTGTTTTAGAGAAATTGGAACTCGTCGCTGAATGGATCGCTGAATAACAAATTAGATAATAACAAAATAGATCGCTAACTTCACGGGCATTGTGGGGAAGTTGACTTCCTTTTCGGTTTTAGAGCACATCTCAGAAACGAACACTCGCAGCAACACGAAATTTCCATTGACTATCCATCTATCAACCTGTCTTCTTTCGTGAAAATTTAAGCATTTCATCTGCCAAGGTCAGATAATTAGGTTAGGTCAAATGTCCACTTCTAAAACAAGGTTGCTCACACATAACTTTTTGTGCGTTATTTCTGCACTCGCTCAAACTCGATTAAGTCATCAAACGTGATAGTATATGGAGTTGGCATATTTCAGATTTTCGGCAGAAGGTGACGTCAGTGATCATAGGTCAAGTGGATTTTGCTATTTTATATAAAACTGCAAATTTGCACGCATTTTTCTGCAGCTTTGATATTCACTTATTAGGAAAACGGTGTCAACTTACTTGTGCAGCCATCACTTGAACACAAAGCGCATAGCATTGGCTTAACACGCGCTTGAGTGGGAGTCAAATTAACCTCCCCCCCCCCCCCCTCCCCCAGGGTTTTGCTGGAATAGTTCCCGAACAGCGAGGCGTAGTTTTGCATACCTGTAGACAGTTAAATAGAGGATTCTACGGTATCAATAATTTGATGTAATTTGTAAGGTCTCTGATCTACAGCAGGTCCAAGTCGGGCCGTGAATTCGGCGAAGTTAATTTTGAGGGAATAGCTCAATCCGATGTAACAACGGGGTGTTAAAGGAATCCAAAACATCTCTGATGGACTTTCTTAGGCAACACAACAATTGAATGAACAAATTCCATCGACCTAGGGTCAGGTATGAAGGTCAGAACAGGTCAAAACCAACCTATCTCATTGCCCCAGGGCTTCGCGTATGAGTTAGTTTCTGGTGATGATTTATAATCTATTGATAGCAGGAACCACGGTACACATCTTCCATGAACTTCTTAAAGGTCAAAACAGGTCACTGACCTAAAATGACCCACGTCGACATTTCGTGTTTAGGAGCATACTGACTAGCGTAATCTTTGTCGGTCATTCAAATACAAAACTCAAAGCAGTCTTCAATTATTCTGGTCACTATGACCTTCTAAAGTTCAAACATGGTCACTGACCTTAAACGAGCATATTATATTTTGCTTTGAACAGGTATCTAGGTTTTGGGGGCACTTTGGAGATCAACTTGGAGTTTGACCTCGTTTGATCTTATTTGACTCGAAGATCATAAACTTGGAACCTCAAAATTTGACCTACGTGAGTCCACGTACAGGTCAACACATCCTGTCAGTTTGGTGTATCGCTTGCCGCCACCTTGCTGCAACGAGAGCGCAGTTTTTCGGACACATGTCCAGAGTCGCACGCTACGTGACTTTTTAGGAGATTCTTCGAACGCCGTCGAGTTTGGTAAAGTGCTCCAGTTTCTTCACGCTATAGATTTCCCAGTAATCTTTTCATCATGATGCTAGGGCTGATCATCAAGGCTTTGCAGGGTGACCTGATTGATGCACTTCTCTGATTGACGGCTCTGCATAAATTGATAGTTATGGGCGCTGCATGACCTACAGCAGGCGATGCGCCCTAACACCCCAAATCATCATCATCATCATCAGTTTGGTGTATCTAGCCCTCTTAGTTCCTGAGATCTCAGGGGCGGGGGCATTGACTCCCGCCTGAGCGAAGGGCATCCAGCCGGCCACCCGGGCGCATGTTAAATTATGATCTACCTCTAAACACGAGCACATTGTGTAACAAAACAAAAAGTATCGTTTCTGTAGGCTACTGGTAGAGCACTTCTAAACGGTGGTCTGACCTGACCTGACCCTTGTGACACGCTGCGCACGTACAAACGTAATTTCAATTATCGTACGTAGCCCTAGAAATGGTCGGTTCGCCAGCACCGCATGATTCGGCGTTGGGGCTTCGACAGGAAAAAGTCGATGCCGTCATCAAAGACAACTCTTGCACAGACAGCTGATACCTGTAATACAGTGCTAACGAATGTACACAGTGACTGTCTTGGCCTGTCTCTATGGGTATTTTTGCCGGGCCACCATGTGCTGGCCATCACGCTGCCTCCAGCTCTGCCAACGGTCGGGAATGTGCCATTAAACACAGGGAAAGGTCATGCGTTCCGATCGGCGATTTATATTCTGTTCTGATAGTGCAGCTCCAACAGCACTGTTTGAGCATGTTCGCACCAGCCGCACACACATAAAAGTAATTTTGATTGGCATACGTAACTCTAGAAATGGCCGACCCGGCAGCACTGAGTGATGCAGCGTTGGAGCATCGACCGGGAAACAGCTCTTGCACAAAGAGCTGATAGCTGTAGAACAGCACTAACGAACATACACAATAGCTGTCTTGGCTTGCGCCTATAAGTATATTTATGGGCCACCGTATGCTGGCCATTACGGAACCTTCCGGCTCTGGCCAATGAAGCCTGACTGACAGCGCTCGCGTCGTCCACGCTCGGAGATGGCGCTCCGCTCCGGCCAGCTCGGGGCAGCGGGGCTTTCAGCAGGCGGCTTTTGGCGCTGGTGGGCAGCGGCTTACTGCCCGTCGTGCGTGACGGCGGCGGCCCCCATGTACCGTATCCAGCCCCGAGTAGCGTCCCTGTCAGGGGTGGCTGCTGGCAGATTATGCGTGGAGATGAGTGGGTTCCTGGTGGGTCACACGCAGCTCGCAGCGCTGGGAGTTCCGGCCACTCCTCCAGTCCAAACCCAGGGGGAGGTCACCCGGGGCGCTGCGGCTCGCGGCGTCTCAAGTTTCTTGTTCCAGACCGGGCAGGCAGGATCGGTCACCGGGTGCGGGCCCCGACATGCCACACTGCGCGGGGGGAGGGACGGGACGGCGCATCCCTCGGAGGGGCGCCCCCGGCACACCGTGCACATCTCTGCGAGCCCTGCACATGCCCTTGGCATGCCCACATCGTAAGCACTGACTGCAAAGGCGGGGTAACGAGGTGTACGGGCAGACCTCGCACCGCGTGTAGGCTGCTTGCAGAAGCGCAGGGAGTTCCAGCTGCCGCGCAGTTCTCGATGGAAAACTGGTCACGGCCGCTACTCCCCGAGACGTGCTCACCTCCAGGATTGTTACTCCCCGAGACGTGCTCACCTCCAGGATTGTTACTCCCCGAGACGTGCTCACCTCCAGTATTGCTACTCCCCGAGACGTGCTCACCTCCAAGATTGTTACTCCCCAAGACGTGCTCACCTCCAGGATTGTTACTCCCCGAGACGTGCTCACCTCCAGGATTGTTACTCCCCGAGACGTGCTCACCTCCAGGATTGTTACTCCCCGAGACGTGCTCACCTCCAAGATTGTTACTCCCCGAGACGTGCTCACCTCCAGGATTGTTACTCCCCGAGACGTGCTCACCTCCAGGATTGTTACTCCCCGAGACGTGCTCACCTGCAGGATTGCTACTCCCCGAGACGTGCTCACCTCCAGGATTGTTCTCGCCGAGTCCTCCACCAAGCCCGGGGTATAGAGCACCCCTTCCACCTGGTTGAGCTTGTCAGTGAGGAAGACCCTCACGTCTCGGCCCCGAAAGATGGCCATGCCAAGAGGGCCTTAGTCTGACTTACGTCCTTGATTTTCAGAAGCGGAGCACTATTCCCCACTGCCGCGGCCTGGGTTACACCGGATCCTGGAAGATTGTAAGTTCGCCGAGAACCTCGTAGGCGCTGAGGTTCCTGGAGACTCAGTGGGACCAAGGAATCTTACCAGGAGGAATGCCGCCCCCATCGGAATCCAGCTACATTCTGTTGTCGTCGAAGATGCGGTTTCCTTAGCCGGCACCATGACTTCGCCCACTCTGTCGTTGCCCTGGGTTACGAAGTAACACGCGCGAAGGAACACAACGGGCGAGAGTGTTTTTTGTATGGGAAACACTTGGACAAAAGAAGGAAAAATACGCAAAACGTACATATAAGGGACTGTTAAGCAGCAAAAACAAAGGTGTCACAGCTCTGAAAAGAACTCCGACACCACATGTTCTAGAGGCGGAGATGGCGACATAAAAACGGGGGAGAAAGCACCGCACGTACTACGTTATCAGATAACAATTAAGGGGGAAAATTTGAGACAAGTGCTCCCTCCCCACCTAACGCGACTGCAAACGCAAGAGCTGTCAAATCAAACTCCCGCTTCTTCGTAAGTGATTTCTTAATCTGGTAAAGCTTTCTCTCCATGCTGACAGACTGACAAAAAAAGAAGGCATTCATATTGTCCAAGGTACAGAATTTCCAAAGGTGCAGAATGTCCAAAGTACAGAATGTCCAAGGTACAGAATGTTCAAAGCTCATTATGTCCAAGGTGCACGATGTCCAAGTTGAGGGATAACTTTCAAAATGGCGCAGAGTGGAAGGGGCCCGTCTCATAATGCCCAATGTACAGAATGTCCAAGGTACAGAATGTCCAAAGCACAGAATGTCCAATGAACGTATTGTCCAACCAGAGCTTCCAAAATAGTTCTTGGAGCGACCGCCAGGGTGTGAGTAATCGCCGTTATTGGTAGGCAGCGCTGCTCCGCCCAGCGTCGGCCTCGCACATACAGTTGACGCCAGTGCGAGCATTACAAGTATGCGGTCGGTGGGCCGCGTAGCAACGGATTCATTTCCCACGTCGGTGTAGAGATGGTATCGGATGCTGTTGCTCGACGAGGCCGCGCTCGACTTGCAAGTGATCGTTGAATACAATACTAGTACCGTGGACACGCGCGGAGCTGCTGTGAAAGCGTCGCGTCGCTGCCATTAGCCGGCGTGGAACTTGTTCTGTGTCTGACCGGGGGCGTGTTCGCAGTTTGGTCATAGCTTTATGCAACCAGAACCTCTTGTTGCAACTGTTGCTTATTCTAAGTGATCACTGTCACGTTTTCACCACAATTAGCCTACAGCGTCCAAAGGAGTAAACCTTCCAAGAAGGGGGAAAGTATGGGTATCAATAATTTATGCCTCCTATCGGGTTAATAGTCTGTTTCCGATCATTTATCACTGGGGTCTAGGTCAAATGTGTAACATATTACAAAGCACGCTACATTACAAATAAAAGAATATGGTTCAATGAATAGCCATTTGTGTTCAAGATACTGCACATGATACTATTTAGAACAATCGGCTGGTACATGAAGAGATTGGTGGAGACTTTTCATTGACGTGGATTCCCCATGTCAATTAATTGGGTCTGGCAGAGGCGGCGCCAGGAGATATAAGTTCAGGAAAGGCTTTTCCAGAGGGCTTCCTGAACAGCATGAAGTCTCCTTTCAGAGGGGAAGGGGGGGGGGGGTCTGCCCGGCCTGGTCCTTTTGAAGCGGGCACCGAGGCATGTGACATGTGAGTCCTCATTGAACTGGGCCATGCATTAATGTTCATGTAGATCAATGTCGACAACAAAAATCCAGAATAGGGGAGTGCGTAAATGTTAAACTGTGTTAAAGTCTAGTTTCAGTGCGTAAACGTGACACCGGTCAAGTGGTGAACTAGTAACCTTGAATGAGGGGGCCAAACGCATAACAATACATCCAAGTTGTCAAAACATGGCTGTTGTCCTCTACGGCTGTCCATAGAAGCCAGTAAATCTTAAACCAACGAAGCAGTTTCGCCGCTGACGGAGCAGCAACGGTGAGCTTGTCTCCCGAGGTAGGAAAGATGAGGATCAGAAAAGCTATGTTCAGAGGTCTTAACGTCCGGAAGATCTATACGTGGAATACCCACGCTCAAACTGCCCACGCTCAAGAGACTTCGGAAGAACCTTCTACTCCCCCGGATGAGACCCGTAAAGGAAATGGGGCAATGTAGCGGTACGCCGTCGAGTTTTGCTTGAAATTTATGGTTTTATTGGTTCACCGTCCCTGCGACCCCGGCCCTACGGCCAGCCCGGAAGCTGCGCGTGGACGCGGTGGCGTGGGAAGCGGGGGTGCCGGCGAGTCGCACGCCGATTGAGTTGCGGGTGGGCTCGAAAGGAGGATAAGAGGTGCTGCTCGGGGCGCGTAGAGGGAGTCTCTCTGTCGGCGCTGTGTGCGGCGGTTCGCCGTTGTGTGTGGAGGGGTCCAGCCGCGATGTGACTCCAAATACATGCAAATAGCGAATGTGGAGCGCTGAGGGCGAATAACAGGGGGACTCAAGCCTACCCACACTGCCACATGTGGGCTGGGCAGCACGCACTAAATAATTGAGTTATGGCGGCGTTTCCGCTATTAAATGTCCCACCAGTCCAAGAGGAGGCACTGATTAGCAAGTCATAAGATCTCGCCAGGCTGAGAAGTGGCTGTGCTTAGTTTCCGATATCAAGGAAGTTAGTTTGTAAAGTGGGCGAAATCTGAGGACAACTTCAGTTTTTCAGATATGCTCGCCCTACAAGGGAAGTCGGTGACACTGCCTCTGTTCATCGCATGAGGACAAGCCCAGAATTCCATCACTCATTATAAGAAAAAGGCAAAGCTTACGCGTGTGGCAACCGTCACTGTTTACAACAGTACTGTAACACACACACACACGCATACGCGCGCGCGCGCGCGTATGCGCGCGCACACACACACACACACACACACACACACACACACACACACACACACACACACACACACACACACACACACACACACACACACACACACACACACACACACACACGCACGCATGCACGCCCGCACGCACGATTTTTTCTCACAATTATGAAATGTATGCCAAAAACACAGGTATGTCAGTACACCGGGAGACACTTAGCTACGCCAAGATTCTACACCAATATTTCAAAAGTATTATGATAATTCAATAGTTCTAGGTAGTACACGTGGTCACGTATATAAGTTATCGCAAAACGCGCAACTCAAAAGGCCTGTGAATGATCGCAACTGTTGTTAATCTGTGCAGATCCCGACAAAAAGTATTTTAAAAATCAAGGATGCAAGCTTCCATACCCTGATTTCAGGCACCCGGCACTATGATAAGGCTTGCACGAGACATCAACAGCTATGCCGGAAGGTTTCGATGGGCTGTATCGCAGATCAGAAAGCAATTCGGTACAGGAAATCAGTGTCCCAATCAAACAGCAGACAGGTATTGCTGAACGTACCTTACCTGAGCAACAGCGCTAACGATCAATATGTCACGACGGAGCTTGCGAGTTTTTCCTCTGTTAATGTTTACCGATACGCAGCGATTCTTATATCCTTAGTCCGCGTTGGCTTATGCCGCTGCTGAAATGTACGCTTAAAAGTTTAAGTATGTTATGATGTGTGTCACTGGTGCACGTATGTCGACTACTTCCTCCCCTAATTGTGAGCGTACGCGTAAACATGTAAACCGTAAACATGCGTAAACATGCGTCCCCAGGTGTTCATTAAACAAGCCTAAGTGTCATGCATTGTTCTTCTCACATACAGTTTCACTGGAAAAAGGTACAAGACATTTTGTGAACATCCTGTGCACACAGAACCATACACCATACATTGTGTATTCCACTCTATTCTGTTATTTTACTTTTGGTCCATTGAGACCATGGGCGTAGGAACGGGGTGCCAGGGGACCATGCCTCCCCCCCTAGCCCCCCCCCTAGCCCCCCCCCCCACTCTTCAAGGTGGGGGGGGGGCTAGCAATGTTAACTGCCCCCCCCTCCACTTTTCAGATCAAGGCTCATTTGGCCTACTTTTGCACTATATTTAACATGCATGCCGATTTACCTAGTTCACCAGACGTCGCCCTTAAGATGCGTCATCTTTTTCATCCGCTCATCGGCCATCACTTAGTGTTACAGCCGCGAAGCCTGACACCGCGCGCGCTGGAGACTGCAACGCCGGGCGTCGAGGCTGTTGTTGCCATGACTTGGGAGAGCGCATGGTCGAGACCATATTACGCAGTTTTCTTATCCGTAATCAGTTATGACAGGATCTAGAGCATATTGAGACGAACGTGGGTTAGCCATGTCAATACGAATTAGAAGCCTCACTTCATCTACAATCTACGGTCAGGGAGAACTCAATATCTCTTAAGAACACAGAAAAAGCACGGAACTAGAGTATATGTGACAATTATTGGACTATCTGCAGTGATCAGGGATGTTGTTGCGTCAATGAGGGTTTCTGTGTTGATCCGGAGCTAACTGTGCGGATCAGAAGACCTTCCTTATCAGGAATGGGAACAATGTGATTTGATATATCCTTCTAATGGCCTCCGGATCGACCAGGAGATCCCACCCCGCGTCGCCAGAATGACAGCCAGAAGACACTTTGAGATGGGACGGAATGGCCATTCAGCCCTTGAACGGAAACGGCAATGTACCCCTGATATTCTACTCAAGAAGCCCGTTACCCGGAAGGAAATAAGGAGCGTCATTATTGTTGAGTAAAGTGGGATCTCATTATTGTTGAATAGGATGGGTCGAAATAGGCTTAAAAAACGAGCAAGTTCAAGCCATGTTTTCCTGGGAACGTTCATTTTCCAGAGTGCACTAGTGAACCAAATCACATCAAAAGGCTTGAGGATACCCGCCCGGATCCTCGAGAGCAAGGACAAGGATGGTCTGGTTTGCAGCTTCCGTAAAACCGAAAAGTTTCGTCCACTGCAAGTGCCACCAGACGGCAGGCGCCGCCGCGTCTTCTGGATAGATAAATACTTGCAAAAACACAAAACATAGATATCCTACCTTCACTTTTCCAGCACAACCACCAGATTCCAGCCCCACTTCACGGTGCTTTAAGGGCCAATCCGTTCTTTTTATCAGTCAAAAAATTGCACACGTAAAATATGCGCTCAGACCGCCTTGTTAATGTAAGACCTGATGTCATGGAGCGCTCAAGAATAGTTTTTCAGGAACATCGTCATTTTTGTCCACCTATTGGCCAGCGCTTAGTATCAGCTGCTAGGCAGACGCTGCGCACCCTATGGGGACTGCAACGCCGGGGGCCGAGGCTTGCGTTTCTTAGATTTTAGAGTGCGCATGCTCGTAATTGCGCCACATAACTGGTATTAATAGTTGATTGCAGTGTTTAAAGGTAATAATTTCAGGAGCGTCCTCCGGGCCACGGCTAAAGGTTAGCACTACTGGGCTAACGCTCCGCGGATAATGGAGACTGCAATGCCTGGTGTCGAGGTTTTTGTTAAGATTTGAGAGCGCGCATGTTAAAAAACATGTTACATAACTTGTATCACTAATAAGTTTTAACCGAATGGTGGACACAATCAAATTTTCATCTTCAAATTTGGATCAAAAGCATCGATCTACGATCTGCCTTCGCGATGTCCTCAATGTTTAGTGTTCGAGTCTGTCTCCGCGAAGGTGCCCAAGATTCGGCGGTCGGAACTATGACTGTAGACTGTATTTCTGTACTTCGCCAGACGCTCTGCCATCTACCGTTCGGTCTAGATACTACTACTCGCGCGATATACTCGGTACTCGCACCCCCCCCCCCCCCCCCCCCCCCCACACACACCAGTCATTCAGCCCGCGGGACGCGATCGAATGACGAACACAATTTCATTTTTTATATACGCGAGGGATGAGAGTGTACTCTAGAGAATTGAACACAAGTATGGCGGGAGACGCGACCGCGGGCCGGTGGGAAGACGGCGGCGGAGCGCGGAGGCTACAGTGCGAAAATAAAGTGCGGGGTCGAATACTAAATCTATAGAAAATACTAAATCTACCGCACACGGTGTGCCTGGCCACTCACTCACATGGTCTCAGTTAGATGTTCGCGACGCCGGGTAGCCGTGCAGACCGTCGCGGCGGCGCCGGGAAGACGTCAGACGTCGCCTCTCCAGCCGGAGTTGGACCTGTGGTCGGCGCACTCAGGCGTCTCGAATCCCCCGCGGGGACCGGCTCGGGCGGGGGCGGTGTGCCCGCCGCGGCCGCCGGCGCCGGGGGCGCGGCCGCTGGCAGCTGCGAGAGCTCGGCCGGGTCTGGCCGGCTGGGGGCGTACCGCTGGCGGATGTGACGCCGGTTCCGTGTCAACACCCGGCTGCTGGGCAGGCGGATGAAGTAGCGCCGGTGAGGGCCGATCTTCGTGATGATGCCATACCGGTACCAGCGGCCAGTGGCTGAATTTTGGAGAGCGACTGAAGTCCCCGTCCGAAGGACTTTTCAGGCACCGTCCGGCTGCTTTTGTTGCAGCAGAAACCCGAGCCCCTGGAGTGGGCTGGCGTCCGTAGGCGGACGGTCGGAAGACAGCGCCTCCCTCGCCGCCTGGATCGCCACCTCGTGACAGGTGTCCCAGATAAAGGTTCTCTTTGCGCTCAGTGGGTGGCGCAACGGTTCCAGCAGCTTAGTCGTCTCCTCGTTCAATGGCGCCACATGGTTGACGAGGCCGAAAAAGCTCGTCAGTGAGCGATTTCGGTGCAGGGAACGCCACTATGGCGTTCGTCAGGGCCTGGTCCGGCACGTAGCCGTCTTGGGACGCGATGAAGCCGGCGAATCTGACGCTGGTCTTTATGTGCTGCGTCTTGGAGGGGTTCGGGGAGACACCGCGGGCACGGCACCTCGTCAAAAACTTCCGGACTCGGGTGACGTGTTCTTCTCGCGTCTTGCTGAAGATGATGACGTCGTCCACGACACGTTGGATGCCGTCCACGTCCCCGAACCACTCGTCCATGCGCCGATTGTAATGCTCGCTAATTGACGAGACGCCATAGGGCACGCGCAGATAGCGGTAGCTCCCGAATGGTGTAATGAACGGCGTCAGCTTTCGGCTGTCTTCGTCTAGAAGACACTGGTGATATCCTTTGGTGGCGTCGAACACGCTAAACCATTAAGCGTCCGACGCTGTGATGGATGCGACACACTCAGCAGGCGTGTTACATTGGCACAGCTCCCGCCAACGGACCTTTTCAGCTTTGAAAGGCCCACACAGTCGAATGTCCATGCCGTCCTTCTTAGGGGCCACTACGATGGGCGCGCACCACTCAGTTGACTCCATAACGGGCTCGATGGTGCCGTCACGCTCGAGTTTTTCGAGCTCGTGGCGCAGGGGCTCTCTCAGAGCTATCGGCACCCTGCGTGACGAGCGCACGGCGAAGGGGGTGGCGTCTTCTCGCAGATGGATTTGGTATTCTTCTCCTGGCATGGTTCGTGCTTTGCCGTCCAACACGTCGGAAAACTCGTGAAGTGGCGCTGCATTCTCGGTCACGTCGGAAGAGATGTGATCGTGAGGCAGCTCTGAGGCGCTTGGGGACGCTGCGTGCTGCAAGGGGATTGTAGAGGGCAGCGCCGATCGGGCGGTGTGGTCCGCTGAGGAGGGCCGGCCGGCCCGTCTCCGCCGTCACCGTCGTCGGAGGTCGGCCATCCGACGGTCCCTCCCCCTGCCGGGCGCTCGCGGCGTCCCGTCTCGTCTCCGGTTTCGGTAGGGGAGGGCTGACTGCGGCGCGGCGCGCGCATCTCAGCCGCGGCTGGGTTGGGCGGCGGCGGCTGACTAGCGGCTGCGCCGGGCGGTCCGGCACCCCGACTGACTGCATTTATCTGCCGTGGGTAATTGGGAGGTACAATACGAAGACGGACGGCAGTGCGCCACGAGAGGAGGAGTCGTGACACTCCTGGGATGATATGCACCGTGTCAGACACCGCTACGTCGCCCAGGATGATTCGGACGGGCAGACTCCCACGCGAGCGCGTCACGTGTCCGTCCACAGCGCGGGGATGGGTCGACGGCGGCTGGAAGTTATCGCCCATCTCGTCAATGAGTTCGGCAAAGTCTAACCCAGCGACTGACACGTCGGCTCCGGCGTCCGGAAGCGCCGTCATCTTGGCCGTCTTACGACCTGACACGGACACGCTGACAGTCGGTGCGAATCCCGTTGATGCGGTCGCGAGCGTAACCACAGAGGCAGATGTCTCATGTGACTGGCGCGCGTTGCGGCACATCCTGGAGGTGTGACTCGTTCTGCCGCAGTTGTAGCACGCCCGATCCGCAGCCACGCAGAGATCAGATCGTGCATGACGGGTGCCACAGTTTCTGCAGACCGGGCGCGCGGAGTCCATTTCTCGCTCGGAGCCGCCCGCACCTGACGCTCGGCGGGGAGGGGTGGGGCTTCGCGACTGGAGCCTGACACCGCGCGGAGTCCTGGGGTCCGAAGGGCGGCCGGCGCGCCGGCCGACCGGGGCGCAACACGCATGAGCAGCGTTTTTCATGTGAAGTACATCTAGAAATGACGCTTTAGTCATTGCCTGGAACATCTTGATTTTACTCTTGGTACTGATCATCTATGACTTAAAATTTAACCGTCTGAGTTTTGATCAGCTCTCAGCACGTGTTGGATATGGGGTGTTTTTATAATACCATATTGAAGAATATTCCACCTCATTCAATGATACTCACTACTGACCACGAAACATTTTTGATATTAGCTTGCTACTGCTGAAAACCCATCCCATAGTAATCACAATGCTGGTGTATCATGCCGGAAACTGTCATTAACTCACACTTATTTGTTATCTGAATTTGTTTGCAATTATTAACCCGAACTTATGATGTCTGCATGATACTGACAATCGAGCAGTCAATACTGGCATCCAGAATTGCCCACTGCTGGTGTAGATTTCGCCAAAAAGATTTTCGGACATAGCGCGACTATAACTTCATTTCATATTCCGCCTGCTTTCAGTATGTTTTCGCAGCCCACAAATGCAGGCAAGCCTTACCGTGCTCAACTTTGACAATCAGCGACTGGTGCCCGGCGTGGCACCCCCAGCCGGCTCCATTCCGTCATGGAGCAGACATAGATTTGTTACTAAGCTAGTAATCCGGCCGGCCAGCCACAGCCGCGTGATATTCGTGATGGTGTCGACTGTATGCGCGCGATCGGCGCTGGGTGGGGCAACGCCGCCTGCCAATAAAGGCGATTATTCATACCTTGCGGCCGATCTAGCAACTAGTTTGGAAGCTTTGATCTTTGGACATTCTGCACCTTGGACAATATGTACATTGGACATTCCGCACTTCGGCCATTCTGCACTTTGGACATTCTGGACATTGGGGCATTATGATACGGACCCACCCACAACAAAGTCAGTTGTATGTGACGTCCAGCGCCTGCTGACGATGCTGCCAGGATTTTTTGTCGGGTCGGTATCATATTGTCCCAGGTACAGAACGTCCAAAGGTTCAGAATGTCCAAAGTACAGAATGATTAAGGTGAAGAATGTCCAAAGTTCATAATGCCCAAAGCACACAATGTCCAAAATGAGAAGTAACTTCCAACATGGTGCAGAGGGGAAGGAGTACCATAATGCCGAATGTACAGAATGTCCAAGGTACAGAGACATTCTGTACTTTGGACATTCTATACCTTTGGACATTCTGTACCTGGGACAATATGAACGCCTCCTTTTGTGGTCATGTGACGTGCACAGGGAGGATACTGGGCATTGATTGGTGCTGACAAACGTGTTAAGGACAGCTCGAACGCGGTCTGAAGCTCCCAGTTTTATCTCCAGATATGGCGTCAAGAAAAATCTTCAGGGAATGGGATCTAAAAATGCGCGCCGTCAGGAGCAGAACGCTACACGTACGGCTAAAATAACGTTGGGTGGTAGTGGTTTGAGGGCAGTGGCTAATCAGCTTGGGGATTGGTTGCCTGCATCAAACACAACATGGGCAATTTTGACAGCGTGCCAGCGCATCATGGGTAGCTTCGAACAGGTCTTCGGTAGATGTTGTGGTATGGAAGGTACTATGGAGGCGCAGCTTTATTTACTTCATGTTTATGTACAATCATGACCTATTTTATGTAAGTCAAATAAAGCTTGATATTGCTGTTGTCAGTCAGTCAGTGTCCACCTTGGTAGCTGCGGTAAGTGGGGTTGCGGGCGCTATGGTGCTGTATTGGGAAATATACCACCATTATTTGGAACAGTTAACGTCAGGCCAGTCGTGCGTGAAAAGAATGTTAACGACCAAAGCAGCGGGGCTCTGCGTCGGGCAAAGTTTTTTATATTTTTTGCTGTGAAGCTCTGATCTGCAGCATCAGACAGATCAGTTATGTTGAGAGGATACAGGATGCAGGTACTATTGATAACTGCAGCACACATTTTTCACTATTTTTAATTTCTTCCCCTGTTAATGTATTGGCTGTGCCATGTGAATTCACACTCCCTTTATGCTCTTTCAGCTTCTATGTTCTGGTTGTGTTGTGCTGTCAGGAATGTCAGATGTAGGCAAAAGCCAGCCTTAACGACCTCAAAATGGAGGGTAGTTATGCACAGGGATTTTGGTCTTGTTTTACCCTGATCCTGTTATTGATGTGTAAGAGTTACCCACACATGTTCCTTAAATGTCAATCTGAAGATTTACCATTACTTGCATATTGGTATACCCCTTCCTCCCTGTGGCATAACCTTTACTTCCCAGTGTACAAAACATCTTGCTTGTCATGAAGGCAGGTCCACCATCAGGAAAAACTTGGACTAGGAAAAATGAGAATTATCAAAAGACAACAAAGCAGTGTCCTATTTGTTGCTGACCTAATGATGCTTGTTTTCAGGTCAGTATTGCAAGTTGTAGTTGAATGTCAAGAATATAATAAACCATAAATATAAGTTTCAGGAAGTCCCAATGGCTGCAAGCAGGGATCATACAATTTTTGTACAAAGTGACCTTTTTGAAAAAGGTTTTCCAGTCATGGAAGAAATAAGAAGAAAGGGAAAGCTGTGTGATGTTACACTTAAGGTATATGATGATGGAAGGATATGATGATGATATGATGATATATGATGTTACACTGAAGGTATATTCCTGTCATGGGAGACTGAATAAATATTATTTTTGCTGCCTGATGGACCACAGTAGTTCACATATGGAAAAGGACCTGATAATGTTTGCCAGGTCATGCATTTTTTACTGTTTTGTTAGATGGTCTAGTCATATTGCATCAATAATAACTGAGCATTGTGCTACATCTCTCCCTAGCTTGTCTCCAAACTTTTGGTGCAGTTATTGTGCATTTTCTACATTTTATACTTTCTACATGTTCTTGGCTGTATTTCAATTGAAAACAACTTGTGGCATGGCTGCAGCCTCCACCTAAGCTCTGCAATGGCATTTTGTTCAGTAGCTTTCATTTCTCATCTGTCATTCAGCAGGCAGCTGTGGTAGTGTATTTCATGTGCATCTGCCCATCCCCATCAGTCAGATTATGGTTCTTATTAGCAAAAGAGGGATATGTCATGCAATCAACATAATAATATATGAGCAGGTACCAACCTGTACTGATCAGACTGTGAGAGCCAGTTATTGGCAGCCTGCATACCACTGTGTTCCAGGTGGATGGTCAGTCCTTCACTGCTCACAAGCTTGTTCTGTCTGCCAACATACCATACTTCAATGCCATGTTCCTGCATGACATGGTGGAAAGCAAGCTATCAGAAATAGAGATGAAGGAGATTGACACCAGGTATCATCACTCTGTATTCAAATATTGGAGTGTCACATGGATATTATGTGTGTACATTCACATTTGTGAACTGCATAAGGCTAAAATAATGGTGGCCAGGCCTGGAGACAAAGCCAGGGGCCTGGCTTTGCAGCTATATGTGAGGCCAAGATGGTGATATGAAGTTGAAGCTGAGGTTGGTAACTGTGGAGTTGAAACTACAAAGGCAATATTGGTAATAGTCACTTTGTATTTTAAAAACATGAAACAGAATCTGAAGCCCGTGGCTTGAAAGCTCTAACCTTGTGCATGCAGAGATGAAGCCAGCAGCTCCTTATGTAGAAAATGTGAGACCAGACTCAGGCCACCATCACTTCTAGATCATGAGGCTATAGCAGAAACTTAATCTAGAGCACAACATTATGTTTGGCAGCAAAAACTTTTCAGACTTTCCATGTCTGCTAATGCCATGTAGAATCAGGAAAGACGAGGATCTAGAGGAGTGATTGAGACAAGGTTTTCAAACTGTCTCCATCATCTTCCATGTTCTTGTGTATACTTTGTTTCATATAGGAAGTTGTCTGACTGTCCCCATGTCTTTGTTGGGCCTAAGAATGAATGGATGGTTTTGGCTTTCAGCCATGTATCCATCACAGTCAGGAAAAGCTGTGTGTTATTGGGGTTAAATTGACAGGCAAATCTATTTTTACTACGTCATGGGTATCTGCATGGTTTGGCAAGATAACAAAGATGAAACATTTTAAATTTGCTTCAAGGCAGAACTGAAGCCATGAGGCAAAAGTTGTTAATAGGAGAAGCTGGAACCATGTGATAAAGATGGTTTGAGGCCACTGAAGACAGCCATGGAAAAGGGCTGAAGGCCAAAGCTGAATCTGAATCCAAAGTCATTGGAGGATGATTTGTGGCTTCGCAAAGCAAGGTGTCGAAACTAGCTCCGCCCCCATGTCTGATGTGGCACAAGTGGTGATACTACCGACATTTGTATCATTTGATGTACATGTATTTCTTTACATGATTGTTGTGTTCATTAATGCCTTACTCGCCACCTACTCCTTTCAGCAGTTCTGCAAGTTTCTTCATCATTGTTGTTTTGTTCTCCAGTGCATTGGAATCGCTCATCAACTTCGCCTACAGCGGTCGGATTCTCATAAACAACAGCAACGTGCAGAACCTGATGATGGGTGCAGCGTTCCTCCAGCTGACGGCCGTCCGGGATGCCTGTGCTAAGCACCTCATCAAGGAGTGAGTGGGGCAGGATGGTCTTGGATGGCCTTGCCACTCGAGTCCATTGCTAATTGAAATGGGTGGCATACTAGAGGGCTAGATTGTGCACATGGTACATGCACATAGATCATGCATTTTAGTCCACTGACGTGATGGGATGATTTCAACCTTCTCCTGTCCTTACATCCCTTCATGTGGCTGCCCCCCCCCCCCCCTCCCCCACATTCCTGTTCCATGTAATGCAATATCCAGCTTTGTGCGTCCTCTGTCCACTTGTGCTCTGAGAAGAGACCTCATTGGCACCACCACATAGTGACTGGGTGTGTATGACTACCCCTCCCCCCCCCCCCCCCCCACCCATCCGTCATCATTAGACTGCGTCTGTACGCGGAGACCGGGCGCGCGAGCAGTGGACTGAGGGCACTTGTTGCTGCCAGGCTGGCCGCCCGGTAACGCGCTGGGCATCCGCAAGTTTGGCTGCGACCTGCACTGCACGGCGCTGGTGAAGGCGGCCGACGCGTACATCCAGAAGCGGTTCGGCGCCGTCACCGAAGGCGACGAGTTCCTGCAGCTGGAGGAGCGGGAACTGCGCGACATCACAGCAGGGATGAGCTGCACGTCGAGTCCGAGGAGTTGGTACGCGCGGCGGGCTCGGGGAGGGGCGCGTATGGGACAGCGGGTGCACGCGCGGCGGAGACGACCAGGGAACGGACGGCATTGGAACAGGAGCGACTGCTCACGGACGGAGGGAATAGGACAGCAGCAGGCAAGCAAACAGAAACCGCACAGGAGCTGGTGTGTGCACGGACACAGAGTGGGTATGAATAGCAAGGGGACTAGTGTGGATTTGAGTGACGTCGTGGCCGTAACATGAGCACCAACGGTGGCGGGACGGT
>NW_023596420.1:18253911-18284642 GCF_011947565.3 Pollicipes pollicipes | reverse complement strand
CCGTGGCCTACTTTTCTTGACGCTTGTGTTCTAACTGACTCTTTCATTTGGCTACATTCACAAATAATTTTGCACTGAAGAAAGGCATTCTCGCCCATGTCTGGCGGGCGCTGATCAGGACGTGAGTGCTCTGGCGGCCGCTGATCAGCGCATCGCGTTCTGACGTAGACGGCGGCTGCGCTCTGGCGGCCGCTGATCAGGGCGTTTCGTTCTGACCCGCAGACGGCGACAGCGCTCTGGCGGCCGCTGACCAGGGTGTCGTGTTCTGACCCGCAGACAGCGGCTGTGCTCTGGCGGCCGCTGACCGGGGCGTCGCGTTCTGACCCGCAGACAGCGGCTGTGCTCTGACGGCCACTGATCATAGCGTCGCGTTCTGACCCGCAGACAGCGGCTGTGCTCTGGCGGCCGCTGACCGGGGCGTCGCGTTCTGACCCGCAGACAGCGGCTGTGCTCTGACGGCCACTGATCAGAGCGTCGCGTTCTGACCCGCAGACAGCGGCTGTGCTCTGGCGGCCGCTGACCGGGGCGTCGCGTTCTGACCCGCAGACAACGGCTGTGCTCTGGCGGCCGCTGACCAGGGTGTCGTGTTCTGACCCGCAGACAGCGGCTGTGCTCTGACGGCCACTGATCATAGCGTCGCGTTCTGACCCGCAGACAGCGGCTGTGCTCTGGTGGACGGCTCCGGCTTGGGCTCAGCTCATCAGGCGATCAGCATCCACCAGCAGAACGTGGCCGCTCTGGTGGCCATGTCCGAAGAAGAGCGACTCAACGCCCAGCGCGAGCTGGCAGCCAGTCTGGATCCCAAACTGATGGAGTTTGTCAGGCAGCGGAGAGCCCGGCAGGACCAGGAACGCGTCAAGAGGCCGCCCCTCGCTGCCGGTGATGGGCAGGCGTCGGCTACCGCGGAGCAGCCCATGGAAGAGTTCACCACGCTGGAGGCGGGGGTCCGAGATGGCGGCGGTCACAGACTCGCCGGCCGCGGGGCGACTGCCGGCGCCAGCGCCGGAAGTGGGCGAAGACCAGGCGATGGAGCAGCTGGAACGGGTGAAGGATCAGCTGCCCATCGACCTGGCCGAGGCCAGGAAGTGGCCGCACATGGATCACGTCGAGCCGGAGAAGCTGCTGTGGATGACGCAACTGCCGGCGCCGAAGGTGGAGCACGGCCAGACCGGCTTTGTCGCCCGCTTCGACTTCGAAGGTTGGTGGGTGGGCAGTGCCAGACGGATGACACTACATGGCCCTGCAGAGCGCCGGCGTCTGCGCCCGTTGAGAGCGAGGGGAGGGGCGGAGCGGTTTGATTCACAAGCGAATTTCACGACATCTCGTGTCTACCGGGAAAGGTACCTCTTGTCTCTTTATGTAAAGAATGCGTAGCTCATGCCATGGTGCACCACTTCCGCGGAGCACAGTCGACTTTATGTTGAAGATCAACTCATTTTCTTAAGCTGGTTGTCGGGGTGTGTCCATTGTCGTGTAAATGGACAATGGACATAGCTTTTTGTCGAGGTTGGGGTCTTGTTTTATTGAAACAATGTGTTCAGGTAGTGCGTGGTAGCCCACATGGATTATTTCAGGATAGCAGGATAAAGTTGACGAAGCACAGAAGGCTTACACTCGGAGCTGTATTACGTTATACTCGTAGCGTTGGCTTTTGACATTGTTCTTTGCATACTTCTATATCTTCCTGGGCTTGGAAGGTAACTTATTACGAGTCACTTATGCTGCTTTTGCTGACGTACATGTAAGATTGCATAAACTTTCAAAGCTTCGACAGCTTCATTTTCGTTGTATATTAAGCGTTTGTTTTTACAATTTGGGAGCACGTTTGCCACTTGCTGACATATCCACTGCGGAAACGTTAATCTTCGACGGATGAGTTTGCAGCACCCGCCTACGCCAATGCGTTTGACACTGCTCACGAGACGACCCCAAAATAGGCTCTGACAGCACAGGGACTGAAAGGTTCTCCGTGGAAATCCAGGGTTCAGAAGGAGCACACGAAGAGGGTTAACCGGCTTTGCGGAGGTCCGATGGCTGCTTGTCCCACCCGCACCCGCACCCGCACCCGCACCCGCACCTGCACCCGCACCTGCACCCGCACCCGCACCCGCACCCGCACCCGCACCCGCACCCGCACCGAACACTGTCGAGTACAAAAAGCATGTGTTGCTGGTCCGCGTTAGTGCGCGGCAGCGCCCATCGTCGCGCCGCCGCTGAACTGCAGCACTTGTCGCCGAGCCGGAGGGCTGTGGAGTGTACACACCCACAGCCGGAGCCGCTCCGCCAGCTGAGCGCTGACGGGCGCTTCTTAAGCCGCGAGACGGCGGCAGCGGCGCGTGACTGGCTCTGCTGTCCGCGCAGGCGCACTGCTGCCGTTCGCCGCCGCGCCGCCGGCACACAGCGCGCTCTACCACCACGGCCAGGAGCCGGGCCGCGCCGGCTACACGGTGGACGAGCTGTTCCGGCTGATACGCTCGGCCGCGCAGCAGCAGCGTGCTCGGCCTCCAGACGCTGGCCAACGTACTGCGCAAGGTAGCGGGCGACGGCTGGTCGGCAGGCGGCGCCCGCCGACTTGACATGTTACTCGTGGTAGGGTACACTTTTGCTGAACAAAGATGAGAACTCTGAAAACGCAAGCAGTCGCAAAGTATTTGGAAGGAAAGGCCTCCATAAAGGCTGCAAACATGACTCATGTGATAAGTATTTGGGGTATGGTGAAGGGGTAGGCGCTCTCATGTGGTGCATAGGTAAACTGTCAGAATAAGACTGGTTGCCATTACCAGTTGTGCTATGCTGCCCAACCTAACTCGTGGATGGGCTCAGTACAACTTAAGTGTTCTATAGGATATCGAGTTCACAGATTTCGTTTCAACTGAACCTGGACCAAAATCATTCTGCACTTTAAATGACGCGCATTGACCACTGCACCGGCTCACTCTTGGCATTGGCTGCTGCAGCGTCGTGGCCGGACGGTGTGTGTTTGTCTGACGCACCGGCGCGCCGCGGCGTCGGCAGGCCAAGTCGGGCGTGTATGACGGCGTGCTGGAGCCGCCGCTGCTGGGCCGGCTGCTGGACGCCGGCCTGCTGCTGCTGCTGCGCTTCGCTGTGGATGACGCGGCGGCGCCCGTCATGACCGCCGGGCTGGCCGCCCTGGAGGCGCTCATCGAGAGTCGGCCGGACGAGGTGGGTCCTGCAGACACAGTCGATGGGACGAGGTGAGTCCTGCAGACACTGTCGATGGGACGAGCTGGGTCCTGCAGACACTGACGGTCGGACAAGATGGGTCCTGCAGACACTGTCGATGGGACGAGCTGGGTCGTGCAGACACTGACGGTCGGACAAGATGGGTCCTGCAGACAATGTCTGTGGGACAAGGTGGGTTCTGCAGACGCTGTTGATGGCACAAGCTGAGTCCTGCAGACGCTGACGGCCGGACGAGGTGGGTCCTGCAGGCACAGTCGATGGACGAGGTGGGTCCTCTAGACACAGTTGGCCGGACGAGCTGGGTCTCCGCTCGGTCGGGAATCCAGTTCGTCGGATTCGCCCAGCTTGCCCCCGTTCGCCTCCACAGCCCAGCTCCGCACACGCTGTCGGCCGGTCGGTGTCATTGTCCGCGTGGTCTGACCGATCTTACGGCATTTGGGACTGTCACATCTGTGCGCCTGCCGTTAGCGAGAGCTTCAGTGGAGACGGCGGATCCCTCCCGCACTCGCATTACGAACGTGCTTCTCTGTGCGGCGCGCGGAGGCGGGACTCACGCGTGTGGCGCGGCAGCTCCGCGCCAGCTCTGTGTGGGCCGTGTGCTGGACCAGACTCGCCGTTCGGCGGACGTGTCCGGGCCGTGGTGTGGACAGCAGCCTGCTGCGGTAGTGTGTCTGGACCGCGTGCTCGGCTGGAGTCGGGGTCTGGAGCAGCCGTCGCTGCCCACCTCGGTGGACACGGAGCCGGACACGGACCGGCAGTACCAGGCAGAGGAGCCCGGCCTCAAGGACGGCGACGTCACCCGGCTGGACGCCGTGCGCGGTCTGGTCCGCATCGATACGCTGCCGAGGCTGAGGTGGGCGCCGGCGGGGCACGCGGGCCGGCCTCACATGGGTAGACAGACACCCTCACCCGGCGACGGGGGTACACTCGCCAGGGTGGGCCGTGGAAGTAGCGCGCAGCCCGGCCCGGACCTGTGCACTGACGCTGTGTGGTTGTACAAATGGATACCGGCGTCGTCCCATCCACCGGAAGGCCTCATGATGTGTGTTAGGAGATTGGCTTGGTTGACGTCGGAAAATTGATTGCGGCATTGCGCACATTCCTACCTATTTGCACAACTCTTGCACAATGGCTTGTGTCTGTAATATTGTCTGCAGCGAGTACCTCATACCATACTGAAGCTGGCTGTAACGATGGTGAACATGTTGCCACCTTTAGTGAGGTCAGCACACCTGTAACCTGACCTCTGACCTGACTTGACCTGACCCGAACAGCCTGACCAGCCTGACGGGACCACACCTGCCTGATCTGACCAGTCGGACCTGACCTGTCAGGTACATACTGGAGGTGCTGCGGCCGTCTCCACCGGCTGTGATCTCTGCCGTGCGCTTGCTGACCCGCTGCTGCCGACACTCGCTGCAACTGGCGTCCGAGGTGGCCGCCTGCCCGCGCCTGCTCCACACGCTGGTCACCGCCTTCCTGCCCGTCTGCGGCGCGGCACCGCTAGGTCAGCGCGCCGCCGCCTCCGCCGCCGGGCCGCATGGCTCGCGGGCTGGGCCACGTGCCAGGTCGTGGTCAGCAGGCAGGGGCGCACGCACTCGCTGCTCACGTGGTTGATGTGCGCGAGGGACATCAGCTGCGTCTGGTCCCGTGGTCTCTCGCTGTTAGTAATTGCGAAATTGCGCTGTGTGTGCGTGCGTGCGTGCGTGCGTGCGTGCGTGCGTGCGTGCGTGCGTGCGTGCGTGCGTGCGTGCGTGCGCGCGTGCGTGCGTGCGTGCGTGCGTGGCGTGCATGCATGCGTGTGTGTATGTGACCTTTCAGATAAACACAAGGATGCTGGCCACGTCTAGGTCTGCAGTGTGTAACTTCCACATGACTTTGGTTCCCATTAGCGTTGATCACCATGTTCTACTTGCTGCTGATATGTTTTTTTATTGACCAATCAGCCACCAAGGCTCGCTGACAGCCAGCGTGCAGCTCCTTCCGCCGATTTATCGATGAACTCAGCACCGTCTTCTGGCCTTCCTCACTAATTCATAAAGTCCTGAAATTCCCGTCCACCACATTTTGGACAGCCTGCAGCCCTGAAGCTCCTATCGGGTTGTCGGGCTGACTGCGCCGTTTCAGCCGATGGCCATGTCTGTGCTAACGGGCGTCGGTGGGGCCGGCAGAGGGCTGCGAGAACGTGGCCCAGCTCAGCTCCGTGTATGGGGTGCCGCTGCACCACGTGGTCAGGCTGCTGCGTGTGCTGGCCGTGCAGAGCGCGCAGCTGGCCGGCCGGCTGGTGCGCCAGCACCCCGTCCTGCCGGCCCTGCTCAGCTACGTGGCCATCAACCCCAGGTGAACGCTCTGCTTGCATCCGAGCTGCGTCCCTCGGTCCGCGCGCAGCGGGGCGAGGCTTCAGTTGTCGCTGGCTTCTTGTCTTGTTTTCCTGGTCGTCAATGGCGCTGCTCTCTGCCACGTTGTACTGATGAGCTATATTTATGCGAGTAAATTGGTCATATCATTGTGGTGTTTGCCCATTATGCTGGAGGCTAGGCTGGTGCAGTTGTGGCGTTGTCATGGCAACGCTCGATTGGTTGAGGTGACGTTCGACGGTTTGCTGATATGCCTCATGCCGCTGCCAGTGAGAGCGGGATGTCATCTGCCAGTGATGCTGGCATGCGTTCTGCCGTTGCCAGTGAGAGCGGGATGCCGTCTGCCAGTGATGCTGACTGACATGCGTTCTGTTGTTGCCAGTGAGAGCGGGATGTCCTCTGCCAGTGATGCTGACATGCGTTCTGCCGTTGTCAGTGAGAGCAGGATGCCGTCTGCCAGTGATGCTGACATGCGTTCTGTTGTTGCCAGTGAGAGCGGGATGTCCTCTGCCAGTGATGCTGACATGCGTTCTGCCGTTGTCAGTGAGGGCAGGATGCCGTCTGCCAGTGATGCTGACATGCGTTCTGTTGTTGCCAGTGAGAGCGGGATGTCCTCTGCCAGTGATGCTAACATGCGTTCTGCCGTTTTCAGTGAGAGCAGGATGCCGTCTGCCAGTGATGCTGACATGCGTTCTGTTGTTGCCAGTGAGGGCGGGATGTCCTCTGCCAGTGATGCTGGCATGCGTTCTGCCGTTGTCAGTGAGAGCAGGATGCCGTCTGCCAGTGATGCTGACATGCGTTCTGTTGTTGCCAGTGAGAGCGGGATGCCGACTCAGGAGGTGCTTACCCTGGCCGTGGAGGCGTACCGGCTCTGGACCGTGCTGCTCAGCTACGGACTCGGTGACTCTCACTTCATGTGCGAACGCCGGCCACAGCTTTGGGGTGTCCGTCGATGATCCGAGATACGGGGACCATGCTGGTTTTTATGCAATGGGCTGCAGCGATGGCAACTTTGGGCGCTCGTGAAATCGACGTCATCTAAATTTTGGCTCAAATCTCAGTGTATTGCCTCTTTAAGTAGCCTTTGAGCAGCAAACCATCGTCTAACCTGGCATCTGCCCGTTGTGGCATTCCTTTTACTGATAGTGAAATAGTAATAGTGTTCATCTGCACCGAAACTGTGTCGTCCTGCCAGTATAGGTGGCTGGATTGCTGTTGTTACTCGTCAGTTGTCCTTGATGTTGTGATACCTGGAAGTTGTGAATTGTCACGTTATTGACGCTAGTCCCCATTCACGACTGAATGTCAGTCACGATTCACAAGGGGAGCCGGTTGGCGGACGCAGCGTCGTGGGAGCGGGAGCCTCGCCGTGGCACTGACCAGCCTCCTCCGCCGGCAGCGAGGGACGCAGCGTCGTGGGAGCGGGAGCCTCGCCGTGGCACTGACCAGCCTCCTCCGCCGGCAGCGAGGGACGCAGCGTCATGGGAGCGGGAGCCTCGCCGTGGCGCTGACCAGCCTCCTCCGCCGGCAGCGAGGGACGCAGCGTCGTGGGAGCGGGAGCCTCGCCGTGGCACTGACCAGTCTCCTCCGCCGGCAGCGAGGGACGCAGCGTCATGGGGGCGGGAGCCTCGCCGTGGCACTGACCAGCCTCCTCCGCCGGCAGCGAGGGACGCAGCGTCGTGGGAGCGGGAGCCTCGCCGTGGCACTGACCAGCCTCCTCCGCCGGCAGCGAGGGACGCAGCGTCATGGGAGCGGGAGCCTCGCCGTGGCACTGACCAGCCTCCTCCGCCGGCAGCGAGGGACGCAGCGTCATGGGAGCGGGAGCCTCGCCGTGGCACTGACCAGTCTCCTCCGCCGGCAGCGAGGGACGCAGCGCCATGGGAGCGGGAGCCTCGCCGTGGCACTGACCAGCCTCCTCCGCCGGCAGCGAGGGACGCAGCGTCATGGGAGCGGGAGCCTCGCCGTGGCACTGACCAGTCTCCTCCGCCGGCAGCGAGGGACGCAGCGTCATGGGCGGGAGCCTCGCCGTGGCACTGACCAGCCTCCTCCGCCGGCAGCGAGGGACGCAGCGTCATGGGAGCGAGAGCCTCGCCGTGGCACTGACCAGCCTCCTCCGCCGGCAGCGAGTTCTTCCCGCTGCTGGTGCGGCAGCTGCACTTCTACCTGGCCGCCGTGTCCGTCAACGAGGCGGCGGAGACCAACCGACACAACCACGACCTGGCCACCTGCCTTCTGGCGCTGTGCCGCGCCGCCGTCTGCGCCGCCTGGAGCAACCACCAGACCGAGCTGCTCAACCGCGCCGGGTCTGTTGGTGGCCATCGGAGGGCGGCGGGAGATGAGGCCGGCTGGGGCTGCCGTGCGTGCGTGGCACGCTGCGGTTGGGGTGGTCGAGGTTATGTTCCCAAGAGCGTGCGGATCGATGTGTTTCAATGGGCGAAAGTCCACTCGGTCGTCTCAGCTATTTTGGTCTTGGGACACCGTTCTCACGTGGTTAGCTGGCTGAGTTTTGGGTGGATGCTGACTGGACGGGCTGGCGGGGTTCCGGTCGCTCTTCATGCGTCATGCGTCATTGCGTCTTCTTGCGTCATGCGTCACTGCGTCATTGCGTCTTCTTGCGTCATACGTCATTGCGTCATTGCGCCCCGCGTCATGCGGCTGACGTGCTGAGCTTGTGTAAGCAGGGCCGACATGACGGCGCCTGGGCGCTGCGCTGGGGTCACGTGGCCGGCCTGCTGGAGCCGGTAGAGCAGTGCACCAGGAAGTGGCTGCGGGAGGCGACGCGGGCCGACCAGCTGACGGTGAGGGCCGCTCGGCCGCACCGTAGTCCGTACCGCCACTAACCCCGCTCCCTCGGGGTGCGGGTAGTGTACTGCGTTAACCACTGCGCGTCTGGGAAACCAGAGATACGGGGTTCGATTCCCCGCGGTGTCCGCCCTTCCTGCCAGGGTGAAAGGCAGGCGACGCTAATTAGCTAAGTATTATATGATATATAATATAATTAGTAGCTAAATAGCTAATAAGCCTCAGCAGCTGAGTACGTCGTAAACCCCAATGGCACACGCACGCACGCACGCACGCACGCACGCACGCACGCACGCACGCACGCACGCACGCACGCACGCACGCACGCACGCACGCATGCACGCACGCACGCACGCACGCACACGCACACGCACACGCACACACGCACACACACACACACCACCGCTCCTTCGCAACACCAAGGTGCTCTTAGTCTTAAACTCAGAGCAGCGGTATTTTGTGCGAAACCAAGGAGTGGAAGGATAGCCGATGAATCGTTAATGTTCCGCTCTCTTGTGCTGATTAATGTTCGCACTCGCTCTCTTGGCCGCCGAACGGCGCTGGAAGACGCTCATGTGAGCTCCACTTTTTACGCCACAAGAACACTTCTGGCTGGCTGCCGGAGGCCGTGGCAGTGGGGTATTAGAGCTGTTGTAGCGTGACTGACCTGGATCAGGGCCGACGCCGACGCGTCGCTGCTCGTCGACATGCAGGGCGTAGTGCGCCTGCACTACGGACATGACACCACCGTGACATCATCTCCCTTGCAGGACAACGTGCTGCAGCTGCTGGGCGGCTGCTTCCAGTTCCTGACGGCGTTTCACGAGCGCTGGGCACGCCTGGGTCTGGACGACACCGTCCCCCGGCTGCGCAGCATCCAGCGCCTCTGCGACGACACTGTCGTTCCATTTGTGACAGCGGACGCGTGCCGGCAACAGCTTGCGAAACTTAGGTATATTCGGCCCTAGCATATGTGTCGCGGGCTTGTGCCCGCAAAGGCTTTTTTTCGCACATGGATCAGTGTGGTTTTAAAGTCCTTGTGGTTCGCATGGAGAAATCGACAGTTGCACTCCAGTGCCATCTGGACGGGTTTGTCTCCAGCGTTGCTAATGCCGTGTGGCACATGTCGGTGCGCACGGGTGCGAGCCGCTCTTCACGGCGCGCGCCACCGGACCGGCCTCGGCCGCGGTGCGCTGACGTGGCCGGCGCGCCGGCAGGGAGTTCTCGAGCCTGCTGAGCGGGCTGGAGTCGGGCCGCGGCCGCGACCCGGCCAGCCTGCCGTCAGCGGCAGCTGTCGGCTATGGCGGCCAGCTGGGTCCCGTGCTGCGCGCCGGCAGCCCGCTGCCGCTGCTCGCCGGCCTGCTGCAGCTGGCGCGCGCCCTGGCCAGGCTGCACCGCGGCGTCAGCGACGCGGTCAGTGGCTGGCGCCACCCGGCCGGCTCGTTGTGTTTGTTCCTCCCTCCCCCTCCGACGGACGGACGGACGGACGTCATCGTTCCCTCCCTCCCTCCCTCCGACAGCTAGAGGGGACGGGCTGCGTACGTCCCCGGAGGTCGGAGGTTGCCCCACGGCGCCCTGTGGTGCTTCAGCAGGTCACTGCGTGGCGCAGCAGCTGTGCAGGCTTTATGAGACCAACGGGTGAAATATTTGCCATTCGTGCATGTCACTGAGTGTACGGGTGCACTGCCACTGCTGTAGAGGCTGGCTACCCATCCATGCTGTCTAAACTTTTGTTACGCTGCATGCGTTTTACGTTACTGTGTTTTGCGGTATCGTTTAAGTTGTCCTCTCTTTAACCATGATTCCATCGTCGCCACATGCGTTATGAGTTCATGCTGTTGCCGTTTCCAAGTTGTACGTGCGCGCGGTGCGGTGCATTGTAATCCCAGTCGTGGCGGGCCCGCCTACCTCCCGCTTCCCCTGGGGCCGACAGCCGGCCGTGACGCGCGCCTCTGACCGCCACAGCTCTGCGGCCCGCTGCTGCGCGACGCCTCGGCTGCCGACTACCTGTCGACGGTGGCGGCCGGCGGCCGGCTCAGCCTGGTGGGCGACTGGTTCACGCGCTACGAGTTGCACCTGGCCGCCGAGCTGCTGCTGCTGCACGCCCAGCAGGTGAGGGGGCGGGGGCGGGGGCGGCGCTGACTGAGGCCACCCGGCACGCCTGCCGGCTCGGAGGCCGCGGCCGGCGACACTGCACCGCCTCAGGGGGAGGGGAAGGGCAGCAGAGGCCCCGGCTTGGCCGGTTGAGGTGAGCCGGGTCACTGACCGGCCGGGGCTGCTGGGAGGGCGGTCCTGTTGAGCTCGCTCGCCGAGCGGCGAGCCCATTGGATTGTGTGGTGGAAATCGTTTACTTTTCCCAGTAGTGCTTCTTGTCGCGGTTGAATAAAGATGAACACAAATTGACATGAGAAGTAGGCGCGTGGAAGACAAAATGTTTCGAATTCCTTCACACTATCAAGGAAGAACATAGAGATTGGCGTGTCGGAAACGGCAACTGGACACCGCACGCCGTTCATCAACACTTTTATTTCTCATTGGCCCATTGAAGTGCCTTACAGAAGCCGCATGCAGGCTGCCCCAGAGCGGCTCCTCCTGATTAATGCCATGCGCGGCAGGATCTGCGCTCTGAGCCCAGCCAGCGTTGCATTGGCGACTTCTCGGAGGCGCTGCCGTCTTTGGGGATGCTCCAGGGCGAAAGCGCAGTTTTTTTTGGGACATTTAATGTGACCGTCCATCTCTTGCATAGTCAAAAAGTCTGCCTTTCCATTATTGGCGAAAATTATATCTTATTGTGTTGCTCCTTGTGGACGTTAGAGACAGGCAATGTACACGTTGTGACGATCGTACCTTACGGCGCTGGATAGAGAGTACGAGATGTTTTACCACGGGACGGCAGCTAGAGCACGCGACCTTATTCCTGATGTAATATATATATATATATATATATATATATATATATATATATACAAGAGTTCTGATATGTTCGTTATTTTAATCAGAAGCATGTAGAAAATGAGATAGGGTCTTCTGTTACAGTATGTACTGTAGAATGTACGCCTGCATTGGGTGGGTGTCGGGCCTTTCGCGATGAAACTTCAATGACATTTTGCTTTTGGGAGATCAAAAATGTGCCCGAATATAAATTAAGGATTCTAGCAGTCAGCTGTGTCGAGAAGAGCACCAAATTTGCACACTTAGACTGACAGTAGTTGTTGTCTACGCCTTTGTCACCCAAATGCGGGTGATTCAAGAGGTGTTGTAATGACAAAGCGTTCTCTGCAGTATTTGCCGGCGCTGTTTTTATCCTTTTTTGCGTTGTGTCTCTGACACTCCTGAAACGATAGTGGACTCAGTGTCACGGTGTTGATGGTATACGCTGGCCCAGGGTGCGCCCCCTGCGAGTCGCGTTTTTGCGCTTTGTATTCACGCCGGCGGAACAAAACATGGAGCACGTCTTTCAAAACTGTGTGGATTTTTATTTAACGAGGCATATCTATTGGTGCATATAACTTACCTGCGCTGCTCTGGACGTTCCTAGATGTTAGTATTTTGTGGTTAGCATAATGCGTATGGTAAGCTTGGTCATGAACCATCAGCTGCATGCGTGCGTGCGTGCGTGCGTGCGTGCGTGCGTGCGTGCATGAATATCAACTGTGAAGGGCTGTGTATGTATGTGTGTCGTCCCCGAAAGGTTCGTCAACTCAAGGCTCCTGATGGAAACGGCACGTGAGCAGTGCTGATCGCCAAGTTTCATAAGAGAAATAGTATCGATGTATAACCGTAACACGTGTTGCCACTATGGAGAGCGCTGAGCCTCAGCCCTTCAATACTGCACTGTGCCACCCGGAATCCGAGTCGGAGCGCATTGCCGTGAGTCGAGTCGGAACTGATTCAGCTGAAGCGGAGCTGAGCTAAAGCCACTGCTCACCACGCTGCTTCGTACCCGAGGCGCAGAATGTTGGCTCAGATTTGTCATCCGAAATTCTCAAAATAACATGTGGTATTTCGATGAATAAAATGAGCGCAAACGTCGCTAAGCTCAGTTTCGAAGCGTTCAAGGCGTGCCAGTTAAGTCGACAGACGGTCATTGTTTAAACGCTTTCGGTACCAAGCGATGCAACTAAGGCAGTGGTTGTCTTCTGGATCGACGCTCCTTATTGTGACGCTGTTGGCAGTTGTTACCATTCATCACCTGAAGACATTCCTGCTAAGAAAGGAGACTCCCCCTGTTCCAGACGCCTGATGTTCGACTATTTCACTTCACTACCAACTTGCGATAATGCATCAACTTCCTCAACCATGTCTTTGTTGACTGCGCCTGAATTCGCCGGAGACTGCCGCAGGCCCTTTAAAATTTGACAGGTGCACGTTCAAAGTTTGATGTAACAACACAAATTTTAGTACTCCATCTCATTAGGTCCATTCAGAAGCCTCAGCCAGGAAACCTGGTGGGAAGATGGGTTCTTTCGCTCACTTCGCCCCTTCCCCTCCCCCCGCGTAGAAATACTGCGAGGTTTCCAACAACGAACGCCAACCTCAGTCAGCATGTCAGATAGCATTGTCGCCGCTGTTTATGTGCCCAACGTTTCTTGCCGTTCATATTCCTTCCTTTCGCGCCTGTCCCGTCACCATTTGTCCCGCCCTCGCCGCGTCACCATCTCTGCTCCAGTCACGCGAACCCGTCCGCTGTGGGCTGTGTCGACTCACACTCGTGACTCGACAACCGGCCTGGGATCGCGCTGTTGGCATTGGCAGCTAATGTGCAGATGCGCCGCACAGCTGCGTCCGCCGACGGCGTGCCGGGCTGGCCCCCGCGCCGCCGCCGCCGCCGCCGCCGCTGACGCGTGCCCTCCCGCCGCAGGGGAGCCCGGCCGCGCGGACGTGCCACGAGGTCGGCCTCCGCCTGCTGCACTGCTACCAGACGGGCGATGAGCACCTCTGCGTCGAGCTCATGCGCCACGTGCTCTTCAGCAGGAGTCTGGCCACGTGAGACGGGCACGGACGAGCGGCGCAGCACTACTGCTGCCCACGTGGCCGAGGCCACCGCGCATGCTACTGAATACTTCGGCGTACATTATATGCATAAGTGAATGGATGCTGATAGAAAGATGGCCTCTGGGGCATACCGTATGTCGCTGAATTGGTGAAGGTATTGCTTGTCATTTAATGTGTCATTTACAAGTGTGAAGGAAGCGTACAAGGAAGCGTAGTGAAGCAATGTTCAGCAGTGGGTGGTGAGGTAGGTGTCGAGACATTGACGGCTGGCAGTGAGTCGACTTCCCCCGTTGTTTGGGATCAAGAGCCGGCGCCGGCCTCTAACGTGGCCCAATGTTCTGATAATCCTCCGGCGTCAGCCGCCGTCGGCCGACCCCCGTGACGGCTCCGATGACCGGCAGGGAAACGGCGCCGGCCGGCGGCGCCCTGGAGCCGGCGCTGGCGCAGCTGGTCTCCTCCTGCGGCCTGTACGAGCGCTGCCTGTTACCGCCGGCGGCGACCGCCGCCGCGCGCGACCGCGCCGACTCGCTGGCCGGCCGCGTGGCGGCGCTGGCGGTGCCTGACGCTGGCTCCACGCTGGTGCCTCTCGACTGGTGGTACGCGCCGCTGGTGCAGCTCTACGAGCGGCACAACGCGTGAGTGTCGCCGGCGCCGGCGCCGAACCGCCTGTGGCGCCGGCTCATGCGGTCAAGGAGACGCACTGCAGGGGCACCAGGCCCACTGGCGGGCTGCGATGGTGGCGCCGGCCGACCTTGTGAAATCTTCCGATGGCTCCTGGCTGTCGCTAGTTATCTGTATTTGACAGAGATAGCATCGGTAATAAGAAAATGTAAGCAACTATGACAGAGCCCTGCAAAAACTGTTTGAACGAGGCCATTTGCCTAGGCGTGCCAAACTGACTGCTCTTTCGATTTTCAAATGCTTGTCTATCCAAATAACTTGCGCGTGGAGCATAGTGGAATGCGTCTGGCAGTGCTTGTACGTTTGTATCACGTGCCATGGTGTCGTTCCCTGCTCTGACCACCGGACTACCACGTCTTACGCGCTGCCATGGCGTCGTTCCCTGTCCTGACCACCGGACTGCCACGCCTTACGCGCTGCCATGGCCGTTTCCTGTCCTGACCACCGGACTACCACGCCTTACGCGCTACCATGGCGGCTGGCGGCAGTGAGGAGAGGCCCACCGGGCTGGAGCCGGCCGGCCTGCGCGGCGTGGAGCCGGCTCAGGTGGTCACGCGTTGTCTGCACCTGCTCCACCTGCTGGCCGCGCTCCACCCGCGCCTGCTGGACGCCGTCTCAGTGACGTCGCACTTCGCCCGGCTGTGCTGCGTCTTCCTGGCAGGTAGCGTGCGCGGTCTGCGGCCGGCCGGTCCGCCGCCAGCTGTCGGCGGCCAGTCTCCAGCCGCTCGCAGCTGCTGATCGTTAGCGGGAAGCTGTCTGCACTGTTGTCTGGTGCGACTGGGACTCTAAAGGCCAGATATATCGTAGTTGTGTGTAATAATGAACAATAGCTGTTTTAAGCGTAGCGTAGGTCACAACGACAGGCGCATATGAAACTGAACGGCATCTTTTGTCCCGAAGTTCTTGCATCACTAGAAATTCAGGTGTTCGCAAACGTGTTGTTTGGTTCAGAATAAACCAGACAAAACCGATTCATATCTTATACTCATTCATTTTTCATATGTTCATATGTACACACATACACACGCACACGCACACGCACGCGCATATATATATATATATATATATATATATATATATATATATATATATATATATATTACATACATGCGTACATACACCTACACTTGACATTCAAATTCAGATATTCAAATATATTTGGTGCTTACAATGTACGGCGTGTTGCAATGAAACACAGTTGCTGACTCCGGTATACTGAAGCAGTTGCGAACGGTCGGCTACTGGCGTGAACGAGGTAACAATCGTGTTTGCCGTATCTTACTTGTATCATATCTGCATATGCACATGACCGGGTCACAGCTTTCCACTGCTCCGCTTCCTATGCATCAATACATACACTGCCGTTCCCTCAGTCGCTTCGCAAGGGCGGCACCCACGTGGTGTTCGTAGCTCGGAGACAGGACGACATCAGGATTCGATATCTCGTGATCTGTCATGGCGCGGCACGCTGCTCTATAGAGGAGACAGGACAACATCAGGATTCGATGTTTCGTGATCTGTCATGGCGCGGCACGCTACTCTATAGAGGAGACAGGATGACGACAGGATTCGATGTCTCGTGATCTGTCATGGCGCGGCACGCTGCTCTATAGAGGAGACAGGATGACGACAGGATTCGATGTCTCATGATCTGTCATGGCGCGGCACGCTGCTCTACAGAGGAGACAGGATAACATCAGGATTCGATGTCTTAATCTGTCGTGGCGCAGCACGCCGCTCTATAGAGGAGACAGGATTCGATGTCTCTTGATCTGTCGTGGCGCGCCACGCTGCTCTATAGAGGAGACAGGATGACGACAGGATTCGATGTCTCGTGATCTGTCATGGCGCGGCACGCTGCTCTAGAGAGGAGACAGGATGACGACAGGATTCGATGTCTTAATCTGTCGTGGCGCAGCACGCCGCTCTATAGAGGAGACAGGATGACGACAGGATTCGATGTCCCGTGATCTGTCATGGCGCGGCACGCTGCTCTAGAGAGGAGACAGGATGACGACAGGATTCGATGTCTTAATCTGTCGTGGCGCAGCACGCCGCTCTATAGAGGAGACAGGATTCGATGTCTCGTGATCTGTCGTGGCGCGCCACGCTGCTCTATAGAGGAGACAGGATGACGACAGGATTCGATGTCTCGTGATCTGTCATGGCGCGGCACGCTGCTCTAGAGAGGAGACAGGATGACGACAGGATTCGATGTCTCGTGATCTGTCATGGCGCGGCACGCTGCTCTAGAGAGGAGACGGGATGACGACAGGATTCGATGTCTCTTGATCTGTCGTGGCGCGGCACACTGCTCTATAGAGGAGACAGGATGACGACAGGATTCGATGTCTCTTGATCTGTCATGGCGCAGCACGCTACTCTATAGAGGAGACAGGATGACGACAGGATTCGATGTCTCGTGATCTGTCATGGCGCGGCACGCTGCTCTATAGAGGAGACAGGATGACGACAGGATTCGATGTCTCGTGATCTGTCATGGCGCGGCACGCTGCTCTAGAGAGGAGAGAGGATGACGACAGGATTCGATGTCTTAATCTGTCGTGGCGCAGCACGCCGCTCTATAGAGGAGACAGGATGACGACAGGATTCGATGTCTCGTGATCTGTCATGGCGCGGCACGCTGCTCTAGAGAGGAGACAGGATGACGACAGGATTCGATGTCTTAATCTGTCGTGGCGCAGCACGCCGCTCTATAGAGGAGACAGGATTCGATGTCTCGTGATCTGTCATGGCGCGCCACGCTGCTCTATAGAGAGACAGGATGACGACAGGATTCGATGTCTCGTGATCTGTCATGGCGCGCCACGCTGCTCTATAGAGGAGACAGGATGACGACAGGATTCGATGTCTCGTGATCTGTCATGGCGCGGCACGCTGCTCTAGAGAGGAGACAGGATGACGACAGGATTCGATGTCTCGTGATCTGTCATGGCGCGGCACGCTGCTCTAGAGAGGAGACGGGATGACGACAGGATTCGATGTCTTAATCTGTCGTGGCGCAGCACGCCGCTCTATAGAGGAGACAGGATGACGACAGGATTCGATGTCTCGTGATCTGTCATGGCGCGGCACGCTGCTCTAGAGAGGAGACAGGATGACGACAGGATTCGATGTCTTAATCTGTCGTGGCGCAGCACGCCGCTCTATAGAGGAGACAGGATTCGATGTCTCGTGATCTGTCATGGCGCGCCACGCTACTCTATAGAGGAGACAGGATGACGACAGGATTCGATGTCTCGTGATCTGTCATGGCGCGCCACGCTGCTCTATAGAGGAGACAGGATGACGACAGGATTCGATGTCTCGTGATCTGTCATGGCGCGGCACGCTGCTCTAGAGAGGAGACAGGATGACGACAGGATTCGATGTCTCGTGATCTGTCATGGCGCGGCACGCTGCTCTAGAGAGGAGACGGGATGACGACAGGATTCGATGTCTCTTGATCTGTCGTGGCGCGGCACACTGCTCTATAGAGGAGACAGGATGACGACAGGATTCGATGTCTCTTGATCTGTCATGGCGCAGCACGCTACTCTATAGAGGAGACAGGATGACGACAGGATTCGATGTCTCGTGATCTGTCATGGCGCGGCACGCTGCTCTATAGAGGAGACAGGATGACGACAGGATTCGATGTCTCGTGATCTGTCATGGCGCAGCACGCTGCTCTGTAGAGGAGACAGGATGACGACAGGATTCGATGTCTCTTGATCTGTCATGGCGCGGCACGCTGCTCTATAGAGGAGACAGGATGACGACAGGATTCGATGTCTCTTGATCTGTCATGGCGTGGCACGGTACTCTGTAGAGGAGACAGGATGACGACAGGATTCGATGTCTCTTGATCTGTCATGGCGCGGCACGCTGCTCTACAGAGGAGACAGGATGACGACAGGATTCGATGTCTCTTGATCTGTCGTGGCGCGGCACGCTGCTGTATAGAGGACAGATGACGACAGGATTCGATTTCTCGTGATCTGGTCATGGCGCGGCACGCTGCTCTAAGAGAGTCAGACAGGATGACGACAGGATTCGACTCTCGTGATCTGTCATGGCGCGGCACGCTGCTCTATAGAGGAGAACAGGAATGACGACAGGATTCGATGTCTCGTGGTCTGTCATGGCGCGGCACGCTGCTCTAGAAAGAAGGAGCCTACACACGGGAGTTTTCAGGTGCTTTGAGGTCCAAACGCAGTGTTTTTGAGGATGTTTTACATGTATCGCCGCGAAACAAGCAGATGCACAGACCGTAATTCTCCAATGTTAAAATGTTTCCCTTCTCGCTACATCATGGTCTTACTGCTTAACACCGCAGGTGTAGCGGCCGCGGCGCACCTGTTGGTCAGAGCGGTATGGTAAGCGGCGCTTGGTGATCGCCGGCCTGAGCCCGCTCGGCGCCAGCCCGTAACCGGTCCGACCGGCCGCCAGGGGACGACCTCTTCCTGGCGAGGCCGTGCAGCGCGCCCTCCGGCTGGCGCTGGGTCACGTGCTGCGCCAGCCGGCGCGACTCGACCTCACAGCAGAGGTGCCCGGCCTGGCCGCTTCGCCGACCTGTGAGTGAGGCGGCACACAGGCTGATCAGAGGCCTGTGACAGGGAGGGGTCACAGGCTGGCCAGTGGCCTGTGGCAGGGAGGGTCACAGGCTGGCCAGTGGCCTGTGACGAGGAGGGGTCACAGGCTGGCCAGTGGCCTGTGCAGGGAGGGGTCACAGGCTGGCCAGTGGTCCTGTGACGCGGAGGGGTCACAGGCTGGCCAGTGGCCTGTGACAGGAGGGGTCACAGGCTGGCCAGTGGCCTGTGACGGGAGGGGTCACAGGCTGGCCAGTGGCCTGTGGCAGGGAGGGGTCACAGGCTGACCAGTGCCTGTGGCAGGGAGGGGTCACAGGCTGGCCAGTGGCCTGTGAGAGTGAGGGGTCACAGGCTGGCTAGTGCCTGTAACAGGGAGGGGTCACAGGCTGGCCAGTGGCCTGTGACGCGGAGGGGTCACAGGCTGGCCAGTGGCCTGTGACAGGGAGGGGTCACAGGCTGGCCAGTGGCCTGTGGCAGGGAGGGGTCACAGGCTGGCCAGTGGCCTGTGAGAGTGAGGGGTCACAGGCTGGCCAGTGGCCTGTGACGGGGGGGGGGGGGGTCACAGGCTGGCCAGTGGCCTGTGGCAGGAGGGGTCACAGGCTGGCCAGTGGCCTGTGGCAGGGAGAGGGTCACAGGCTGGCCAGTGGCCTGTGGCAGGGAGGGGTCCCAGGCTGGCCAGTGGCCCTGTGGCAGGGAGGGGTCACAGGCTGGCCAGTGGCCTGTGGCGCGGAGGGGTCACAGGCTGGCCAGTGGCCTGTGACGGGGAGGGGTCACAGGCTGGCCAGTGGCCTGTGGCAGGGAGGGGTCACAGGCTGACCAGTGGCCTGTGGCAGGGAGGGGTCACAGGCTGGCCAGTGGCCTGTGAGAGTGAGGGGTCACAGGCTGGCTAGTAGCCTGTAACAGGGAGGGGTCACAGGCTGGGCCATGGCCTGTGACAGGGGAGGGGTCACAGGGTGATCGGGACCTATAAGAGGGGTGATATTGGCTGTTCAGATTGCCTTTGAAAGGAAGGGAGGCACCAATGGGAGAACCGGGGGATGGGGTTATGGGCCGGCAGTGACCCCGTTCGAGCGCGTCCCGTAAAACGACATGACGTCTCCTCTTTCCATAAAGCTCGATGCTTGAACGGACTTGCAGCACAGCTCAGTCCGCTTTGTGCTAAGCAGGGCAAAAACGAATTCATTAAGCTGTCATATTCTGTTTCTTGACAACATTGGGAGGGAGGGCTCAACATTCATGTGCGCCAATGTGAGCCATGTAACATCCATGTGAGCCACTGGGCTAGCCATAACTACATTGTTTTGGGGTGGCCCGTTGAATGGCTTTGGTTCCGTTCACCAGCACAGAAGCTGTCATCCGGCAATGGATTATTTTCGGATGATTCGTTGCCGAGTGTTATGCATCACCTGTCTTTTATGCCCCCGATTTGGCTGTGCCGTCACAGCTATTTGCTGCATTGTGGTGTCGTGGATGAGAAATGCACGCGTGTTGTTGGAACTGCATAGTGGCCCGTGCTCCGTAATACGTGTACGAGTGTGACCGGTCGTTCGGGCTCCCGATAATATGCGCCTGGATGGGTTGCGTGGCTCATTGGCTCTATGCAGAATTGATGGCCATGAAACGTTGAAGCGATAAGACATTTCTCATTGTCTTCGTTTAAAAAGTTTCGTGGATGTTCTCATCATGTTCTCATCATGTCACATCATTTTCTCACCTCTAAACTCTGATACGCCCACTTATCGACTTTCATGCGAACTTCAGCTGAAAGATAGCCTGCAAATAGTGTATGGACATCCGAGCCTCGAAAGTTTTTGCAGAAAGGTCAAGCAAAAGGCCTATACGGACTACAACTTCCCCGTAGCATAATGGCTGACACGCTGTTGTTGCCAAGAAGTTACACACATCACGCGGGTTCGATTCTACCCAAGGCATCACGTAATCCCAAGAAGCAGAACAAATCTGTTCCAAGGTGTGACACGGGGAATATCCCTGAACACCCATATGCTGGCAGAGCTGGGCACAATTTTAACAATGGTGGGAATATCCACCCCCCCCCCCCCCCCCCCACCCCCCTCGTGACAACTGGGTTTAGTGAGATTTTGGTCCAGCGCTATGCCAGTAATGAACTGTTCTCAATGAAAATGGTGCGTCCAAGTTTGTAGGAACTAGCGCTGTCCGGACCAGCGCATTTCTAGTTGTCTGTAATTGTGGAGCCCTTACCCTTTTGTTGATTAAGCTGACAGCCGCCCATTAAAAGGTGTTGACGGATCCTCGCAGGGATAATAAGATGTCGCTTTTCCTTTCGTTTCTTTCTATCCAACCTCTGGCTATCTGTGGCACTGTGTGGCTTCCATAGATCGAAGGCTGTTTTCCAGAGATTGGAGCGGCTCTCTGCCTCCCCCCCCCCCCCCTCCCTGTTCAGAGGTCATTTTGGCAACCACAGCGTGCGCTGTTGTGCAGATGGACTTACTGATGTGTAGCGTGGGAGCAGCGCAGCCCGCCTGAGCGGCGGCGCGTGTGCGCCCGGCGACCGCGACCTCGGCTGAGCGGCGCCGCCCGCCCTCGCGCCGCCAGGTACGGCCAGCTGCTGGACCAGTTCGAGGCCGTCTCGTATGGCGACGCGCTGTTCGGCGCCGTGGTGATGGTGCCGCTCGAGCCGCGCCACCCGTCTGAGCTGCGCCGACTCGTCTGGAGCGAGCGGCCGCACGCGCTGCGGGCCCTCACCACCCGACCCGACCAGGTGCGTCCAGCCGCCCGCCGCGGCGCCGCGCGCACTGGCAGATACCGACCGAACGGCGTGCGCAGCCTCACGTGTGCAGCGCGGATACGCACGCACACACGCATTGTCACACAGCTGTGCATCATGCAAGGTGGAATGTTCTTTGACGAGAGGGAAATATCGGACTATGGCATGTTCTGCATCAATGAATTGATAACCTTGTCCACATCATTGAATTGATGACCTTACCTACATCAACTAGTCGATGGTCCTACCATGGAGGTAAGGCTATCGATCTTGGTGGCTACGGCCTATCGCCGGCACTCCAGCAGGTGCTTTGCGATGAACAATGGACGCCTTGTCCCTTCACACGGATGTTAATGATGGTCTGTGCATATGCGCCAGTTGAGACTTGTCCCGAGTGCGGTACTGGATAATTTGTGGCACACCGCCAGGACTGTGTTTATAGTTAATTACTTAGCATAGGTGGCGCAGCCTCGTCGATTTTTAGGCGCGTCGAGAAAAGATGACTTCCGATTAGCTGTGAACCCAGCATTGCCGGGATATGCCCGTTTCAAGCCTCCTTTAGGGGTGTTTATAACATGCTGAAGGCACGCTGTGGGGTGCATTGGCCAGCAGAGGTCGCATAACAACGTAGTAAGCACGCTTTTCCATTACCGATGCCGTTTTGTTTAGACGCCGGGGGAGAACACTCGGAACGAATCGTCCAACGTTATCTTGGCAGTAGGCTGCAGACGAACATATAGACGCAGTAGACCAACGTTGCGTTTCCGCTTTTTGTGTTCGCATTGAGAAGTTCAATGTGCAAGTGGATTGAAACACGTTGCCGCACTAAACAGTAGCGATCCTCGTCTGGACGATTTTCGAATAATCTTCGATATATTTATCGTTCCCTATGGTGAACACCGAAGCTTTTCGCACGTATTGGTTCGAAAATGGGTGTGTCAGCAACGACATGGGTTTTCACCCTCGGACAAACTCAGCATTGATAGCATTGAATCAGTCGCTATCATGCAGTTTGTTGCGCTCAATGCTTGTCCCTTCCGCCAGATCGTGCCTGTCTTAAACGGGCGTTCTAGCCTCGTTGGCTATCAGTCCATTGCGTATAGTCACTCTTATCAGCACCATTTTTCTGCACGCCGTTTGTTGGCTGTCGACAGATGCTGGTGCCACTGGAGCAGTTCGTCGCGTCGCCGGAGCCGGACCAGGTCGTGCGGACGGCGTACCGACGGGCGCTCGACTCGGGCCAGGTCACGGCCGCCCGCAACCCGGCCCTGTTCCGGATCGCCTCGGCCCTCTCTGGTGCCGCGTGACCCAGGCGGTCCCCTCTGGCGCCGCGTGACCCAGGCGGTCCCCTCTGGCGTCGCGCGACCCCAGCGGCCCTGTGGTACTGCGTGATCCTACGGCCCTCTGGCGCCGCGTGAGCCCGACGGCCCTCTGGCGCCGCGTGATCCTACGGCCCTCTGGCGCCGCGTGAGCCCGACGACCCTCTGGCGCCGCGTGAGCCCGACGGCCCTCTGGCGCCGCGTCATCCCAGCGACCCTCTCTGGCGTCCTGTGACCCCAGCGGCTCGGGCTGGCTTCGGTAGAGTGGAAGCGTCGGGTAGTATGCCACGTGGCGGTCCGAAAGTACCTGGGTGTGGTGGATGGAACACGTCGCCGTTTTTAACTGGCTGAAGAAGAATATGCGAACATGTCAGGCTTTGATGATCGCCATAAACACGACTTTTCAGTCTTGCGGACTATGTGTTTTTCACAGATGCTATAGACAAGAGAAGATATGACTGGCTCTTTAATCTTCATTCCTTTATGGCCTTATAAACGGAATGTGTAATAGTTTGACAGCCGCGGCAGTCGGACGTCTCAGTCTCATCGAGCGGCGATACGCAGCAATCGAACCCCGTCCACTACCTTGATCTAAATGATTGCAGTGATAATCCTAGTGTCAAGAACGACAGCGGCTAATCAAACGCCTTCACCTTCAATAAAACATGCTCAGCAGCCAGATCATTTCTGAGGAAGGGAAGGTTAAGCGCTATTCGGCATCGTATTGAAAGCATCAAACAGTATGTAAGCCGGCCCTACGGCACCGGACGGTGCGTCTCGGCTCATCTTACGCGGCGGGTTCTGTCGTGAACGACAGCCGGTCGTCAGCGACGGGAGCGGATGCGCCTCGGACGGTGCGCCTCGGCTCACCTTACGCGGCGGGTTCTGTCGTGAACGACAGCCGGTCGTCAGCGACGGGAGCGGATGCGCCTCGGACGGTGCGCCTCGGCTCACCTTACGCGGCGGGTTCCGTCGTGAACGACAGCCGGTCGTCAGCGACGGGAGCGGATCGGTCGATGCGCAGCTGCAGACCCGGCGCCGTGGTGGTGTTAACCGCGACGTGCACCTCACTCAGAGTTCCGGGAACCAAGGCTGTCGACTTGTGCCAACGGCTCATAATGGACGCCAACGATCGAAGGCATGAGCGAGCTCCCTTCAACGCCATTCACAGCTGTTGCGGCGTGGTCGCGTCATTTTGTAATAGCCACCAGGGGCTGTCTGATAAAGCCAGCCTTCAGGACAACTTGCCGGAAATCGATAACTAAAAATGTCGCCGGTGATCAGATTCGTGCTTGCCTCCAGCGAAATTTCATCTTATTTCGGTATGGTCTCCGTTACAGTTGGCATCATATTTGGGCTCTGCCTCATTACTTGCTAAGTCGGATGGGATTATATAATATATATATATGTATATATATATAATATATATATATATATATATATATATATATAGCGATACATTCCGAGTTGGTTCAATTTGACTTAACATATGACGAAACAATGTAATAAAAATAGGATGTGACTTTTACACGATTCACGACATTGCACGATGTGAGCTAGGCAGCTTGCTATACTTCTGCTAAACACATATTGCACGATTAAAACTTGATTGAATTCGTCATCAGATTCAGAACAAGAAGCATCAGCTCGAACCTATGCCGGAAGTCTGGTTCGAATTCATTTCCAATTTTCGACGGGAGGTTTTTAAATCCGATTCAGATGGGCCTTTATTTGACACACTTACTTCCAGATGAGTACCGACTCAATCCAAGCGAAACCAAGCACAAGACCCACACAACACGATCCGGAGCTTGGATTTCGGGCCTCTCCGTCCTTGTTGCAAAAGCCAGCTTGCCGTGACCAGAATCTCGTTCGTAAACCTGTAGTGTCGGCATACTGAACTTTTTTCGGGGCGATTTCGTCATGCATTGGTCTATCGGAGGCTTTACACCTGCAACCAGCGATTGCGATCTTAAGTTTGTGATTAAAGTAGGTGGGCATTGCAGTACGCGATGCAATGGCGAGTTTTCAGCCCCCTCGCCATGTTCTCTTGTTTTTTTTTTCACATGATTTCAAGATCCCCGCTGTAGCCACATTAATGGCCACCATTGCATGTGAAGTGCGAGCTTGTATTAATAAAACGATATGTTCAGCGTCGTGGGGTGTAAGTGTTATATGAATGATTACGAGGTAGCCCAGCATCCGAACACTGACTTTCCGGATCGCGGGTGACTGGCAGCTTTAGTTCCCACGCTAGTGTGCATGGTAGAACACGGCCATGTAAAAGGATACTCGACCCACAGATATGTGGCAGCAAAGTCCCTCAACATGCCTTATGCGGTGAGCGTAGCTCTGCTTGACTATAACTGCCACTGTACTTGATTGTCTGCTTGTACTCTGCGCTCTACTTAATCGGTCGTTGCACCCCACAGGTCGGTGAAAGGCATCATTGCTAGTACGTAGAACCGCCCACTTGAAAGGTTCGGGACGGTCTTGGCGCCCGGACAGTTGGGTGTCTTCCAGCACGGCGCCCTCTGGTCCTGCGCCTGCCGAGAAACCATTGCTTATAATGTGGCTGACGCAGACCACAAGTGCCCGGTGGGAACGAGATGGTGTCGATGTGAGCCGCCCGGGGGCCTGGCCCGCTGGTGACGCCCGGCCACGGCGGGGCGCGAGCCAGCCGGCGCGTCAGGCGCGCGGCCGGCGCCGGCCCAGCCTGTACACGACAATCTCGGCGACCAGCAGGAGCAGCGGAGAGCGCCGCGCCACCGAGAAGCGAGCCGAAGATGCCGGCCACGGCGCCCAGTCCGAGCTGCGAGTACTGGGCGGCGTGCGGCTCCCACCGAGGCAGAGGCGCGAGCCCACCAAGTGCTCGCGCCGCAGCCGCCGCCGCCACCGGTTCAGCACGCCAGTCTCCTGCAGCACGCGTATTGTAGCGGTTCAACATCCAGGCGTTGTGCAAGTGGGGCGGCCCGATCATGCCCACTGGCGACGAGGCGACCTGCTCGGGCCAGTAACAGAGCGGGCACGTGGCCGGGTCGGCGAAGGCTGGGGTCCATTGCCAGGAAGGCGTCCGTTGCCAGGATGGTGTCGCCCGACGGGCGTGTTGGCGTACGCGAAACGCCGGGTACTGCTCCTCCGGGCCGGCGAACGCGGATCGGCTGGCTCTGTTTCAGCATGCCGCGCAGCAGCTGGGTGCTCATCGGAGCGCAGCAGTGGTCTCCTCCGGCGAGTTCTGGCTGGTAGCGGAAGCGATAGCCAAGCGTTACGGCTTCGGTCAAGGCTGGAGAAGCGGGCCTTCGCACCAGACCGTCATGATCTCAGCATGACGCCCGTGTAGAAGGTGTAAATGAAGAGCGAGAACAGACTGGGCCGTCATGAAGACCGTGCCCGCGGAGAACGAGCCGACCGTCAGTTTCGACGCCCCTGGTGGCAGATGAGTGCCGACCACCTGCAGCGCGTGCGAGCTGGCCTCGTGCAGGGTCCGCCAGACGACGCCCCCCGGCCGACCGGCCCCGTCGTCGCCGTCATGCTGGTACCGGCGCACCAGCCAGGCCGTCAGCCACGAGCAGAGGCCGGACAGCAGCAATCGTAGCCAGGATGCCGATCCAGACGGACGTCACGAACGGCTGGGCCGGGTCGAAGTCGGCGCTGGCGAGCTGCGGCCGCCGCACCGTGGCGTACGTGGTGACGTAGTACTGCGCGTGCAGAAACTGGACACGCTTGCTGCGACCGGGCGTGGAGCTCAACAGCGCTAAGCCCAAGTCCAGCCGGTACTCGGCCACCTCTTGCACCAGTCGCTCCCAGACGGACGTGTTGGCCGTGGCGTGCACCGAGTGCACCGAGTAGCTGAAGCCGAGCGCGGCGGCCATCGTCTGAACGAGGTCGGCCTGCGGGCCGGGCAGGCAGGCGGCCGTCGCGCACCGCTACGCCGTCCTCGTAGCCGGCGGAGCGCACCGTGCCGTCGGCGGCCGCCGGCAGCGCGCCGAAGCCCAGCCGCAGGTGTTGGCCGCGCATGGCGCCGCGCAGCAGCCAGTCGCCCACGGTGACAGGCGGCCACGGCGCGCCGGGCGTGTCCTCCTGGAAGGCAGCACCGTCGGCGCGGCAGCGGCCGACCGGCGCCACCACCCACTGGCCGCGCTGCGGGCTCCAGCGCAGCGTGTCCAGTCGGCCAGGCGTCGTCGCCGCGGTACAGCCAGCTGACCCAGCCGGCCGGGGCCGTCGCGCGGCCGGAATGTCGGGTCGCTGATGACGTGCACCCAGTGGTGGTCGCCGTGCAGGCAGCCAGAGCGGCGATTGGTTGAAGAGCAGGCCGCCGCTTGCTGTGCGGCGGCAGTCGGGGCCGCCGAGCCGTGGTGTGCCATGTGTACGAACAGACCGAGCGCCGAGAAGTCTGACAGCCAGCGGGCGGCGGAGAAGTCTGCGGACGCGCGGGCAGACGTCAGCGAGGGAGTCGAGGTCTGACTGCGATCAAGACGGGGTCACACTGCGGAGGGAGCCTTCGACAGACGGCGGGAGGCAAAGACATCGGCGGCAGAAGGAGAGGACAGGGGTCGTGGGAATGGCGCCCGGCTCACCAGAGAAAGAGCTTTGGTGAAGCTACGAGCCTGCGAGCGGGCGAGTTATCCAGCGCACCTGAGGAAGCACCTCCGACAGATCGAGAAAAGGGTCCCTCGGGCAAACCCAGCAAATAATTCTGCGAAAAATGTATGCATGGAGTATGCATGCATGCATGCATGTATGTATGTATGTATGCATGTATGTATGTATGTATGTATGTATGTATGTATGTATGTATGTATGTATTTATGCATGGAGTATGAACGACCTGTATGCAACCGGGGCGAATCCTCGGGAATTCCTGGCGAAGCCGGCCTCTCACGCCAGTCTGCAGACGCTAAGGATGAACATAATGACTTGGCGTGGTGCATGCACACACTGAGCAAGCAGCTTAACCATGCGAGTGCTTGCAGCGTGTTAAATAATCGCGTGGGTTTGTTGATCAATGAAATGTGCAGTCAATGCGAATTTACCATTGTACCAGTATGACAACGTTTGTCAGCGTCAGAACAAGCCCGTCTCGCCAACTACGACGACCAACAGGCAAACTTTGGTCCGTTACGTACGGGCTGCTAACCGAAGGTTGGGTCCGTTACATACGGCTGCTAACCGAACGCCTCCACGCCCCAAGTCTTCGGAGCTGAGACCATGCAAGTGATGATCCCGTTATGCTGAACCCGGGGCTCACGTGTAGCGTCGCACTTAAGGGGAGAACCCTTGGTCGTGGCCCTCGAGGTCCCGCCCTTTAGTTGCGACGGGGGCGCTGGAGTCGTGCCTGTCACGGCCGCTGATCTAAGACAGCGATGGCGTCAAACTACCCACCATTGTATCATCGCCAGTGCTAATGGCTATTGTCGAAAGTTTAAGACGCATGTGGTGAGCCATCAAATATTGTTGAATGTCAACAAAGCACTTCTGCCCACGTTATGGACCCGAGCGCGGTCACCTACGAGCCCGCATGTGCAGCCAGTGATCCGACCACGGGGGGCACAAAGGTGGACACTTTGCATGTCCCTCTCAATAATCTGTGTTCATGCTGGAAAATTGCTAAGTTATTCCCGAATTTTCCAAGTCATCGAAACACGATGTCCAGGGGTCGGTGTGGGGTGCCGGTAGTGTAGTGGTTAACCAGGCAGGCGACGCCATATAGCCTCAGCAGCTGAGTGCGTCGTAAAGCCCCAATGACATGACACATGGTAATGACAGGGTCGGGGTGCCTTGGATCTGATTCCCGATAGTGAACGTTGAAAATCGTAAAACGGGGGAGGCTTATAGTCAACATCACACAGGCGTACTTGTAAAGTAGGTTCAAATTGCACCATACTTCGTTGACCCTATTTGGGACCCAAACGTTAGCTGCCTGTGGATGCATCGCCAGATCGCAAATGAGGACACGGAGCTGCTTTCATGTCTTACAAATAAAGCGTCATTGAATGCACCGCAAGTTATATGTTAACTACTTATTCGACAGTGCAGTGCAATCGTCCATCAACTAGAGCCCGCACTGCCGCACGCAATGGTGGCAACTATCTAGCAATCGACGCAGTTGCAAAAAAGGTGTCTTTGCGAACAGGCTAGGCGTCAGCAAAAAAAAATGTCAAATTTCATCCGCATAGTTGAGACCATGCTCAATTGCACACGACTTTTTGCGAAATCCTGCAGGATTTCGCATACCCGCGATTGCAAAATAATTGTGACGTCACCAAACAATGCAGATATTCTCGATATAGCACAAAAACACAGCAGGAATGAGACACATTAATGTGGTATGAGCAGCGCCACCTTTTACTTAAGGGGCAACCCTTGTGAGTTAACCCCAGAGCATGTATGCGCCAGACATCTTGAGCACAGAACCATCTGCCGCGAGTTGCACACCGACGTCATTAGCTCATTGCTGAACCTTTGACACTCGGTGACGGTACGTTCGTGCAGACCGAGGAGGCTTATATGGCCTATTGCTTATATAGGCTGCTTCGAAACATTTTTTTTCTCAAACTGTCAGGGAAATGAAGAAAAAAATTGAGGGAAATTCTCAGGGACGCCACTACAGTGCATCGGCGCCCACAGCAAAAATGGCGCCCTTTTTAATTTGTTTGGCTCTCACCATCGTCATTGTCTAAATATATCAATGCTGACCTGTATTATCGGAGCGGAACTGCAGCTCGAGGCGGTGCCAGCCCAGCTTGATGATCAGGTCGGTGACGCAGTCCACCGGCGGGCTGACCTGCCGCTGGCCGTCACAGCGGGGCCGCCGCCAGCAGCGCCAGCGCCAGCACCAGCACCGGCAGGCGGCGGCGGTGCGGCAGCCAGCATGACCGCCTCCGCCGGCACGGAGCGAGGCTGGGCCGTGCGGCGGCGAGCGGGGCGGCTGGCCTGTCGACGGCGGGACAGCGACACGCCGGGACGGCCGGCGGCGGGATGGCGGGTGGGCAAGCGGGTGGGCAAGCCGCTGGATGGCGGGTGGGCAAGCCGCTCGTTAAGGGGATTAATGACAAGCGGCTAAGCTCGGACGAGGTCGTGCGCTGCCGACGCTGGAGTCACCTGAACCGCCGTGGCGCCGCTGGGCTGGACCAGCGCGTGGGTTGGGCTGGAATCACCTGGACCACCGTGGCGCAGCTGGGCTGGACCAGCGAGTGGGGTGGGCTGGAGCCACCTGGACCAGCGCCGCGCAGGGATGCCGTTCGCCCCCGCGCGCTCTGCAGCCGTCTCGCCGGTGCACCGCGTGCCCGGAGGCCGCACGGCTGGTCGAGTGCCGGCGCACCGACCGGCGAGGAGGCCGGCCACCGGCGACGGCGTCGGTGACCGGTGTCGGCGCGCCGACGAAGGCCCGACCGGCGGCGCTCCCCCACACGTGTGGTCACGACCCCCATTACAATGACACACCCATACCTACCGTGGGAGTGGCGCCGCGCCTCCAAATGTGTCGTCATATGGCGCACGGCTCAAACACTCGTGCCACAATAGACGGACTGGGGACGTTTCAGCCGGTCATTTGCGGCGCGCAACGCCAGCCGTCCTCGTCAATGAGCACACAGTGCCCCGGCGGGGTGGCGGCTCGAGCCCGGCCGCCTCCCACGGGAATTACCGGTGCCGACCACCCACAGTAGTCCGCGGCGCACCTTCGCCTTGTTCACGCCGTCGCGACAAATTAAACTGACAAAGCGCGGTCAGCGGTTCCACCTGTAGCCGTCAGCTGGCCCCCGCCGCTATTGCTGACGCTGTAGGAGGGCGCAGCGTCATCTAATGACAACAAAACACAAACGCAGCTGTCATAACGCCTGTATTTCTCCCCAATCGATGCAGCCATTCATAAACGCAGCCATCGCCGCGGAGATGCAGACAAAAGCAGCCACCGTCCGCACAATGCGACTCGACCACACAGTCTACCGCAGCCACTCGTGCTGCACCAGCCGCAGCGCGTTAGTTCGAACACGCTGCCCTTCTGACCTGGCCCACGTCACGTCTCCTCCAGCTC
>NW_023596420.1:18109330-18252911 GCF_011947565.3 Pollicipes pollicipes | reverse complement strand
GCTGTAATGTGAATGTAGTACAAACTTTTAAGAACGGGGCCAAAAACTCAAGTTACAGGACTGTCAGCCTAAACTCACTAGCATGTAAGATCATAGAGAAATTCATTAAGGTTAGCATTCAGTCACACATAGACAGACATCAGTTGATAAATAGCAGTTAGCATGGTTTTCTGTCTGGTAGGTCTTGTTGGACAAATCTTAGAGTTTATGGAGTATTTTACCAGTCACATAGATATGGAGAATAATTTAAGTGTTGTTTATCTAGATTTTATTAAGGCATTAGATAAGGTACCATACTAACATCTTCTCTATCACTTACATTTGGATGGCATTGAGGAAAAATCATAAGCTGGGTATGGGCTGCTAGGCCGAAATAAAGGGTAGTGCTCAGTGATACAAAATATCAGTGAGAGCTGGCAGAGAGTGGGCTTCCAGAGGGCCCTGTGTGTGTAGTTGTGTGTTGGGCCCTTTGTTCTTTATTATTCTTGCGAATAATATTACACAGGCTTGGAGAATAAGCGGCCAAAATTATACCTTGGAGGAAGCCAGTTCCATCTAGCAAAAGGTATGAGTAGAATTATGAAGAGGCAGATGTCAGTGGTTATTGGAATGGACTGCCAAATGCAATTTTAGGGAGTACCTCTCTAGCAATATTTAAAAGTTGTTTGGCCAAGCCTTATCAGTCTTAAGATTTCACTTATGGCTCAATTCAGGCAGGTCAGTTGGTAAGATTAGTTAGGGAATGTGCATGGAACCTGGGGCAGGCCAACCACAATATGCTCGAGAACCTCTTTGTCATCTAGCCGTCTATGTCTTCGTGTCTTTAGTTCTTTCATGAAAATGTCCGTTTACCCATACTTACCATAAATTGTCAATGTTGTTGTCATGTCATGTCAATAAATTGTTGGAACATGAAAATACTTAATACATATACTACTACATGTGATGGTCACAGCTGAACAATTTAAGCTACCAATTTATATTAAAACCTACAGTGTGTGAAAAACGGAAAGTGTTTTGAGTCTGTGACTCTGCCAATGAAACAATGTACTGGAAATGGAAATTGCTCAAGATAGGTTGCTATATATGTGTGCCATTGCATGATGCATGCACAAGAGGTGTTCAATCAGTATTGCTCTTTCTGACTATGATAATGGTGCAAAAATGATTGTCACACAGGTATGTTGTGAGGCATGATAGTTAGCCATGCTGCACAGCTGTGTGTGTTAACACTTGCATGATACATGCTGTGGACATGGCATGAAGCCAGGATTATTGCTTCAAGGCGGAAACCGACCCCGAGGCGCAGTGATATGAAGCCGGGGCTAAAGCCCAAACGGGTGTCCTCGAAGGTTAAAATTTTGAAGCCAAAGATGAAGCCACTGGCTTCATATTTTAAAAATGCATATATGAGTCCCAGGCCAAGCAGCCTTAAACTTCGCACATGCAAAGGCGGAGCTGAAGCCAGGGTTTCATGCATCGGAAAAGTGAAGCGAAAGTCAAACCACCATCAGCTCAAAATCAGGAGGCTGAAGCCGAAGCCGGATGTGGTATACAACGTTGCTATACGCACCTAAAACTATTTTCCAGTGCGCTGAAACCGTGTGATATTAGGAAACACCACAAGAGTTTTGCAGAGTGAATGAGACAAGGTCTTAGCATTGCGGCTGGAATACTTTTCTGACCTTTACCCTCCTGTCTAAGTATGTACACAACGTTTCGGACATTGAGTTGTCCGGCTGTCGCCAGGTGTTAATCGCTCCTTTAATATACTGGCCAATTTTTACTTTAAGCAATGTAAGTGTTGCAGACTTGAAAATGCGTGTGGTGTAAAGGGGTAATAAGACGGGCAAGACTTTTTGCGAAGTAATGCCGCAACTTAAAAAAGCGGACATGACAAATCCGAAGCCGTTTAGTTCGCATGGAGTCGGAGTTGTCAAAAGTTTTTGAGGCCGAAGTTGAAGCCAGCCATGGGGAAATATCACGAAGCCCAAGCCCACGCCAGCCACTTAAAATGGCACGTGGCCGAAGTCAAAGTTCAAGTCAGTCGGGGGAAAATTACGCAAAGACGAATCCGAAGCCATTGGAAGGAAACTGCAGCTTCACGAAGCCGAAACCGAAGCCTGCCTCGCCCCCACCCTGATGCTCTGTATGCATGTTGTATTATCAGATTATTATTCCTGCTTGCGTATACTGGAAGAAGCAATGCTTACCTATAAACATTTGACACGCGTTTTATGTAACGTTTTAGAGACTTATAGCATATCTGGTTGGATCAATGCATGGATGCATTCACACTTGTACGCGGCCAGACATATTGATTATTGTACACCACACATGGCCATGTTCGCACTCAATGTGAAATATACACTGTAGTGTACTGATGCTGAAACAGCCGCCAGTATTAGCAGTGCAGAGAATAGTGTTGTAAACAGAGTTGTAAGCTGTTGCAGTTGACAACAGTTTTAAAAGTAGCTAGTAGAAGCTGTTGACAGAAACTGTGTCGATCAATTGCCGCTAACCTTGAGCCGAGCTGTGAGTGTGTGGCACTCCCCCCCCCCCCCCCCCCGGCCTTACTTTGCCGTTTTCCGGTCCGGCCGGCACCGTGACCCCGCCCGTCCTGCCCCAGGAGCGGGGCCGGCCGGCCGCCGCTGCCGCCGCCGACCGCGCCCTGGCACGCTTCGTCGACTCGACGCTGGAGCGCTACACACGAGCTCAACGACCAGCAGCAGACGGCCTTCCTGGAGAGCCTGATCGCGCACAGTCACCCGCGCCAGCGCTGGTACATGCTGCATCGGCTGCCGTCGCTGCTACTGCGCGACTTCCTCACCCTGCTGCCGCTGGAGATCGTCGAGCATCTTCTGTCGTACGTGGACGGCGCGTCGCTGCTTCGCTGCTGTCAGGTGTCCTCCTCCTGGAACAAGATCGTGTCGTCGCTGTCGTCGCTGTGGCGCGACAAGTGCCAGCTGCTCGGCACGCGCACCAGCCTCAGTTCAATTGACATCGAGGCCATCGGCGGATTGGAAGGAGCTTTTTCTGGGCACGTCGCGCACGCTCGGCGCATATGAAGACGCGCCAGTGCTGTTCGAGAAGGTGTCGCTGAAGATTGCCGGTCGGCCACGGCGGCAAGGTTGATCGCGCTCGACTACCACGACGACCATCTGGTGGCAGCCGCGAGTGTTCGCGACGCTGTTCGTTCTGGCGGCTGGGCGAGACCGAGTGTGTTCTGACGTTCGGTGCCTTCTTGCCCATCTCCTGTCTCAAGTTCACGCAGGGCAAGTTCATCGTGTGTGGCCATTACAACGGGCAGCTGTCGTCGTACGATATATCGGACACGTCTGGCGACCCGGAGCGGCTCCCGAACGGCCTGCGCGAGCGGCTGCGGCGCCACAGTCTGGAGGAGCCCGTAGGGAGCGCAGTGAAGGCGCCGTCCGCCTTCTGCGCCGATTCTGGTGCCACAGCGGGCCCGTGTTCTGCCTCGACTACTCGGAGGAGCTGGACATTCTGGTGAGCGGCTCGGCGACAACACGGTCAAGATCTTTCAGCCTCGGCTCGGGCCTGGCTGCTCAACACGCTGCCGCGCCACAGCCATTGGGTGGTGCGGCGTGCTGCTGCGCACCGGCGTGCAGCTGGCGTGCCGGCGGCGGCGCTCCGGCGCCGGCGCGCGTGATACTCACCATGACGCGCGAACGAGATCCAGGTGTTCGAGGTGGAGAACACACCCGCCGTGGCTGGGCGCCGAGCCATTCAAGTCGCTGCGCACGCCGCGGCGTGCGGTGCCGCTGGCCGAGGCGCTTGCCACCCCGCAGCCGGCATGCACATCCCGTTTTTTACACCCGGCTGCCACCCTGCACGACCACCTGGTGACGTTCGTGCGCCAGTTCACCGCCGACCAACAACAAGATCTCGACAGCGTCCAATCGTGCAGTACAACCTGCGCACGCGCGTGCTGTCCACGCGTATCGTGGTCAGCTTCAAGGTGAAGAAGAAAGCTGCTGGCAATCGGCCTCGCGGTACGCTATTCTGCTGGCGCCGTACGCGCAGGAGAGCTGCCCCAACCCTCTACTTCGTCAACCTCAACACCAAGGAGGTGATCGCGTCGGAGAAGGTGCCACACTCGCGGCTCTCGACGCCGGACGCGGCGCAGATGGCGATGGGCGAGCTGGGCTGGCTGGATGGCTTCGACGGCGAGCCGGGCGAGGGCGGCGTCATCGCCGCCATGGGCACCGAGAAGAGCCGCGAGGTGTTCGTGCTGCGCTGGCGGCGCCGGTGACGCCGTGACGCCCCGCTCTGCCCGGCTGTGTTGCAGCGCTGCTGCCGCCTGCTGCAGTACGCCCTGCTGGCTGCCGTGCTGCCGCCGCTGCTGAACCACGCCGCCCTGCAGTCGGAGCAGCAGCAGCTGCGCACGCACGGTGAGTCGGCACGGGCCCTCCGGCGGCTGAACTCCAGGAGCGGCGCACGCAGCGACCGACTGCGCTCTGCTCAGTTCAGCGTGTGCGTCGACCTTTCCAACACGTGACATGATATGTGATCCGAGTCCAATCCCCTAAATGTCCGGCGCTATCTGTCATTGTTAAGCATGATCAGGATAAGGTGCGCGATGGTGTAGTCCCACCCCCCCCCTAGAATGTAATCAATTTGAGAAGTGTTGCGTCAGCGGCCTGGAGGCTACCCTGAGTCTTGTATTTCGTTACGGGTGTTTTGGTGATATTGATAGCTGTTGCGATTGTTGAGGTTCACAACATTTGATTGCTTTTACAGGCCAGCTTTATGATATTGGATTTGGCCAGAAGATGTACCTGAGGTGTGAGGGTGAAGGATCTCCAACAGGTGGGTGCATCGTTTATGAAGAGCCATAATCACCGTAATTCTCGTGGTAGGACTCATCTTAGGAACCTGCATGTGGTCTTAGGAAATGAGGTCCGCGCTCGAAAAACTTCCAAAATTCGATGTAGCTAAGTTTTGATGTTGATTGATTTCCCCAGCGTGTCAAAGTAATTCCATAGCCTGTTTGATAGAGACTGGTTTCGTTGGAAATTGAGAGGAAACTGACATGGCGCACGTGCTTACTGTTTTATGACCTTTTACCCTTGCCAGTTCCCAAGTGATATGAATGAAAGCCTGGAAGTGGGCGGTTTTAGCTTTGCTTGTGCTAGTGGCGTTGACCCTGGCGTGCAGATAGCCAGCCTTCATATGGCACGGACCGGTGAGCGGGTATCCGGCAGCAGCAGTATTTAAATGAATTCCGCCCATGTACGACTGTATCCAGCGGCGGGCGTGCGGGCCGTGCCGTGCGTATCACAGATCCGGCTGGCAGTGGGCCGTGTTGTGTGGTATCAGCGCCGGCAGTGGGTCGTGCCGTGTGATATTCAGCGCCGGCGGCTGGGCCCGTGCCGCGTGTCTCAGCAGCTCGTGGCAGGTTTGGGTGCGCGTCGGTGTGTGTCAGCGCCGGCAGTGTGGTCGTTCCGTGTTGATCAGCGCCGGCGGTGGAGGCCCGTGTTGTGTGTATCAGCGCCGGCAGGGTCGGGCCATGTTGTCTGTGTCAGCGCTGGCAGTGGGCCCGTGTTGTGTGTATCAGGCGCCGGCAGTGGGGTCGTGCCGTGTGTATCAGCGCTGGCGGCGGGCCGTGCCGCGTGCATCAGTGCTGGCGGTGGGTCGTGTCGTGTGTGTCAGCGCTGGTAGTGGGGTCGTGCCGTGTGTATCAGCGCCGGCGGTGGGCCGTGTTGTGTGTATCAGGCGCCGGCGGTGGGCCGTGTTGTCTGTGTCAGCGCTGGCAGTGGGGCCGTGTTGTCTGTCAGCGCCGGCAAGTGGGTCGTGCCGTGTGTATCAGCGCCGGCGGCGGGCCGTGCCGCGTGCATCAGTGCTGGCGGTGGGTCGTGTGTGTACCAGCGTCAGTGCCCGTTGTGCCGGTTCCTGGGCGGTCGCGCCGCTGACTGGCCCTACTGCCGCTCGGCAGTGGTGCTGGACGGACCGGCCGGCGCCTCCTCGGACGTCTGGCTGGCGGTGCTGCCCCACCTCAGTCGTCTGACGCGTTGCTGCGTGTTCGACCGGGCCGGCCTCGGCTTCAGCGACAGGTCAGCGGCCACGCGATCACGCGCACTCCGGGCCTGGCACACCACGTGGCGCGCGCTCCGGGGCGTGCAGCTCACTTAGCGGAACTGTGCCCTCCAGAAACTGTTAGCTGCTATTTGTTATGAAACGGGCGGGATATTATTATTCTGACATTCGTTTTTAATTCCCAAGAAATGGAGGTCCTTTGAAATGTGACTGCGTTTGCGCGTCGTGTTCTGCCGCAATGTTGTGGACCATGGCGCTACCGGAATGGAACGCCTCCAGGGGGCACTCGCGTCTTGTCAGGTCAGCGTTCGGCCAAAACATAGCTGAATAGTCGCATCGTAGAAAGAAAATCGATAACTTAAGAGAATAATGTAAAAGATGAAGGCGTGTAAACCGTCAGCTTTGCATATGTCCAACCGGAGAACTTGTTTGTTATGTCAGATCTCTTTGACATGCAGCGAGGGGCTTTGTGTTTTTCGGTCTCTTCCGTTGATATGTGAACCTTTTGCGTGATGTGGTGCTGAACCATGGCGCTTAGGTTGGTGGTTCAGCCCGTGATTTACCTCGTGATAATACGGGGGGGGCGCATGGTAGCCGATTTCCACCTTAAGCTGCCCATCGTCTCGACGACACCAGGCTGCTAAACCCCAGATCGTGTGGCTGCCTATTTGATCTGGGGCCTCATGGAACTGGCCCTGACTTCGTCACCTGGAGCACCCCTTGACCACTGCAACATCAGCCAGTTGATCCATGGATACTGGTTAACACCGAAACACCTAATGATAGGCTTACAGTTCACCAACACCCCACGGTCACACTGAGACACCACCAGATGTAGTGCTGGCAGGCAGTCGTCCTGCCTGACCCAGAGCCCCCACCGAGCACCTCACCATCACCTGAGGCACCACCAGACCTGATCGTGCCGCCTGACCGAGCCCCGCCGACATCACCGTCACCTGAGGCACCACCAGACCTGATCGTGGCTGCCTGCCTCGGAGCCCCCGCCGAGCACATCACCACACCTCACCTGAGGCAACCACCAGACCTGGTGATGGCAAGCGGTCGTCCTGCCTGGCCCGGCGCCCCCCACGGCGTCGCTCGCTGACCCTCGGCCCTGCGACAGACCGATGGAAGCGCCGCCGGCCGGAGAGCGGCTTACTCCGCCGGCGTACACGGCCGGCCGGCGGCCGCCGACCTGCACCGCCTGCTGACCGAGGCCAGCCGGCAGCCGCCGCCGTTACTGTACGTCGGAGCCGGCCTCGGGCACTGAACGCCCGGCTGTATGCCCACCTGTACCCCAGGTACGTCCACCACGTGGCCGAGTGAAGGGGCGATCCTCCGGCTCGGAAATATTTACCGCATTTGTGTCTAAAGGTGGATCTTTGTCCGGCCAGGGCGGCTATGTTTTTTTCAGCTGCTACCGGGCCCGTGTACGTAAGCGGGATTTGGATGCTTTTTTTGTGCTCTTGCCACCGAAGGCAGCTCAGCGAAAAGAACGCGGTGTTTCTATAAAATGCAGGGAGATTGTGCTGCGCATTTAGCGTGCATGGTTCTGATGAGCCGTCCGGCCCAGCGTGATGAGCCGTGCCGCCCTGCAGCGAGGGTGTCGGACCTGTGCTGGTGGACCCGCTGACTGAGCACATGCTGGAGGAGGGCGCGCCGTGGCTGGCGCACGTGCGCGGCCGGCTGCTGCCGCCGCTGCAGGCGCTGCACGTGGCGGCGGCGGCCGGCCTGGTGCGGCCCATGCTCATGGCCGGCCTGATGGCCTCCGCTGCACGAGGTGGCCGATCAAGCTGGGAGACACCGTCATCAACAGACAGGTTGGCAGTTCAGCGTCGTGTTGTAGACAGTTAGGTTAGTCCACTGCCAACAGACACAGCAGGCGTCCATCAATTTCAGATACTTTTCGAGGCAAGTGATTGCGGACATCCGCCGGAGTCGGAGCTGCACGCCGTCTTGAGCAGCTTGAGTCCTTGCAAACGCACATCCTGGTGTGTAAATTATTGTCTGCTGCGTGTCTTGGGAACATGCAAATGTTTGTGCATTACATTACAGCACGATGCGTCGTGCACTGGGGTGTGATGCACAGACGAATCTGTTGGAAGCATAAGTGTTTATGATGCTGCGAAGCATGATACGCCGTGGGACGCTGACGCCTTCGTTGAGTTGTGGTGACAGCATCCCAGATACTGCAGTCCGTTATCGCCGCCTGTCCACGTAATGCCCCGTCACCCCCGCCAGAAACACCTTCTGTGCCACCCGCGCCGCCAGCACTGTGGTGGACGAGCACCACTTCCTGAACGAGAGCGCCGCGCAGTGCGGCTGGCGGCCGCCTGCGCCACTGCCGGCCCGCCTCACCGTCACCGTCCTCACCGGCAACTACCACGACGAACTCTGCCAGCGGAGCTCAACGCCGCCTGGGCGCAGGCGCCCGCCGCCTGCCGGGCCGCCGGGTGACCGTGGACGGCGCCGACGGCCGGCTGCTCTACCGGCAACCGGCCGAGCTGCTGCGCACCCTCCGTCGCGTCGTCAGGAGCCGCCGCGCGCCGAGCTAGCCGCGGAGCCGGAGCCGGGCGGCGCGAACGGAGCCGGCCGAGCTGGCCGGCGCGGCGGGAGGGGGCCGGCGGAGCGGACCAGGCGGCGAGGGAGGGCCGGCGTCGCCAGCTGCCGGCACGGCGAGTCCGGAGATCTGAGCTCTCGGGCAGGGCTGCCGTCAAAGCGCTGCGGCCGCTGTATGCTGTTCGCGACGCCACGGCAGGTGGCCGCCGCTGCTCGGGGTGGCGCGGCGCGCCGCGGCTGCCGCGGGCCCTCAGTGGCGGCTGCCGGCCCGTGCAGCCGGACCGGCTGGGCTGTGGCAGCTGCGGAGGAAAGACCCGGTCCTGCCCCGTTGATGTGTTCGGGGCGCGTTTTTGGCAGTCATTTCGCACTCAGTAGTGACCGTTCACACCGCTTTAGAATGGCGTGAGGTGTCGCAATAGCAACAAACCTTTAAACGCTTCGCGTTGACAATCTGTTGCTGCGTACATTCCCGGTCGCGTAGCTTCGGACTCTTGGTGCTGTGAAGAGCGGCGTGCGGCGCTGGCTGGCCGCTGCAGGCGCGGCCGAGCGGCGCCACTGGCCGCCAAACGCGCTGATCGGCTGTGCTTCAAAGGCTGACAGAGTTTGAGGTGGCGCTGCCATTTGGACACGTGTGTTTGCGTGTGACGCGGGCACGGGGTTCTGGTGCACTGCCAGTGTGAGGGGGGCTTGAGTTTTGGGCGGCTGATGCCGGATGTTGAAGCCATGACGTAGGACAGTCATATGGGGCAATGGCCAGCATTCCAGCGGTGTAATAAACTACGTGCTGGCATTGGCGGCTTTATGCAGGTGTGCTTGAGTTGATGTGAGGAGTGCGGGGATGGGCGAGGATTTCGAGATGGACAGCGGCACGTGATAACCATCAATCGCCTCGGCGCATCTTGTTGATGGTTTGGTGCGAATCGGCTGGCTGCTCATTCGAGTAGGTGCGGGCGGGTGACAGAATACGGCCATCACACATTGCGTCAGGGCGGTGTGAACACCGCACCACTGTACCTCGTGATCCAAGTCACCATCGAGTAATAGAGGAAATAACTTTTTGGCTCGTTCGGAAGCGATTTGCGCTATAAATTGCATAAATTACTATAAAACCTAGTCGGCACCCAGTGTACCTAGCCCAGTTATAACTAATATTCAACTTACTGTGCGGGTTGGCAACACCGTCGGATTTTGGCCGTCCGGGATGTCTCCAGCTCGACTCGAATTACCCAACTATGAGCGTCTATTGAGCGATGCCTTGCTCGCCAACCTCTCGTTCCTCCCAGCCCGCATCTCAACATCGGCGGTCCAGTCCGAGCAGGCGCCACAACCGGATGGATTCGGGTGCGGGTGCGCGGACCACCCGGCACCGTCCGCCGGCGCGCCTGCGTACCGACACCGGAGCCGCCCGGGGGGCGGCGCCGGGCCGCGCCGTGCCGCGCACTATCGTAGGCACGCCGCCGTCATGTGCAGCCCGACTCCTGAGCGTGCTGGTGCTGCTGGTGCTGGCAGCGGCCGCCTCCACTCAGCGGCTCGGCAAGGAACGCCGCACCCGAGTCCGCGACCAGGTGAGGCGCAGGACTAGATGAGACGAAGCGCGTTGGAAGAGGCGCAAAGTGTCAGACAGGATCTAGGACGCCGACGAGAGACGTCAACGCGAGCGCGGTTAGGACCGAGCGGAACGAACCATAATGGAGTAAGGGGCTGAGAGTACAGCGATCCCGAATAGTGTCGCAGGCACCGCTCCTGTCGTAATAACACTAATTTTTAGTTGAAGCATGACACGGTGGTAGATTCGGCTGCCTTATCCCCAGAGGCCAGTAACAAGTTTGGTGCTGCCCTTTCCACCTGAGTTGGATATGAAGGTGCAAACGTACCGATGACCGTGGTGTCCCGCCCAAGGTCATTCAGGTATAGCTACTGCCTGGCGTGCGAGGGCACAAATAGAGATGCCTGCATTTGCCGACAGGTGGAGTCCGCTGCTGAAGAGCCGGCACGTCGGTTGGAGGCGCGAACCGCGGCAAATATGTCGACCCGGCCTTGGTCGGCGGGCCTGACCCGCTCCAAGTGGAGGAAGAGGAGGAGGAGGAGGAGGAGGAGGAGACATTAGAGCCGGTGCCGCCCGAAACGGCTTGGCTGGCCGCAGAGGTGATGGCCGCCGACGCCGAGTGCCATGAGGAAGCCAAGATCGCGCAACAGCGAAGCAGCACCACAAAACAGCTCAATGGCTGGAGGGGGCTCCACGGCGACGTGATCGAAGCTATCGAGTTCTAGGCTATGTTCATGCTCCTAGCGGCTACCCATGCTATTCATATGAGGATTAATACGCTAGACGTGTAATTCTTTGTTCCATCGCTGAATTTGTACTCGCCGGCGGCCACCAACAGTACACATTTATCTAATTTCTATAGTTAGTGCCTCTTGTGTTTAAATGATTAATCTGTTGTTATGAGTGGCATAATAAAGGTGGAAGCACAGACGGAAAAAATCATTGGCGGGCACGGGTCATAGCGTAGTTTCGTACTCATTTCAAGGTGCTCCAGCTGCTCCCCTCCAAGCAAAAATGGCTATAAATTGTGTTTGGCGTGAAACGAGGCTGGGGTCATGTCTGTCATATTCCGCCAAGCTCACTTGGCCACAGAGATTTGCAAGACTTCGCACCTGGTGGGGGGCTTATCGTCACGGATGGATGCTGCTCGCATTAAGTGTTCCTGGACCAGACCCCTATCATTGCGTTCTAGTGTTTCATCAAATTGTTTATTCATTTCTACTAAAAGTTTGGACACCAGCTTCCACCACTATTCCACGGGAATCATCTTATGTGGGATAGTTTCCATCTACAAACACGATAAGGTTCTTCCTCCGCACAGAAATTCATCAGAAATTCACGAGACAGCTTAAGTAGTTGGGACCTACACACTCAGAACACCCCAAGGTTCTCCAACGAGTCGCTGAGACGAGAACTTTGAGCCCCAGTAAGATAACATGGGGAGCGTTTAGCACACAACTGAAACAATCTGTCTCAATCGGTGGTGGTAGCAAAAGTAATTCATCGCGCTATCCCGCGGTCGTCGGCAACCGCGGTTTAGTGAGACGGCAGCTACACAGCCGTGGTCGTACTCGTGAGACGGCAGCTGCATAGCCGTGGTCGTGCTCGTGAGACGGGCAGCTGCATAGCCGTGGTCGTGCTCGTGAGACGCCAGCTGCACAGCCGCGGTCGTACTCGTGAGACGGCAGCTGCACATCTGTGGTCGTGCTCGTGAGACGGCAGCTACACAGCCGCGGTCATCATCATGGGACGGCAGCCGCACAGCCGTGGTCGTGCTCGTGGCAAAGGCTTGCCCTTCGACAAAGTTGACCATTGCTGACAGTGTACTGTGCTCAAGAGAACTGAAGAAAAAGTCGCGAGATTTCATGAGACCATACAGCACTAGAGTGAGATAATACGACACCACACGGGAAATAAGGCTACCGACAAAGCACCGTGCTCGAAACAGATCTGGCACACCTCCTTACATTTTGGCATATGGATATTACCACTTTTCCACACGAAAAACATGTTTGCCTTCCATGCCAAAAGCACATGCAAATAATGCACCACAGTTAAGGCAGCATGGGCGCTAGGCAAATATTGAATGTGCACCAATAGCAAAGTCTAACAGATATCCAGCCAGGGTATGGGCCCCAAGGAGCAGCGTGACACACGCCCAGCATACAAAGCGGAAGGCCCGCCTGTAGCGAAACAAAAAACTGCATGAGAAACGCCCAAATCACTAAACCGGATCTCACATGGTCGTCTCCACTCAGGCGAAGTTCCAAGAGCCAATGCTCATGAGCAGGGTAACGCGGCCACGAACTCCCGATGCGCCTTCAGATCTGTCCGCACCGCGGCGGGAGCCCGCACCACCCGGCCGGCTCCCGCGCTCCCGCTCCCGTGTCAGGGCCGGTCCACGCCGTGCACTTGAAGCACGTGGACAGGAAGTCCTCGAAGCCGATCTGGATCATGCCCTTCATGGCGGAGTCTCGCGCACGGAAGGCGTTCGTCAGGTTCTGCAGCTGGATGCACGACAGGATGAAGTGGTCGACGGTGATCTGGCCAGACTTGTTCACGTCGTACTTCTTCAGCACGCTTTCAGCGAAGGCCGGCGACAGGCGGTAGCCCATCTCGGCGAAGGCTGCCGGGCGAGGGCATCCTTAGCGGGCTATGTGCACGAAGTGTAATTGAGGCCTCGCCGTGTCCCACTCACTGATCGCCGGTTCACAGTTGCCTGGCGCGAACTGTGGCCCATGCGCATGAGAATGAAGACGAGCTAGACTTTAGAGTCAAGACATAACACAGGAAAAATTAATAGACACGGTCGTGAGCCAAACTTTGGACACAGCAATATCGAACAATTGGCATCGTTTGACATAGCTCTTAAGTTGAGTGCAAACAAAAACAATATCTTGCCTGACACCCGATTCTGAGCAGCACGCTGAAAGAGTTGTGAATGGTGCATCATTGAAATGCTTATGGGAGATAGGAAAAACACTGGGCGGAGGATTGGAATACGAACGGGCGACAGACAAAGGCAGTCGATCCGTACCTTGCTGCAGCTCTTTGGCATCTACGCTCGACGACTTGTTAGTGTCATACTTCTGGAATGCTGAGATCCAGGCATTGACATAGTTGAACAGATGGCCAAATTCGTTTATGTCGACAGTATCGTTTCCGTCCTTGTCAAACATCCCTGGAGCAAAACAAACGAATGACTCAAGCACACAGCAACACTGTCGCATAACGATGTGTCAATGAAAGTATGGAGCTATGCTTAAATTTGGCAAAGACCCTTCTTCAGATCCATCTTGTGGCACAGATCCGATTCTTAAAGCACTAAGTCAAGACTCCAGCTGTCTGGCGATAGCAATCATGGCAGCCACAGAAGCCACAGCTGCCACAAAAGCCACAAACTGAAATACATGTGCATGATCACTACATTGGAAGAACGGCACCAATGGCAGTTTAGTTGGCAGAAGTTGCACAACTGACGGAACTGTTGCACGGAAATTCACAAATCAGTGTAGGGAACGTGACGGCCTCTGGGTCTGGACACAGGACAGGCGTGCCAGGCCCAGCAATTGCAGTCGACGACATCAATATGCTTATGACTTACGTTTTGGTCATCATCACTGAGAAAACTGCAAATGCTTTGGGAGGGTGTTGGAGAGAGATAACTCACACATGTGCCTGGCTAGTTTGCATGGACTTACCTCCGTCTGTGAAGACCTAAGAGCCCCCACCCGCTCGGCTTCCCAACCAATGCCTCAGCTGTTTGTCCCCATAACGCATTTGGTCCGTGTGTCTACCCTCCGACTCACCAAACCTTGGCGGTATGGCTTCGAGTCGCCTAGGGTGCAAGCTATTTGCCCCTGTTGGTATGGCCTGTCACCGATGGTAGCGGCCGCTCCAGAGGTCAGATAACGCCAGGAAGCAGAGAGGATCGTGCCCAGCATTGCGACCGTGTAGTTTCCGCAGTAAAATTACGTCACTGACCCATAACTCCAAGATCGGATGGTGGGTTCAGTGCTCACACAAGACAAGCTGATTATAATGGTTCTGATTCCAGGAGCCTATTGAACCAAAAGGTTTAAACCAAATACTTAAACATGGGTGTTGTTCGGCCACACAGTGTTGCATTTGTGGCCCCTACAAGCATGACAGATAACCAATGAAATTGGCATAACCTGAAGCCACAAGCTAAGATGGCATTGACTATTTCCCAGCCAAACCCAGGCACACCTGTGAGTTGTACAGTGTTAACTGCTTGGTGATTTGTAGAAGAGACATTCACATAGCCTGGGGGTTGCTTTTGATTTTTGCTGATTCCAAAAAATAGTTATGGAACCTTAAAATTGCTTTCATAATGGGTTGACCTGTTGGCCTGTGGCAAAAACAGTGTTATCAAGAGATCCTGTCAGATCAGACAGTATTTAAGGAAATGACAATACAGCACTGATTATTTTCCAGAGAACTGCACTGCACTACTTGTTTTTAAAAATACATGTAACAGGCATCAGACACTACCTTCAAGATGCATGGAGCTGGCATCACAGATACTTCTATCTACAAAGCCACAGAAAGTCAGTGCCATTCAAACATAATATTTTTGCTGTCTATCCTAGAGCATTGGTACACATTATCACTCATAAGATTGTGGAAAAAACAATGCTTCACAAAAGAATGTTTAAAATATCTATATAAATTTAGTGCACATGAGTAGTGCATATTCCCAGCACAGCTTAACCCTTATCAACCCAGATACCTTAGTAGAACTAAACATGAAAAAACTGGCAAGGCAGTGATACACTTACGAATCATCATCCTGCAGCATGAGATGTCAAACTTCTGCCAGTTGCCAGAGGAGAGTGCCTGCTGCAGTTCCTGCGCAGTTATGCGGCCCGAGTTGTCCCGGTCCACTGTTCGGGAACCATGTAGCAGCCTTAGGATCCAGACCACCACTTGGCTGCTGGCCCTGGAAGCCAATCAAAGCCATGAAGTTGTATCATATATTATTATATTTATGCTCTAAAGCAGCATGTTACTTCCACCTAGAAAACCCTTTTCCCAAAGCCCCATTCCATTAATTTATGGTCTAATACAATATTTTTTCTCCACCCACAAAACGCATTATTTTAGGACCAAGGCATGGACACATTTTGTAAACGAACATGACAAAAGCTGAGACATATCCAAATTTAATAAATTAACCATTTCAATCTACCAATCTGGTGACCATCAAACAGACAGGGGCCCATCATAATGTGCAATATTATACTTGCTCACCCCCAACATTTTTCTTTAAATGCAGCTACAAGACTACCAGAAAAACAAAGAGAACCCTGATCCTGACATGTAAAAAAACATCATACAAAGCTACTGTGGGTAGGGTGCCTCATGCCCAAACTATGACATGCACACATTATGTTGAACGCTTGAGGCATTACCAGCTGCAGGACATGTATGCCGTAAACCTGAGCCATCAGTTTGGTGCAGTCACCACCAATTTCAGGGCACAGAGAAGCAATGTTGCACAGAATTGGCATAATGCAGGCAATTAAAGACACACTTATCATTATTTTGTCTTACAATAAGAATAAAATAGCAGTGAATTCGGCCTGGCCTCATTCTGGGGCACACAGAGTTCAGCGAAGTGATTGATTTTTTGCAGACTGGCTTCATGCTGTCAAAAAAATGACCACTGGAACAACCAAAAAAAATTTGTCTTCATGGCCCATCTGCCTTAATGCAACTTTGAAAATGCTAGGCCTGGTTCTTACAGGGTAGTTCGCCATCGAAGTAGCCTTGAAAACGAGGTACTGTAACGTATCCGTCTCCTGAAGACTTGAGATTGCACTACTGCCGGAGAAAAAAAAATGTTGGGTCCCGGTATATATTCCACCGTGTTACCGCAGTCGTCAATCGCCACAACAACACGGGAATGACGGAACACTGCGGAACGCTTCCACCAATACCCAACCGTCGCCTCCCACCAATCTAAAAACGCTGTAAATGATATCGTTCTAAGAGAGCGGGCGTGGTAGAAAAGGTGGCTGATGGCGCTAACGTAACGATCGCGCCGTAATGCACCACTTAAATATCCAAAATAACCTTTTGAATATTCAATTAATTCAGAAGTGTGAGTAGAAACTTTTAAATTTAATCATTTTGAAACACAAATAAATAATTTGGGTGACACAAGACCCAGATATGACAAATAATATGCAAAGTAAGACAGCAATCTATTCCGCTGTGGAAACATACCTTCTTGATCAGTCAGCCGTTTGCGTCAAACATTTGTAGACATTTACCAGAATGTGCAATTTCGTTCAAGTCGCTCCATGAATGTTGCAGGGGTGGGTTTCAGGTTGTGGGATAGGCGGCGGTCGTAGACATTTTGATGGTACGATATGGCCGTAGTTTGATGCCTGATTTCAATTTGTGGGCCTGTCACAGTCATGTTTGCCATTAAACTTGGAGCTTCTAGGCTGCTGCCACGCAACCTTGAGTAATCGGGCAGGAGGTCAGAACCTAGCTGCATCTGCTACAGGTGAGGGTGATGTGTTGCGTTTCAACAAGGTGGAAGTGTATACAGTTGCATGGATGAGCATTTGTTGGGTGTTTGGTCACAAAATGATGTATTCGTTAAATGGGTGGAGAAGGCATTATTGAAGTTCTGGAGCAACATGGCAAAGTCAATTTCATGCTACACTTATCTCTTTCCACTCATGTTTAACACCAGACCCGATCAAGAACAAAAGTCTTTAAGATACAGAAACTCAAGAAGTCACTTATGCTTTAGGATGGATGCTTGGGCCTAAGAGGCCACATGCACTAATGCACAGCAATGACAAATGACATGTGCAGCTAAGATGTCTTTATACAACAGTTCAATAGTTGCTGTACGTTTTGTATGCCATATAATACTGAGCTTTGTGATGGTTAAAGATATTTCCTCCTTCTTAGGAGTTTCAGGCCATATTGTCATATAGCATTTAAACAGTTATGGTGTGGTTCATACATATGCACATTCCAAACCAAGTTTAAAGACACTAGAGTTATGATATTCATCATGCAGTGAAGGCCATAAATGTAATTGTACTATCATGTGTGCTGCATTTGATCACAATCATGCAACATTCTCATTGGGCCCTAGGCACATGACACCATACACCTGCATTCCTGCCAGCTGTGCATCTGGGAAATCAATGACTGGTATGAACTTGTATTTAGGTTATGGCTTCTATTGGTGACATGACATGGACGGTGGTTAAATGGCTTATATGGGGTTTCTTTCCTTGCAAAAAAACTCATAATTTCCTTGAAGTCCTTACTCATGATAGCTAGAACCATTGCAGACAGGTCAGAATCAAGCATCCAACCAGGCCATCCCAGTTAGAGGCTGAACCCACCAAGCCCTTACCAGCTGAACTGGTTATGTATGTTTTGTTTTGTCTAGACTTGTTTGCTTTCAGGTCTGCAATTTCATCATCTTGCCTGCTGTCTGGCATTAGAAGTGCCTAATCAGAAGCTGAAAGATGACTACAGAATCATAAGCAAGCAACAAAGCCGGAACGCTGGGTTTTTCACCAACTGTAAGTGGAAACATATTATTGATGTTTCATTGCTCTGTAAAAATGCAGTGTTGAATTTGACTGTAGAGGTCGAAATTTGTCATGCTGCTTCCAAAGGATCTCCTTAGCATATCAAGGGTTGCATACCTCTAGTATATTCATTTTGTGTTCTCTGTGAAAGATGTGTTTCTTACAGCATCTTAAATGGGTGTGTTGTACTGGAAGTGGAATGAATATTGGTATAGAAGCTGTCAGAGTGTTGATTGTAGTGTGCTGAATGCCTGGGAGAATGGTTGTAATAAAGATGCAATAAATGTGGTCAAAACTTAAGTGCAGCGCAAAAACTTACATTGTAGTGAGATATGTTAAATCCTGTGTCAGGGTGACAACTTTGAATGCTGACATGAGGGCTGTAGCCTGCATGAGCATTAGCAATATAGAAAGGCACCATACAACCATATGTGACCACATGTTCTAGATATCAGCTTACTCCACTTGTGTTCGGCGCGAGTGACTAACGTGCTGGCGCTGACTGGCGCCGCCCTCTGGCCGCAGTGACGGCCCACGAGATCTGGAAGGGGCGTCACCGGCGTCAGTAACGCCGGCCGGAAGCGAGGCCGCGGCCGCGGCGCCGGCACCAAGCGCAAGCGCGACCTCAACCGCGGGCCAAGTCATCGGCGTCGGTGAGTGGGGCCGTGCGCCCCGGACCACGCGGCGTCGGTGAGTGGTGCCGCGCGGGCCCGGACCACACGACGTCGGTGAGTGGTGCCGCGCGGCCCGGGCCACGCGGCGTCGGTGAGTGGTGCCGCGCGCCCCGGACCACTCGGCGTCTCTTAACTGGACCGGGGTTATTATGTGTTTATGGACTCTCGCGTCCGTTTTGCTGGCGTTTTATAGGCATGCACGATGCTCGTTTTAAAGGGGACCGTTTCTGGATCGCAACAACTGCGATGGTCGTATGAGCGTTTAGCGGGCAGGCAGTCACAGCCGAGGGTCGAACTCGGATCTCCGGCGGCATTGGGGCGTTCCGCCGACTGTGCTGTCTCGCGTCGCCGCTCGGCCGTCGTCTGTCTTGTTATGGTCGTGCTGAACGCCGCCGCGCCGTCGTCCGCAGGCAAGGAAAACATGGTGTGGCCGGGCCTGACGACGCCGGTGATCCGCGGTCAGGAGCTGGTGCGCCAGCGCCAGCTGCCGGAGGACCCGGAGCGTGCGGCGCGCCTGCAGCAGATCCGCGAGCAGTTCACCGACCATCGCTCGGTCAAGCTGGGGCCGCTGGAGCGCGGCTGGTCCGGCAATAAGCTGGCGGGCCGCAGCATCGGACCACCGGAACCCATCGACTTCGGTGGGCGCTCAGCCAGCCGCCGTCCGCTCGCGGAGGCCGGCCGGCCGGTGTGTCAATGGGGAGGCGGTGCTGGGTGGTGCTTGGTTCCGTGTTGTGACGCTTGCTGGCAGCTGACCTGATCATGTCTGTCTAGTGTATTGTGGTATCAGCTATTGATCAGCTCCTGTTAATGTGGTGTGGTAGCTGCTATTGATCAGGTCCGTCTACCGTGGTGTGGTAGTGGCTATTGATCAGGTCCATGCACTGTGGTGTGGTAGCGGCTATTGATCAGGTCCGTCTACCATGGTGTGATAGTGGCTTTGATCAGGTCCGTCTACCGTGGTGTGGTAGCTGCGATTGATCAGGTCTGTCTTCTGTGGTGTTGGTGTGGTGTGGTAGTTGCTATTGATCAGGTCCGTGTACTGTGTTGTGGTAGCTGCTATTGATCAGGTCCGTGTACTTTGGGGTGGTAGCGGCTACAGTCGGCTGTAGCGCTGTTGTGTATCGGGACTTTTGCAAGCTGCGCTTTACCGTCAAGAACGGTTTTTGCACTATTATATCATGCGCCCTCGCGTCTAGTTATTCGTCGTGTGTCAGTGATTGTCCTTTTTTTCGCAATGCTCAGCCTTGGTTGTAGCATTTTTTTAACATAAAATACAAGCTTTGTTGGGAATCAGAGGCCGTGACAGATGCGGCTGAACCGCGGGGAATGTGCCCAACCATCTGCGCCATTCACCCGCTGCATATTGCCCGGCGCAGCAGCCGATGGTGTCGACGCTGGCGAACAGTTCTGACCGGTCTGGTCGCGTGTCTCCTACAGAGACGTTCGAGGGCTTCGACACGACCGTTCTGGAGCTGAAGACGGTGTTCTCTATGACGGCCACGGCCGGCCGGACGCGCCACATCAGCTGCTTCGCCGTCACCGGCAACGGCGCCGGTCTGGCCGGCTTCGGGGTCGGCAAGGGCAACACGGGCCAGGCGGCCATCAAGCAGTGCAAGCGGCGCGCCTCTCAGCGGCTCATCTACATCGAGCGCTGCGACGGCCACACCGGTACGGCAGCGGCCGGGGCTCGGCCGGGCCGGGCCGCTGCCGAGGAGGCGGCGACGCTCTCGGCCGCTGTCAGCGGATGCTGAGGACGGACCTGTGCTGTATTGATTGTCTCAGACGGGAATCTAGCATAGCGTCTGTGGACTATGTATTGCGGTTTGGCGACGATTGGGTTCTTGTCAAAAGGATTGATTGATTGTCAAGTCGCTGTTGGGACTGTTGACCAGGGAGCAAATGTGGATTCTGGTTAAATTGGGTGCATGTGGCTGTTGTACTTAATGACATGACTCGTGTGCGTGACTGGTTTATTATTTCCTGTAGCTGGAGAAAGCAGACACGGAGTGCTGCGGGGCGATCTTCCGGCTCCAGAATACCAAACCCACGTACGGCAGCAGCAGAACAAGACACCAACATGAGCACAGCAGCCCGCCCCTGGTGCCGTCCTGGCGCCGCTGACTCCTCCGCCCTCCCCGCCCGGCAGTGTTCCACGATTTCTTCACGCGGTTCGCGGCCGTGCGCATCTTCGTGGAGCGTCGGCCGCGGGGCCACGGCCTGCAGTGTCACCGCGCCATCCGAGAGGTGTGCCATCGCGTCGGCATCAGCGACCTCTACGCCAAGGTCGAGGGACCCACCGACAATGTGCAGAACATCACCAGGGCCTTCTTCCTGGGCCTGCTCAGGCAGGTGAGCGTCCGGCGCGCCGACCAGGCTCCTGTGCTATGCGTATGGTGTTGCCTCAGAGACCTGATGTATACAAGGGGAGCTTTTAGTTCCTGGTTTTTCGGTGTTATGAGTTTAGAGTACTTAGGCTGATTTGGTCGGGGTATTTGTTGTTATCTTTTTTTGGTGCATGATCACTGCTACAGTGTCGTGTTTTTCGTTGGCGTTGCAGGAGTGGAGACTTTACCATTTTCATAGGTATTTGAAGATTGTACTATACTATTATGTATGATAAGATTAGAAGGGGAGATTATATTGAATGATAGTGGGAAGGAGATGGAGGGTATTGCTCTGTCAAGCTGACGTCTCCGCTTGGACTCCTGGACCGGTGAAACGGGGCGCGTGGGTGCCGCGCTGAGATCGCTGATGCCGCTGTGACGTCACGCACAGCGAACGCACCAGCAGCTGGCGGACGAGAAGCGGCTGCACCTGGTGGAGCTGCGCCCGGAGGCTGACAACTACCCGCGCGTGGTGGCCTCGCCTTCGGACGGCCGGGCCCGCACCAGGGAGGAGATCCCTCCCGACGAGCAGCTCGACTTCCAGTTGGTCAGTGCCGCTCGGCGGGGTACATCGCGTCAGGCGCGGCAGCTGCCGTGAACGGGTGCTGGACGGAGCACCTTGTCAGACGCGGCAGCTGGTTCGAGGGGGTGCTGGACGGTGCACCGTGTCAGACGCGGCAGCTGGCCTGGGGTTGGGGGTGGGGATGCTAGACGGTACACTGTGTCAGACGCGGGAGCTGGCCCGAAGGGGTGCTGGATGGTGCACTGTGTCAGACGCCGGAGCTGGCTCGAAGGGGTGTTGAGTGGTACACTGTATCAGACGCCGGAGCTGGCCCTGAAGGGTGCTGAGTGATGCACTGTCAGACGCCGGAACTGGCTCGAGGGGGTGCTGGACGTTACACTGTGGCAGGTTCCACCACGTCACAGTCTGGATACTGCTTAAGCAACACAATTTCCCTTCGGTGATTACCGTGTATCGTGCGGTTAAAAAAGAAGAAAATATTTTGTTCGGACATTTTGATTAGGTGCATTTCTGGGATCAGCACATGCTAAGCAGTGCTTGTCGTGTAAGCCCTGATTTCCACCCCGGTCATGAAGTCCTAGGCCAAACGTAGAATTTTGTGTCGAATGTCTAGCGTGCCGACATGCTCGGCACGGCCCCGCCCCATGTTTTATGCTAACTGGCTTGTTTTAACCACATGGCCTACCGTGCCGGACATGACTACCGAGATAAGGCCATCCGAGCAGCTGGCACGCTGGGCCATCGTATAACCAAATGGCCTACCGTGCCGGACATGACTACCGAGATAAGGCCATCCGAGCAGCTGGCACGCTGGGCCATCGTATAACCAAATGGCCTACCGTGCCGGACATGACTACCGAGATAAGGCCATCAGAGCGGCTGGCACGCCGGGCCATGGTATTTCACGTCCTTGGAGGGATGATATTGAGCTGGTCGCGAGATGCCAAAATATGCCTGGAGTGTGGTGGACAGAATGAGACGGTGCTGCAACATTTTGACGGCATTTTGCCGTCACGAGCCGTTTCCGAGAGCAGCCATGGCCAACATTCGCAGGGCACATGACTTAAGTGCTGGTAATCCCATTCGCATCGGGTTTTGCTAATTATAGTGAATAGTGTGTTCTTGACTGGCAGCGGACTTGTAGCAGACCAGTGCTTGACTACATTTGGGTGGAATCGGTTCTGAATTCAAATCAGAGCGAAATGAGCTGAATCTGAGCCTGGTTAAAGTGGGCTGTTGAACATTGATATTGTACCTGAATATGACTCCAACTCAGTTAGCTTTGATGGTAAATCCATTTCCGAATCTGCTCCCGAATCTGAATCGAGTTTCTTGGTGAAAATATGCAGTTGGTAAATAAAGATGCATGCATGTGCAAATAAACATCTGTATGACTATATTCTAACTGGTACCACAGTCTGCCAGGTAATTGCGATTAACTGAACAATGTAGAGTTATGGTCATGTCGGCTTCACGGAACGCAAGGGAACACTTATGAACACAATAACTGCGCGTGGCGACGTTCGACAGGGTATATGAATGATGGAATAGTTCAAATATTTGACGACATGGTCAGGCTAAGGGTTACACGACAAGCCAGTTTGCTTTATGGGTCTTGAAATATTGGGGTGTCGACGTTACCATTACCACAACGCCGGCCCCTGTATCCGCAATAACTGCACAGTTGCTTCAACAGCCATTTTGTGAGCCAATTATTTTCGTAGCGGAATCTAGTCTGATTATGTTGAATAATCAATGCAGACCGTACCTGATTCCTGAATCGGATGAAATTGTGTTGGGGTTAACCACAAGTCGAAGCTCCAGGTGCATGCAAAAAAGGAAATGGAATGTTGATGGATGTGGAAAGGGACATTTTACGTGTGGTGTGTGTTTGCCGTTTCCGTGGTGAAGCGGGAATTTGCTAGACTTGTAACCCAGCGGCAATTGTCACGAGTCCCAGAAGGTGTGCATTGCGTGGTCCGACCAAAGTTAAAAGGCGAGCTGGCAACTGGCTAAACACGTCAGGTCGACTCGGTAGTACGCGGCCGTGTGCGTACGCAGAGCTGTACGACACGCGAGGCTCTCCGTTAGCAGCGCTGTACGGCGCGCGGAGATCTTCGTTAATAGCGCTGTACGGCGCGCGGAGATCTCCGGTAGTAGCGCTGTACGGCGCGCGGAAACCTCCGTTAGAAGCGCTGTACAGCGCGCCGAGCCGAGCACAACGCCAGCCTCTGTCCGTAATAACAGTGCAACACACCGCAATGTTTCGTGTAATATTGTGATGGGTAACCCGCCCTGAGTCACTTAAGCTGCGTTAAGTTAGCCACGTAAACGGTCCATAGATAATAGCTCAGTCATTTTGTGAGCCAGTAATTATGGGCGCGCAGAGTTCTCCGTCAGTAGCGCTGTATGACGAGCAGAGCTCTCCGTGGATTAGCGCTGCACGGCGCGCAGGGCTCTCCGTTAGTAGCGCTGTACGGCGCGCTGGGCTCTCCGTTAATAGCGCTGTATGACGAGCAGAGCTCTCCGTGGATTAGCGCTGCACGGCGCGCAGGGCTCTCCGTTAGTAGCGCTGTACGGCGCGCTGGGCTCTCCGTTAATAGCGCTGTACGGCGCGCTGGCCTCTCCGTGGAGTAGCGCTGCACGGCACGCAGGGCTCTCCGTTAGTAGCGCTGCACGGCCCGCAGGGCTCTCCGTGGATTAGCGCTGTACGGGCCCGCAGGGCTCTCCGTTAGTAGCGTTGTACGGCGCGCTGGGCTCTCCGTGGATAAGCGCTGTACGGCCCGCAGGGCTCTCCGTTAGTTGCGTCGTACGGCGCGCTGGGCTCTCCGTGTAGTAGCGCTGTACGGCCCGCAGGGCTCTCCGTGGATTAGCGCTGTACGGCCCACAGGGCTCTCCGTTAGTAGCGCTGTACGGCCCGCAGGGCTCTCCGTTAGTAGCGTTGTACGGCCCGCAGGGCTCTCCGTGTAGTAGCTCTGTACGGCCTGCAGGGCTCTCCGTCAGTAGCGCTGTACGGCGCGCAGAGCTCTCTATGTAGTGGCGCTGTACGGCCCGCATGGGCTCTCCGTTAGTAGCGCTGTACGGCCCGCAGGGCTCTCCGTTAGTGGCGCTGTATGACGAGCAGGATTCCTCGTGGTTCTGTCCTGCAAAACAAGACGGTAGCGAAATCGTGCAATGTATGGAAGCGGCATGACTTACGTAGCTGGCGGGGGTTAAGGTCACGCTACAAGCTTTTCGGTGCCGTTGCTGTGAGCAGAATTGCAAACACAAAGCGTTCGAAACAGAATGTAGTGCTTGTTGACTTCGAAGCTTAATCCTCTGTACGTCGTGGTATTGTGCACCGTATTTGGTATCAGTTGAATTCATTGTGTTCCGTGCCACGCACGAGTAATGACCATCAGTGACTGACAACTTGGCAATATACCTGGCAGCACATCTTCGAGGGTAAGGTGCCTCTGAAGATGCCGCCCAAGCTACCGTTTTACATGAAGTTGCCTGGCTATCAGAAGCATCTGAAGAAAGTTCAGCATCAGCGGAACCATGATCAGGTGAGTAGGGCGGCGCCCCCGCCGGGGGGGGGGGGGACCATGTCCCTGGTGGTATTGTGCGGTTGGCGGGGCATGTTGAGCCAGTGCGTCTGTTCCACCGATGGCCGGTTTGGCAAGGAGGCTGTGTAGAGCGGACCCGAGCTAATGTTTGCCACGATTTTCGCGATTTCTTCAAGGCGATATTGTACTTCACCCGTCAAAAATGCTGAATATTTTTTAGCTTTAGTCAAATATATTTACATGGTAATCAAACAAAAACAAACCACAAAAACAAATATATTTACATGAGACGACTTAGTTTTTATTTCTACCTTCTGCTGTACAGAATAGCGTCGTAAGTTCTCATTATATCACCCTGTGCAGTCCTCAACTACAGACTTCCACGCCGAGGCGCCGGGGCTTTTGCCGTAAGTTCTTATTATATCACTCTGTGCAGTCCTCAACTACAGACTTCCACGCCGAGGCGCCGGGCTTTCGCACGTGTGGCCACGGTCCGGGTGGGCGGTGCGCCGCTGCCGAAGCCGGACGCTCAGCCCTGAGACGCCGCCGCCTGCGGCAGGTGCGTGTGGCGCTGACTGCCGAGCACGGCGAGGTGCGCAGCTTCCTGGCTGAACGGTACCCCGAGTGTCGCGCCTCCTCGGCCGCCTACTGGGCCGAGCAGAAGGCGGCTGCCGACGCCGAGCAGGAGGAGACGTGACGTGGGCCAGGTCAGAAGGGCAGCGTGTTGGAACTAACGCGCTGCCGCTGGTGCAGCAGGAGTGGCTGCGGTAGACTGTGTGGTCGAGTCGCATTGTGCGGACGGTGGCTGCTTTTGTCTGCATCTCCGCGGCGATGGCTGCGTTTATGAATGGCTGCATCGATTGGGGAGAAATACAGGCGTTATGACAGCTGCGTTTGTGTTTTGTTGTCATTAGATGACGCTGCGCCCTCCTACAGCGTCAGCAATAGCGGCGGGGGCCAGCTGACGGCTACAGGTGGAACCGCTGACCGCGCTTTGTCAGTTTAATTTGTCGCGACGGCGTGAACAAGGCGAAGGTGCGCCGCGGACTACTGTGGGTGGTCGGCACCGGTAATTCCCGTGGGAGGCGGCCGGGCTCGAGCCGCCACCCCGCCGGGGCACTGTGTGCTCATTGACGAGGACGGCTGGCGTTGCGCGCCGCAAATGACCGGCTGAAACGTCCCCAGTCCGTCTATTGTGGCACGAGTGTTTGAGCCGTGCGCCATATGACGACACATTTGGAGGCGCGGCGCCACTCCCACGGTAGGTATGGGTGTGTCATTGTAATGGGGGTCGTGACCACACGTGTGGGGGAGCGCCGCCGGTCGGGCCTTCGTCGGCGCGCCGACACCGGTCACCGACGCCGTCGCCGGTGGCCGGCCTCCTCGCCGTCGGTGCGCCGGCACTCGACCAGCCGTGCGGCCTCCGGGCACGCGGTGCACCGGCGAGACGGCTGCAGAGCGCGCGGGGGCGAACGGCATCCCTGCGCGGCGCTGGTCCAGGTGGCTCCAGCCCACCCCACTCGCTGGTCCAGCCCAGCTGCGCCACGGTGGTCCAGGTGATTCCAGCCCAACCCACGCGCTGGTCCAGCCCAGCGGCGCCACGGCGGTTCAGGTGACTCCAGCGTCGGCAGCGCACGACCTCGTCCGAGCTTAGCCGCTTGTCATTAATCCCCTTAACGAGCGGCTTGCCCACCCGCCATCCAGCGGCTTGCCCACCCGCTTGCCCACCCGCCATCCCGCCGCCGGCCGTCCCGGCGTGTCGCTGTCCCGCCGTCGACAGGCCAGCCGCCCCGCTCGCCGCCGCACGGCCCAGCCTCGCTCCGTGCCGGCGGAGGCGGTCATGCTGGCTGCCGCACCGCCGCCGCTGCCGGTGCTGGTGCTGGCGCTGGCGCTGCTGGCGGGCGGCCCGCGCTGTGACGGCCAGCGGCAGGTCAGCCCGCCGGTGGACTGCGTCACCGACCTGATCATCAAGCTGGGCTGGCACCGCCTCGAGCTGCAGTTCCGCTCCGATAATACAGGTCAGCATTGATATATTTAGACAATGACGATGGTGAGAGCCAAACAAATTAAAAAGGGCGCCATTTTTGCTGTGGGCGCCGATGCACTGTAGTGGCGTCCCTGAGAATTTCCCTCAATTTTTTTCTTCATTTCCCTGACAGTTTGAGAAAAAAATGTTTCGAAGCAGCCTATATAAGCCATAGGCCATATAAGCCTCCTCGGTCTGCACGAACGTACCGTCACCGAGTGTCAAAGGTTCAGCAATGAGCTAATGACGTCGGGTGCAACTCGCGGCAGATGGTTCTGTGCTCAAGATGTCTGGCGCATACATGCTCTGGGGTTAACTCACCAATGGGTGCCCCTTAAGTAAAAGGGGGACGCTGCTCATACCACATTCATGTGTCTCATTCCTGCTGTGTTTTTGTGCTATATCGAGAATCTGCATTGTTTGGTGACGTCACAATTATTTTGCAATCGCGGGTATGCGAAATCCTTGCAGGATTCGCAAAAAGTCGTGTGCAATTGAGCATGGTCTCAACTATGCGGATGAAATTTGACATTTTTGCTGACTGCCTAGCCTGTTCGCAAAGACACTTTTTGCAACTGCGTCGATTGCTAGATAGTTGCACCAATTGCGTGCGGCAGTGCGGGCTCTAGTTGATGGACGATGCACTGCACTGTCGAATAAGTAGTTAACATATAACTTGCGGTGCATTCAATGACGCTTATTTGTAAGACATGAAAGCAGCTCCGTGTCCTCATTTGCGATCTGGCGATGCATCCACAGCAGCTAACGTTTGGGTCCCAAATAGGGTCAACGAAGTATGGTGCAATTTGAACCTACTTTACAAGTACGCCTGTGTGATGTTGACTATAAGCCTCCCCGTTTTACGATTTTCAACGTTCACTATCGGGAATCAGATCCAAGGCACCGACCCTGTCATACCATGTGTCATGTCAGTTGGGGCTTTACGACGCACTCAGCTGCTGAGGCTATATGGCGTCGCCTGCCTGGTTAACCACTACACTACCGGACACCCCACACCGACCCTGGACATCGTGTTTCGATGACTTGGAAAATTCGGGAATAACTTAGCAATTTTCCAGCATGAACACAGATTATTGAGAGGGACATGCAAAGTGTCCACCTTTGTGCCCCCGTGGTCGGATCACTGGCTGCACATGCGGGCTCGTAGGTGACCGCGCTCGGGTCCATAACGTGGGCAGAAGTGCTTTGTTGACATTCAACAATATTTGATGGCTCACCACATGCGTCTTAAACTTTCGACAATAGCCATTAGCACTGGCGATGATACAATGGTGGGTAGTTTGACGCCATCGCTGTCTTAGATCAGCGGCCGTGACAGGCACGACTCCAGCGCCCCCGTCGCAACTAAAGGGCGGGACCTCGAGGGCCACGACCAAGGGTTCTCCCCTTAAGTGCGACGCTACACGTGAGCCCCGGGTTCAGCATAACGGGATCATCACTTGCATGGTCTCAGCTCCGAAGACTTGGGGCGTGGAGCGTTCGGTTAGCAGCCGTATGTAACGGACCCAACCTTCGGTTAGCAGCCGTACGTAACGGACCAAAGTTTGCCTGTTGGTCGTCGTAGTTGGCGAGACGGGCTTGTTCTGACGCTGACAAACGTTGTCATACTGGTACAATGGTAAATTCGCATTGACTGCACATTTCATTGATCAACAAACCCACGCGATTATTTAACACGCTGCAAGCACTCGCATGGTTAAGCTGCTTGCTCAGTGTGTGCATGCACCACGCCAAGTCATTATGTTCATCCTTAGCGTCTGCAGACTGGCGTGAGAGGCCGGCTTCGCCAGGAATTCCCGAGGATTCGCCCCGGTTGCATACAGGTCGTTCATACTCCATGCATAAATACATACATACATACATACATACATACATACATACATACATACATACATACATGCATGCATGCATACTCCATGCATACATTTTCCGCAGAATTATTTGCTGGGTTTGCCCGAGGGACCCTTTTCTCGATCTGTCGGAGGTGCTTCCTCAGGTGCGCTGGATAACTCGCCCGCTCGCAGGCTCGTAGCTTCACCAAAGCTCTTTCTCCTGGTGAGCCGGGCGCCATTCCCACGACCCTTTCCCTCCTTCTGCCGCCGATGTCTTTGCTCCCGCCGTCTGTCGAAGGCTCCCTCCGCAGTGTGACCCCGTCTTGATCGCAGTCTGACCTCGACTCCCTCGCTGACGTCTGCCCGCGCGTCCGCAGACTTCTCCGCCGCCCGCTGGCTGTCAGACTTCTCGGCGCTCGGTCTGTTCGTACACATGGCACACCACGGCTCGGCCGGCCGACTGCCGCCGCACAGCAGCGGCGGCCTGCTCTTCAACCAATCGCCGCTCTGGCTGCCGCACGGCGACCACCACTGGGTGCACGTCATCAGCGACCCGACGTTCCGGCCGCGCGACGGCCCGGCCGGCTGGGTCAGCTGGCTGTACCGCGGCGACGACGCCTGGCGACTGGACACGCTGCGCTGGAGCCCGCAGCGCGGCCAGTGGGTGGTGGCGCCGGTCGGCCGCTGCCGCGCCGACGGTGCTGCCTTCCAGGAGGACACGCCCGGCCGCGCCGTGGCCGCCGTCAACGTGGGCGACTGGCTGCTGCGCGGCGCCATGCGCGGCCAACACCTGCGGCTGGGCTTCGGCGCGCTGCCGGCGGCCGCCGACGGCACGGTGCGCTCCGCCGGCTACGAGGACGGCGTAGCGGTGCGCGACGGCCGCCTGCTGCCCGGCCCGCAGGCCGACCTCGTTCAGACGATGGCCGCCGCGCTCGGCTTCAGCTACTCGGTGCACTCGGTGCACGCCACGGCCAACACGTCCGTCTGGGAGCGACTGGTGCAAGAGGTGGCCGAGTACCGGCTGGACTTGGGCTTAGCGCTGTTGAGCTCCACGCCCGGTCGCAGCAAGCGTGTCCAGTTTCTGCACGCGCAGTACTACGTCACCACGTACGCCACGGTGCGGCGGCCGCAGCTCGCCAGCGCCGACTTCGACCCGGCCCAGCCGTTCGTGACGTCCGTCTGGATCGGCATCCTGGCTACGATGCTGCTGTCCGGCCTCTGCTCGTGGCTGACGGCCTGGCTGGTGCGCCGGTACCAGCATGACGGCGACGACGGGGCCGGTCGGCCGGGGGGCGTCGTCTGGCGGACCCTGCACGAGGCCAGCTCGCACGCGCTGCAGGTGGTCGGCATCATCTGCCACCAGGGCGTCGAACTGACGGTCGGCTCGTTCTCCGCGGGCACGGTCTTCATGACGGCCAGTCTGTTCTCGCTCTTCATTTACACCTTCTACACGGGCGTCATGCTGAGCTTCATGACGGTACTGGTGCCGAAGGCCCGCTTCTCCAGCCTGACCGAAGCCGTAACGCTTGGCTATCGCTTCCGCTACCAGCAGAACTCGCCGGAGGAGACACTGCTGCGCTCCGAGAGCACCCAGCTGCTGCGCGGCATGCTGAAACAGAGCCAGCCGATCGCGTTCGCCGGCCCGGAGGAGCAGTACCCGGCGTTCGCGTACGCCAACACGCCGTCGGGCGACACCATCCTGGCAACGGACGCCTTCCTGGCAATGGACCCAGCCTTCGCCGACCCGGCCACGTGCCCGCTCTGTTACTGGCCCGAGCAGGTCGCCTCGTCGCCAGTGGGCATGATCGGGCCGCCCCACTTGCACAACGCCTGGATGTTGAACCGCTACATACGCGTGCTGCAGGAGACTGGCGTGCTGAACCGGTGGCGGCGGCGGCTGCGGCGCGAGCACTTGGTGGGCTCGCGCCTCTGCTCGGTGGAGCCGCACGCCGCCCAGTACTCGCAGCTCGGACTGGGCGCCGTGGCCGGCATCTTCGGCTCGCTTCTCGGTGGCGCGGCGCTCTCGCTGCTCCTGCTGGTCGCCGAGATTGTCGTGTACAGGCTGGGCCGGCGCCGGCCGCGCGCCTGACGCGCCGGCTGGCTCGCGCCCCGCCGTGGCCGGGCGTCACCAGCGGGCCAGGCCCCCGGGCGGCTCACATCGACACCATCTCGTTCCCACCGGGCACTTGTGGTCTGCGTCAGCACATTATAAGCAATGGTTCTCGGCAGGCGGCAGGACCAGAGGGCGCCGTGCTGGAAGACACCCAACTGTCCGGGCGCAAGACCGTCCGAACCTTTCAAGTGGGCGTTCTACGTACTAGCAATGATGCCTTTCACCGACTGTGGGGTGCACGACCGATTAAGTAGAGCGCAGAGTACAAGCAGACAATCAAGTACAGTGGCAGTTATAGTCAAAGCAGAGCTACGCTCACCGCATAAGGCATGTTGAGGGACTTTGCTGCCACATATCTGTGGGTCGAGTATCCTTTTACATGGCCGTGTTCTACCATGCACACTAGCGTGGAACTAAAGCTGCCAGTCACCCGCGATCCGGAAAGTCAGTGTTCGGATGCTGGGCTACCTCGTAATCATTCATATAAGCACTTACACCCCACGACGCTGAACATATCGTTTTATAATACAAGCTCGCACTTCACATGCAATGGTGGCTATTAATGTGGCTACAGCGGGGATCTGAAATCATGTGAAAAAAAAACAAGAGAACATGGCGAGGGGGCTGAAAACTCGCCATTGCATCGCGTACTGCAATTGCCCACCTACTTTAATCACAAACTTAAGATCGCAATCGCTGGTTGCAGTGTAAAGCCTCCGATAGACAATGCATGACGAAATCGCCCCGAAAAAAAGTTCAGTATGCCGACACTACAGGTTTTACGAACGAGATTCTGGTCACGGCAAGCTGGCTTTGCAACAAGGACGGAGAGGCCCGAAATCCAAGCTCCGGATCGTGTTGTGTGGGTCTTGTGCTTGGTTTCGCTTGGATTGAGTCGGTTACTCATCTGGAATGTAAGTGTGTCAAATAAAGGCCCATCTGAATCGGATTAAAAAACCTCCCGTCGAAAATTGGAAATGAATTCGAACCAGACTCCGGCATAGGTCGAGCTGATGCTTCTTGTTCTGAATCTGATAACGAATTCAAATCAAGTTTTAATCGTGCAATATGTGTTAGCAGAAGTATAGCAAGCTGCCTAGCTCACATCGTGCAGTGTCGTGAATCGTGTAAAAGTCACATCCTATTTTTATTACATTGTTTCGTCATATGTTAAGTCAAATTGAACCAACTCGGAATGTATCGCTATATATATATATATATATATATATATATATATATATATATATATATATATATATATATATATAAATCCCATCCGACTTAGCAAGTAATGAGGCAGAGCCCAAATATGATGCCAACTGTAACGGAGACCATACCGAAATAAGATGAAATTTCGCTGGAGGCAAGCACGAATCTGATCACCGGCGACATTTTTAGTTATCGATTTCCGGCAAGTTGTCCTGAAGGCTGGCTTTATCAGACAGCCCCTGGTGGCTATTACAAAATGACGCGACCACGCCGCAACAGCTGTGAATGGCGTTGAAGGGAGCTCGCTCATGCCTTCGATCGTTGGCGTCCATTATGAGCCGTTGGCACAAGTCGACAGCCTTGGTTCCCGGAACTCTGAGTGAGGTGCACGTCGCGGTTAACACCACCACGGCGCCGGGTCTGCAGCTGCGCATCGACCGATCCGCTCCCGTCGCTGACGACCGGCTGTCGTTCACGACGGAACCCGCCGCGTAAGGTGAGCCGAGGCGCACCGTCCGAGGCGCATCCGCTCCCGTCGCTGACGACCGGCTGTCGTTCACGACAGAACCCGCCGCGTAAGGTGAGCCGAGGCGCACCGTCCGAGGCGCATCCGCTCCCGTCGCTGACGACCGGCTGTCGTTCACGACAGAACCCGCCGCGTAAGATGAGCCGAGACGCACCGTCCGGTGCCGTAGGGCCGGCTTACATACTGTTTGATGCTTTCAATACGATGCCGAATAGCGCTTAACCTTCCCTTCCTCAGAAATGATCTGGCTGCTGAGCATGTTTTATTGAAGGTGAAGGCGTTTGATTAGCCGCTGTCGTTCTTGACACTAGGATTATCACTGCAATCATTTAGATCAAGGTAGTGGACGGGGTTCGATTGCTGCGTATCGCCGCTCGATGAGACTGAGACGTCCGACTGCCGCGGCTGTCAAACTATTACACATTCCGTTTATAAGGCCATAAAGGAATGAAGATTAAAGAGCCAGTCATATCTTCTCTTGTCTATAGCATCTGTGAAAAACACATAGTCCGCAAGACTGAAAAGTCGTGTTTATGGCGATCATCAAAGCCTGACATGTTCGCATATTCTTCTTCAGCCAGTTAAAAACGGCGACGTGTTCCATCCACCACACCCAGGTACTTTCGCGACCGCCACGTGGCATACTACCCGACGCTTCCACTCTACCGAAGCCAGCCCGAGCCGCTGGGGTCACAGGACGCCAGAGAGGGTCGCTGGGATGACGCGGCGCCAGAGGGCCGTCGGGCTCACGCGGCGCCAGAGGGTCGTCGGGCTCACGCGGCGCCAGAGGGCCGTAGGATCACGCGGCGCCAGAGGGCCGTCGGGCTCACGCGGCGCCAGAGGGCCGTAGGATCACGCAGTACCACAGGGCCGCTGGGGTCGCGCGACGCCAGAGGGGACCGCCTGGGTCACGCGGCGCCAGAGGGGACCGCCTGGGTCACGCGGCACCAGAGAGGGCCGAGGCGATCCGGAACAGGGCCGGGTTGCGGGCGGCCGTGACCTGGCCCGAGTCGAGCGCCCGTCGGTACGCCGTCCGCACGACCTGGTCCGGCTCCGGCGACGCGACGAACTGCTCCAGTGGCACCAGCATCTGTCGACAGCCAACAAACGGCGTGCAGAAAAATGGTGCTGATAAGAGTGACTATACGCAATGGACTGATAGCCAACGAGGCTAGAACGCCCGTTTAAGACAGGCACGATCTGGCGGAAGGGACAAGCATTGAGCGCAACAAACTGCATGATAGCGACTGATTCAATGCTATCAATGCTGAGTTTGTCCGAGGGTGAAAACACCATGTCGTTGCTGACACACCCATTTTCGAACCAATACGTGCGAAAAGCTTCGGTGTTCACCATAGGGAACGATAAATATATCGAAGATTATTCGAAAATCGTCCAGACGAGGATCGCTACTGTTTAGTGCGGCAACGTGTTTCAATCCACTTGCACATTGAACTTCTCAATGCGAACACAAAAAGCGGAAACGCAACGTTGGTCTACTGCGTCTATATGTTCGTCTGCAGCCTACTGCCAAGATAACGTTGGACGATTCGTTCCGAGTGTTCTCCCCCGGCGTCTAAACAAAACGGCATCGGTAATGGAAAAGCGTGCTTACTACGTTGTTATGCGACCTCTGCTGGCCAATGCACCCCACAGCGTGCCTTCAGCATGTTATAAACACCCCTAAAGGAGGCTTGAAACGGGCATACATCCCGGCAATGCTGGGTTCACAGCTAATCGGAAGTCATCTTTTCTCGACGCGCCTAAAAATCGACGAGGCTGCGCCACCTATGCTAAGTAATTAACTATAAACACAGTCCTGGCGGTGTGCCACAAATTATCCAGTACCGCACTCGGGACAAGTCTCAACTGGCGCATATGCACAGACCATCATTAACATCCGTGTGAAGGGACAAGGCGTCCATTGTTCATCGCAAAGCACCTGCTGGAGTGCCGGCGATAGGCCGTAGCCACCAAGATCGATAGCCTTACCTTCATGGTAGGACCATCGACTAGTTGATGTAGGTAAGGTCATCAATTCAATGATGTGGACAAGGTTATCAATTCACTGATGCAGAACATGCCATAGTCCGATATTTCCCTCTCGTCAAAGAACATTCCACCTTGCATGATGCACAGCTGTGTGACAATGCGTGTGTGCGTGCGTATCCGCGCTGCACACGTGAGGCTGCGCACGCCGTTCGGTCGGTATCTGCCAGTGCGCGCGCGGCCGCGGCGGGCGGCTGGACGCACCTGGTCGGGTCGGGTGGTGAGGGCCCGCAGCGCGTGCGGCCGCTCGCTCCAGACGAGTCGGCGCAGCTCAGACGGGTGGCGCGGCTCGAGCGGCACCATCACCACGGCGCCGAACAGCGCGTCGCCATACGAGACGGCCTCGAACTGGTCCAGCAGCTGGCCGTACCTGGCGGCGCGAGGGCGGGCGGCGCCGCTCAGCCGAGGTCGCGGTCGCCGGGCGCACACGCGCCGCCGCTCAGGCGGGCTGCGCTGCTCCCACGCTACACATCAGTAAGTCCATCTGCACAACAGCGCACGCTGTGGTTGCCAAAATGACCTCTGAACAGGGAGGGGGGGGGGGGGGGGAGGCAGAGAGCCGCTCCAATCTCTGGAAAACAGCCTTCGATCTATGGAAGCCACACAGTGCCACAGATAGCCAGAGGTTGGATAGAAAGAAACGAAAGGAAAAGCGACATCTTATTATCCCTGCGAGGATCCGTCAACACCTTTTAATGGGCGGCTGTCAGCTTAATCAACAAAAGGGTAAGGGCTCCACAATTACAGACAACTAGAAATGCGCTGGTCCGGACAGCGCTAGTTCCTACAAACTTGGACGCACCATTTTCATTGAGAACAGTTCATTACTGGCATAGCGCTGGGACCAAAATCTCACTAAACCCAGTTTGTCACGAGGGGGTGGGGGGTGGGGGGGGTGGATATTCCCACCATTGTTAAAATTGTGCCCAGCTCTGCCAGCATATGGGTGTTCAGGGATATTCCCCGTGTCACACCTTGGAACAGATTTGTTCTGCTTCTTGGGATTACGTGATGCCTTGGGTAGAATCGAACCCGCGTGATGTGTGTAACTTCTTGGCAACAACAGCGTGTCAGCCATTATGCTACGGGGAAGTTGTAGTCCGTAGAGGCCTTTTGCTTGACCTTTCTGCAAAAACTTTCGAGGCTCGGATGTCCATACACTATTTGCAGGCTATCTTTCAGCTGAAGTTCGCATGAAAGTCGATAAGTGGCGTATCAGAGTTTAGAGGTGAGAAATGATGTGACATGATGAGAACATGATGAGAACATCCACGAAACTTTTTAAACGAAGACAATGAGAAATGTCTTATCGCTTCAACAACGTTTCATGGCCATCAATTCTGCATAGAGCCAATGAGCCACGCAACCCATCCAGGCGCATATTATCGGGAGCCCGAACGACCGGTCACACTCGTACACCGTATTACGAGCACGGCACTATGCAGTTCCAACAACACGCGTGCATTTCTCATCCACGAACACAAATGCAGCAAATAGCTGTGACGGCATCAGCAAATCGGGGGCATAAAAGACAGGTGATGCATAACATCGGCAACGAATCATCCGAAAACAATCCATTGCCGGATGACAGCTTCTGTGCTGGTGAACAGAACCAAGCCATTCAACGGGCCACCCAAAACAATGAGTTATGGCTTAGCCCAGTGGCTTACATGGATGTTACATGGCTCACATTGGCGCACATGAATGTTGAGCCCTCCCTCCCAATGTTGTCAAGAAACAGAATTGACAGCTTAATGAATTCGTTTTGCCCTGCTTAGCACGAAAGCGGACTGAGCTGTGCTGCAAGTCCGTTCAAGCATCGAGCTTTATGGAAAGAGGAGACGTCGTGTCGTTTTACGGGACCGCTCGAACGGGTCACTGCCGGCCCATAACCCCATCCCCGGTTCTCCCATTGGTGCCTCCTTCCTTTCAAAGGCAATCTGAACAGCCAATATCACCCCTCTTATAGGTCCCGATCACCCTGTGACCCCTCCCTGTCACAGTCCACTGGCCAGCCTGTGACCCCTCCCTGTTACAGGCTACTAGCCAGCCTGTGACCCCTCACTCTCACAGGCCACTGGCCAGCCTGTGACCCCTCCCTGCCACAGGCCACCGGTCAGCCTGTGACCCCTCCCTGCCACAGGCCACTGGCCAGCCTGTGACCCCTCCCCGTCACAGGCCACTGGCCAGCCTGTGACCCCTCCGCGCCACAGGCCACTGGCCAGCCTGTGACCCCTCCCTGCCACAGGCCACTGGCCAGCCTGGGACCCCTCCCTGCCACAGGCCACTGGCCAGCCTGTGACCCCTCCCTGCCACAGGCCACTGGCCAGCCTGTGACCCCTCCGCGTCACAGGCCACTGGCCAGCCTGTGACCCCTCCGCGTCACAGGCCACTGGCCAGCCTGTGACCCCTCCCTGCCACAGGCCACTGGCCAGCCTGTGACCCCTCCCCGTCACAGGCCACTGGCCAGCCTGTGACCCCTCACTCTCACAGGCCACTGGCCAGCCTGTGACCCCTCCCTGCCACAGGCCACTGGCCAGCCTGTGACCCCTCCCTGTCACAGGCCACTGGCCAGCCTGTGACCCCTCCGCGTCACAGGCCACTGGCCAGCCTGTGACCCCTCCCTGTTACAGGCCACTGCCAGCCTGTGACCCCTCCCTCACAGGCCACTGGCCAGCCTGTGACCCCTCCCTCACAGGCCACTGGCCAGCCTGTGACCCCTCCCTGCCACAGGCCACTGGCCAGCCTGTGACCCCTCCCGCGTCCAGGCCACTGGCCAGCCTGTGACCCCTCCCTGCACAGGCCACTGGCCAGCCTGTGACCCCTCCCTCACAGGCCACTGGCCAGCCTGTGACCCCTCCCTCCACAGGCCACTGGCCAGCCTGTGACCCCTCCCTGCCACAGGCCACTGGCCCCTGTGACCCCTCCTGTCCAGGCCACTGGCCAGCCTGTGACCCCTCCCTCACAGGCCACTGGCCAGCCTGTGACCCCTCCCTGCCACAGGCCACTGGCCAGCCTGTGACCCCTCCTGTCACAGGCCACTGGCCAGCCTGTGACCCCTCCTCGTCACAGGCCACTGGCCAGCCTGTGACCCCTCCCTGCCACAGGCCACTGGCCAGCCTGTGACCCCTCACTCTCACAGGCCACTGGCCAGCCTGTGACCCCTCCCTGCCACAGGCCACTGGCCAGCCTGTGACCCCTCCCTGTCACAGGCCTCTGATCAGCCTGTGTGCCGCCTCACTCACAGGTCGGCGAAGCTGGCCAGGCCGGGCACCTCTGCTGTGAGGTCGAGTCGCGCCGGCTGGCGCAGCACGTGACCCAGCGCCAGCCGGAGGGCGCGCTGCACGGCCTCGTCCAGGAAGAGGTCGTCCCCTGGCGGCCGGTCGGACCGGTTACGGGCTGGCGCCGAGCGGGCTCAGGCCGGCGATCACCAGGCGCCGGCTTACCATACCGCTCTGACCAACAGGTGCGCCGCGGCCGCTACACCTGCGGTGTTAAGCAGTAAGACAACATGATAGCGAGCAAGGGAAACATTTTAACATTGGAGAATTACGGTCTGTGCATCTGCTTGTTTCGCGGCGATACATATAAAACATCCTCAAAAACACTGCGTTTTGGACCCCAAAGCACCTGAAAACTCCCGCGTGTGTAGGCTCTCCTTTTCTAGAGCAGCGTGCCGCGCCATGACAGACCACGAGACATCGAATCCTGTCGTCATCCTGTCTCCTCTATAGAGCAGCGTGCCGCGCCATGACAGATCACGAGACATCGAATCCTGTCGTCATCCTGTCTCCTCTCTAGAGCAGCGTGCCGCGCCATGACAGATCAAGAGACATCGAATCCTGTCGTCATCCTGTCTCCTCTATAGAGTAGCGTGCCGCGCCATGACAGATCAAGAGACATCGAATCCTGTCGTCATCCTGTCTCCTTTATAGAGCAGCGTGCCGCGCCATGACAGATCACGAGACATCGAATCCTGTCGTCATCCTGTCTCCTCTATAGAGTAGCGTGCCGAGCCATGACAGATCAAGAGACATCGAATCCTGTCGTCATCCCTGTCTCCTCTATAGAGCAGCGTGGCCGCGCCATGACAGATCAAGAGACATCGAATCCTGTCGTCATCCTGTCTCCTCTCTATAGAGCAGCGTGGCGCCATGACAGATCACGAGACATCGAATCCTGTCTCCTCTATAGAGCGCGTGCTGCGCCACGACAGATTAAGACATCGAATCCTGTCGTCATCCTGTTCCTCTCTAGAGCAGCGTGCTGCGCCATGACAGATCACGAGACATCGAATCCTGTCGTCATCCTGTCTCCTCTATAGAGCGGCGTGCCGCGCCACGACAGATCAAGACATCGAATCCTGTCGTCATCCTGTCTCCTCTATAGCAGCGTGCCGCGCCATGACAGATCACGAGACATCGAATCCTGTCGTCATCCTGTCTCCTCTATAGAGCAGCGTGCCGCGCCATGACAGATCACGAGACATCGAATCCTGTCGTCATCCTGTCTCCTCTATAGAAGCGTGCTGCGCCATGACAGATCAAGAGACATCGAATCCTGTCGTCATCCTGTCTCCTCTATAGAGCAGTGTGCCGCGCCACGACAGATCAAGAGACATCGAATCCTGTCGTCATCCTCTCCTCTCTAGAGAGCGTGCCGCGCCATGACAGATCACGAGACATCGAATCCTGTCGTCATCCTGTCTCTCTAGAGCAGCGTGCCGCGCCATGACAGATCACGAGACATCGAATCCTGTCGTCATCCTGTCTCCTCTATAGAGCAGCGTGGCGCGCCCGACAGATCACGAGACATCGAATCCTGTCTCCTCTATAGAGCGGCGTGCTGCGCCACGACAGATTAAGACATCGAATCCTGTCGTCATCCTGTCTCTGTCTCCTATAGCAGCGTGCCGCGCCATGACAGATCACGAGACATCGAATCCTGTCGTCATCCTGTCTCCTCTTAGAGCGGCGTGCTGCGCCACGACAGATTAAGACATCGAATCCTGTCGTCATCCTGTCTCCTCTCTAGAGCAGCGTGCCGCGCCATGACAGATCACGAGACATCGAATCCTGTCGTCATCCTGTCTCCTCTATAGAGCAGCGTGGCGCGCCACGACAGATCAAGAGACATCGAATCCTGTCTCCTCTATAGAGCGGCGTGCTGCGCCACGACAGATTAAGACATCGAATCCTGATGTTATCCTGTCTCCTCTGTAGAGCAGCGTGCCGCGCCATGACAGATCATGAGACATCGAATCCTGTCGTCATCCTGTCTCCTCTATAGAGCAGCGTGCCGCGCCATGACAGATCACGAGACATCGAATCCTGTCGTCATCCATGTCTCCTCTATAGAGTAGCGTGCCGCGCCATGACAGATCACGATACATCGAATCCTGATGTTGTCCTGTCTCCTCTATAGAGCAGCGTGCCGCGCCATGACAGATCACGAGATATCGAATCCTGATGTCGTCCTGTCTCCGAGCTACGAACACCACGTGGGTGCCGCCCTTGCGAAGCGACTGAGGGAACGGCAGTGTATGTATTGATGCATAGGAAGCGGAGCAGTGGAAAGCTGTGACCCGGTCATGTGCATATGCAGATATGACACAAGTAAGATGCGGCAAACACGATTGTTACCTCGTTCACGCCAGTGGCCGACCGTTCGCAACTGCTTCAGTATACCGGAGTCAGCAACTGTGTTTCATTGTAACACGCCGTACATTGTAAGCACCAAATATATTTGAATATCTGAATTTGAATGTCAAGTGTAGGTGTATGTACGCATGTATGTAATATATATATATATATATATATATATATATATATATATATATATGCGCGTGCGTGTGCGTGTGCGTGTGTATGTGTGTACATATGAACATATGAAAAATGAATGAGTATAAGATATGAATTGGTTTTGTCTGGTTTATTCTGAACCAAACGACACGTTTGCGAACACCTGAATTTCTAGTGATGCAAGAACTTCGGGACAAAAGATGCCGTTCAGTTTCATATGCGCCTGTCGTTGTGACCTACGCTACGCTTAAAACAGCTATTGTTCATTATTGCACACAACTACGATATATCTGGCCTTTAGAGTCCCAGTCGCACCAGACAACAGTGCAGACAGCTTCCCGCTAACGACCAGCAGCTGCGAGCGGCTGGAGACTGGCCGCCGACAGCTGGCGGCGGACCGGCCGGCCGCAGACCGCGCACGCTACCTGCCAGGAAGACGCAGCACAGCCGGGCGAAGTGCGACGTCACTGAGACGGCGTCCAGCAGGCGCGGGTGGAGCGCGGCCAGCAGGTGGAGCAGGTGCAGACAACGCGTGACCACCTGAGCCGGCTCCACGCCGCGCAGGCCGGCCGGCTCCAGCCCGGTGGGCCTCTCCTCACTGCCGTCAGCCGCCATGGCAGCGCGTAAGGCGTGGTAGTCCGGTGGTCAGGACAGGGAACGGCCATGGCAGCGCGTAAGGCGTGGCAGTCCGGTGGTCAGGACAGGGAACGACGCCATGGCAGCGCGTAAGACGTGGTAGTCCGGTGGTCAGAGCAGGGAACGACACCATGGCACGTGATACAAACGTACAAGCACTGCCAGACGCATTCCACTATGCTCCACGCGCAAGTTATTTGGATAGACAAGCATTTGAAAATCGAAAGAGCAGTCAGTTTGGCACGCCTAGGCAAATGGCCTCGTTCAAACAGTTTTTGCAGGGCTCTGTCATAGTTGCTTACATTTTCTTATTACCGATGCTATCTCTGTCAAATAAAGATAACTAGCGACAGCCAGGAGCCATCGGAAGATTTCACAAGGTCGGCCGGCGCCACCATCGCAGCCCGCCAGTGGGCCTGGTGCCCCTGCAGTGCGTCTCCTTGACCGCATGAGCCGGCGCCACAGGCGGTTCGGCGCCGGCGCCGGCGACACTCACGCGTTGTGCCGCTCGTAGAGCTGCACCAGCGGCGCGTACCACCAGTCGAGAGGCACCAGCGTGGAGCCAGCGTCAGGCACCGCCAGCGCCGCCACGCGGCCGGCCAGCGAGTCGGCGCGGTCGCGCGCGGCGGCGGTCGCCGCCGGCGGTAACAGGCAGCGCTCGTACAGGCCGCAGGCGGAGACCAGCTGCGCCAGCGCCGGCTCCAGGGCGCCGCCGGCCGGCGCCGTTTCCCTGCCGGTCATCGGAGCCGTCACGGGGGTCGGCCGACGGCGGCTGACGCCGGAGGATTATCAGAACATTGGGCCACGTTAGAGGCCGGCGCCGGCTCTTGATCCTAAACAACGGGGGAAGTCGACTCACTGCCAGCCGTCAATGTCTCGACACCTACCTCACCACCCACTGCTGAACATTGCTTCACTACGCTTCCTTGTACGCTTCCTTCACACTTGTAAATGACACATTAAATGACAAGCAATACCTTCACCAATTCAGCGGCATACGGTATGCCCCAGAGGCCATCTTTCTATCAGCATCCATTCACTTATGCATATAATGTACGCCGAAGTATTCAGTAGCATGCGCGGTGGCCTCGGCCACGTGGGCAGCAGTGGTGCTGCGCCGCTCGTCCGTGCCCGTCTCACGTGGCCAGACTCCTGCTGAAGAGCACGTGGCGCATGAGCTCGACGCAGAGGTGCTCATCGCCCGTCTGGTAGCAGTGCAGCAGGCGGAGGCCGACCTCGTGGCATGTCCGCGCGGCGGGGCTCCCCTGCGGCGGGAGGGCACGCGTCAGTGGCGGCGGCGGCGGCGGCGGCGGCGGCGCGGGGGCCAGCCCGGCACGCCGGCGGCGGACGCAGCTGTGCGGCGCATCTGCACATTAGCTGCCAATGCCAACAGCGCGAATCCCAGGCCGGTTGTCGAGTCACGAGCGTGAGTCGACACAGCCCACAGCGGACGGGTTCGCGTGACTGGAGCAGAGATGGTGACGCGGCGAGGGCGGGACAAATGGTGACGGGACAGGCGCGAAAGGAAGGAATATGAACGGCAAGAAACGTCGGGCACATAAACAGCGGCGACAATGCTATCTGACATGCTGACTGAGGTTGGCGTTCGTTGTTGGAAACCTCGCAGTATTTCTACGCGGGGGGGGGGGGAAGGGGCGAAGTGAGCGAAAGAACCCATCTTCCCACCAGGTTTCCTGGCTGAGGCTTCTGAATGGACCTAATGAGATGGAGTACTAAAATTTGTGTTGTTACATCAAACTTTGAACGTGCACCTGTCAAATTTTAAAGGGCCTGCAGCAGTCTCCGGCGAATTCAGGCGCAGTCAACAAAGACATGGTTGAGGAAGTTGATGCATTATCGCAAGTTGGTAGTGAAGTGAAATAGTCGAACATCAGGCGTCTGGAACAGGGGAAGTCTCCTTTCTTAGCAGGAATGTCTTCAGGTGATGAATGGTAACAACTGCCAACAGCGTCACAATAAGGAGCGTCGATCCAGAAGACAACCACTGCCTTAGTTGCATCGCTTGGTACCGAAAGCGTTTAAACAATGACCGTCTGTCGACTTAACTGGCACGCCTTGAACGCTTCGAAACTGAGCTTAGCGACGTTTGCGCTCATTTTATTCATCGAAATACCACATGTTATTTTGAGAATTTCGGATGACAAATCTGAGCCAACATTCTGCGCCTCGGGTACGAAGCAGCGTGGTGAGCAGTGGCTTTAGCTCAGCTCCGCTTCAGCTGAATCAGTTCCGACTCGACTCACGGCAATGCGTTCCGACTCGGATTCCGGGTGGCACAGTGCAGTACTGAAGGGCTGAGGCTCAGCGCTCTCCATAGTGGCAACACGTGTTACGACTTATACATCGATACTATTTCTCTTATGAAACTTGGCGATCAGCACTGCTCACGTGCCGTTTCCATCAGGAGCCTTGAGTTGACGAACCTTTCGGGGGCGACACACATACATACACAGCCCTTCACAGTTGATATTCATGCACGCACGCACGCACGCACGCACGCACGCACGCACGCATGCAGCTGATGGTTCATGACGAAGCTTACCATACGCATTATGCTAACCACAAAATACTAACATCTAGGAACGTCCAGAGCAGCGCAGGTAAGTTATATGCACCAATAGATATGCCTCGTTAAATAAAAATCCACACAGTTTTGAAAGACGTGCTCCATGTTTTGTTCCGCCGGCGTTAATACAAAGCGCAAAAGACGCGACTCGCAGGGGGCGCGCCCTGGGCCAGCGTATACCATCAACACCGTGACACTGAGTCCGCTATCGTTTCAGGAGTGTGAGAGACACAACGCAAAAAAGGATAAAAACAGCGCCGGCAAATACTGCAGAGAACGCTTTGTCATTACAACACCTCTTGAATCACCCGCATTTGGGTGACAAAGGCGTAGACAACAACTACTGTCAGTCTAAGTGTGCAAATTTAGTGCTCTTCTCGACACAGCTGACTGCTAGAATCCTTAATTTATATTCGGGCACATTTTTGATCTCCCAAAAGCAAAATGTCATTGAAGTTTCATCGCGAAAGGCCCGACACCCACCCAATGCAGGCGTACATTCTACAGTACATACTGTAACAGAAGACCCCTATCTCATTTTCTACATGCTTCTGATTAAAATAACGAACATATCAGAACTCTTGTATGTATATATATACGTATACATATATATATATATATATATATATATATATATATATACATCAGGAATAAGGTCGCGTGCTCTAGCTGCCGTCCGTGGTAAAACATCTCGTACTCTTAATCCAGCGCCGTAAGGTACGATCGTCACAACGTGTACATTGCCTGTCTCTAACGTCCACAAGGAGCAACACAATAAGATATAATTTTCGCCAATAATGGAAAGGCAGACTTTTTGACTATGCAAGAGATGGACTGGTCACATTAAATGTCCCCAAAAAACTGCGCTTTCGCCCTGGAGCATCCCCAAAGACGGCAGCGCCTCCGAGAAGTCGCCAATGCAACGCTGGCTGGGCTCAGAGCGCAGATCCTGCCGCGCATGGCATTAATCAGGAGGAGCCGCTCTGGGGCAGCCTGCATGCGGCTTCTGTAAGGCACTTCAATGGGCCAATGAGAAATAAAAGTGTTGATGAACGGCGTGCGGTGTCCAGTTGCCGTTTCCGACACGCCAATCTCTATGTTCTTCCTTGATAGTGTGAAGGAATTCGAAACATTGTTTGTCTTCCACGCGCCTACTTCTCATGTCAATTTGTGTTCATCTTTATTCAACCGCGACAAGAAGCACTACTGGGAAAAGTAAACGATTTCCACCACACAATCCAATGGGCTCGCCGCTCGGCGAGCGAGCTCAACAGGACCGCCCTCCCAGCAGCCCCGGCCGGTCAGTGACCCGGCTCACCTCAACCGGCCAAGCCGGGGCCGCTGCTGCCCTTCCCCTCCCCCTGAGGCGGTGCAGTGTCGCCGGCCGCGGCCTCCGAGCCGGCAGGCGTGCCGGGTGGCCTCAGTCAGCGCCGCCCCCGCCCCCGCCCCCTCACCTGCTGGGCGTGCAGCAGCAGCAGCTCGGCGGCCAGGTGCAACTCGTAGCGCGTGAACCAGTCGCCCACCAGGCTGAGCCGGCCGCCGGCCGCCACCGTCGACAGGTAGTCGGCAGCCGAGGCGTCGCGCAGCAGCGGGCCGCAGAGCTGTGGCGGTCAGAGGCGCGCGTCACGGCCGGCTGTCGGCCCCAGGGGAAGCGGGAGGTAGGCGGGCCCGCCACGACTGGGATTACAATGCACCGCACCGCGCGCACGTACAACTTGGAAACGGCAACAGCATGAACTCATAACGCATGGGGCGACGATGGAATCATGGTTAAAGAAAGGACAACTTAAACGATACCGCAAAACACAGTAACGTAAAACGCATGCAGCGTAACAAAAGTTTAGACAGCATGGATGGGTAGCCAGCCTCTACAGCAGTGACAGTGCACCCGTACACTCAGTGACATGCACGAATGGCAAATATTTCACCCGTTGGTCTCATAAAGCCTGCACAGCTGCTGCGCCACGCAGTGACCTGCTGAAGCAACCACAGTGGCGCCGTGGGGGCAACCTCCGACCTCCGGGGACGTACGCAGCCCGTCCCCTCTAGCTGTCGGAGGGAGGGGAGGGAGGGAAGGATGACGTCGTCCGTCCGTCCGTCCGTCCGTCCGTCCGTCCCGTCCGTCCGTCCGTCCGTCCGTCCGTCCGTCGTCCGTCCGTCCGTCCGTCAGGGTCCGTCCGTCCCGTCCGTCCCGTCCGTCCGTCCGTCCGTCCGTCCGTCCGTCCCGCCGTCCGTCCGTCCGTCCGCGTCCGGCCGTCCGTCGTCCGTCCGTCCGTCCCGTCCGTCCGTTCGGTCCGTCCGTCCCGTTCCGCCGTCCCGTCCGTCCGTCCGTCCGTCCGTCCGGCGTCCGTCCGTCCGTCCGTCCTGTCCGGCCGTCCGTCCGTCCCCGTCCGTCCCCGTCCGTCCTCGTCCGTCGTCCGTCCGTCCGTCCGTCCGTCCGTCCGTCCGTCCGTCCGTCCGTCCGTCCGTCCTCGTCCGTCCCCGTCCGTCCTCGTCCGTCCCCGTCCGTCCCCGTCCGTCCCGCCCTCGTCCGTCCGTCCGTCCGTTCCGTCCGTCCGTCCGTCCGTCCGTTCCGTCCGGTCCGTCCGGTCCGTCCGGTCCGTCCGGTCCGTCCGGTCCGTCCGGTCCGTCCGGTCCGTCCGGTCCGTCCGTCCGTCCGTCCGTCCGTCCGTCCGTCCGTCCGTCCGTCCGTCCGTCCGTCCGTCCGTCCGTCCGTCCGTCCGTCCGTCCGTTCCGTCCGTCCGTCCGTCCGTCCGTCCGTCCGTCCGTCCGTCCCGTCCGTCCGTCCGTCCGTCCGTCCGTCCGTCCGTCCGTCCGTCCGTCCGTCCGTCCGTCCGTCCGTCCGTCCGTCCGTCCCGTCCGTCGTCCGTCCGTCCGTCCGTCCGTCGTCCGTCCGTCCGTCCGTGTCCGTCCCGTCCGTCCGTCCGTCCGTCCGTCCGTCCGTCCGTCCGTCCGTCCGTCCGTCTCCGTCCGTTCCGTCCGTCCGTCCGTCCGTCCGTCCGTCCGTCCGTCCGTCCGTCCGTCCGTCCGTCGTCCTCCGTCCGTCCGTTCCGTGTCCGTCCGTCCGTCCGTCCGTACCGTCCGTCGTCCGTCCGTCCGTCCGTCCGCCGTCCGTCCCCGTCCGTCCGTCCGTCCGTCCGCTCGGCCCGTCCGTCCGTCCGTCCGTCCGTCCGTCCGTCCGTCCGTCGGAGGGGGAGGGAGGAACAAAACACGACGAGCCGGCCGGGTGGCGCCAGCCACTGACCCCGCGTCGCTGACGGCCGCGGTGCAGCCTGGCCAGGGCGCGCGCCAGCTGCAGCAGGCCGGCGAAGCCAGCGGCAGCGGGCTGCCGGCGCGCAGCACGGGACCCAGCTGGCCCGCCATAGCCGACAGCTGCCGCTGACGGCAGGCTGGCCGGGTCGCGGCCGCGGCCCGACTCCAGCCCGCTCAGCAGGCTCGAGAACTCCTGCCGGCGCGCCGGCCCACGTCAGCGCACCGCGGCCGAGGCCGGTCCGGTGGCGCGCGCCGTGAAGAGCGGCTCGCACCCGTGCGCACCGACATGTGCCACACGGCACTAGCAAACGCTGGAGACAAACCCGTCCAGATGGCACTGGAGTGCAACTGTCGATTTCTCCATGCGAACCACAAGGACTTTAAAACCACACTGATCCATGTGCGAAAAAAAAGCCTTTGCGGTTTCCTCGGGCACAAGCCCGCGACACATATGCTAGGGCCGAATATACCTAAGTTTCGCAAGCTGTTGCCGACACGCGTCCGCTGTCACAAATGGAACGACAGTGTCGTCGCAGAGGCGCTGGATGCTGCGCAGCCGGGGGACGGTGTCGTCCAGACCCAGGCGTGCCCAGCGCTCGTGAAACGCCGTCAGGAGCTGGAAGCAGCCGCCCAGCAGCTGCAGCACGTTGTCCTGCAAGGGAGATGATGTCACGGTGGTGTCATGTCCGTAGTGCAGGCGCACTACGCCCTGCATGTCGACGAGCAGCGACGCGTCGGCGTCGGCCCTGATCCAGGTCAGTCACGCTACAACAGCTCTAATACCCCACTGCCACGGCCTCCTCCGGCAGCCAGAAGTGTTCTTGTGGCGTAAAAAGTGGAGCTCACATGAGCGTCTTCCAGCGCCGTTCGGCGGCCAAGAGAGCGAGTGCGAACATTAATCAGCACAAGAGAGCGGAACATTAACGATTCATCGGCTATCCTTCCACTCCTTGGTTTCGCACAAAATACCGCTGCTCTGAGTTTAAGACTAAGAGCACCTTGGTGTTGCGAAGGAGCGGTGTGTGTGTGCGTGTGCGTGTGCGTGTGCGTGTGCGTGTGCGTGTGCGTGTGCGTGTGCGTGTGCGTGTGCGTGCGTGCGTGCGTGCGTGCGTGCGTGTGCCATTGGGGTTTTACGACGTACTCAGCTGCTGAGGCTAATTAGCTATTTAGCTACTAATTATATTATATATCATATAATAATACTTAGCTAATTAGCGTCGCCTGCCTTTCACCCTGGCAGGAAGGGCGGACACCGCGGGGAATCGAACCCCGTATCTCTGGTTTCCCAGACGCGCAGTGGTTAACGCAGTACACTACCCGCACCCCCGAGGGAGCGGGGTTAGTGGCGGTACGGACTACGGTGCGGCCGAGCGGCCCTCACCGTCAGCTGGTCGGCCCGCGTCGCCTCCCGCAGCCACTTCCTGGTGCACTGCTCTACCGGCTCCAGCAGGCCGGCCACGTGACCCCAGCGCAGCGCCCCAGGCGCCGTCATGTCGGCCCTGCTTACACAAGCTCAGCACGTCAGCCGCATGACGCGGGGCGCAATGACGCAATGACGCAGTGACGCATGACGCAAGAAGACGCAATGACGCATGACGCATGAAGAGCGGCCGGAACCCCGTCAGCCCGTCCAGTCAGCATCCACCCAAAACTCACCAGCTAACCACGTGAGAGCGGTGTCCCAAGACCAAAATAGCTGAGACGACCGAGTGGACTTTCGCCCATTGAAACACATCGATCCGCTCGCTCTTGGGAACATAACCTCGACCACCCCAACCGCAGCGTGCCACGCACGCACGGCAGCCCCAGCCGGCCTCATCTCCCGTCGCCCTCCGATGGCCACCAACAGACCCGGCGCGGTTGAGCAGCTCGGTCTGGTGGTTGCTCCAGGCGGCGCAGACGGCGGCGCGGCACAGCGCCAGAAGGCAGGTGGCCAGGTCGTGGTTGTGTCGGTTGGTCTCCGCCGCCTCGTTGACGGACACGGCGGCCAGGTAGAAGTGCAGCTGCCGCACCAGCAGCGGGAAGAACTCGCTGCCGGCGGAGGAGGCTGGTCAGTGCCACGGCGAGGCTCCCGCTCCCACGACGCTGCGTCCCTCGCTGCGGGCGGAGGAGGCTGGTCAGTGCCACGGCGAGGCTCCCGCTCCCACGACGCTGCGTCCCTCGCTGCCGGCGGAGGAGGCTGGTCAGTGCCACGGCGAGGCTCCCGCTCCCACGACGCTGCGTCCGCCAACCGGCCTCCCCTTGTGAATCGTGACTGACATTCAGTCGTGAATGGGGACTAGCGTCAATAACGTGACAATTCACAACTTCCAGGTATCACAACATCAAGGACAACTGACGAGTAACAACAGCAATCCAGCCACCTATACTGGCAGGACGACACAGCTTCGGTGCAGATGAACACTATTACTATTTCACTATCAGTAAAAGGAATGCCACAACGGGCAGATGCCAGGTTAGACGATGGTTTGCTGCTCAAAGGCTACTTAAAGAGGCAATACACTGAGATTTGAGCCAAAATTTAGATGACGTCGATTTCACGAGCGCCCAAAGTTGCCATCGCTGCAGCCCATTGCATAAAAACCAGCATGGTCCCCGTATCTCGGATCATCGACGGACACCCCAAAGCTGTGGCCGGCGTTCGCACATGAAGTGAGAGTCACCGAGTCCGTAGCTGAGCAGCACGGTCCAGAGCCGGTACGCCTCCACGGCCAGGGTAAGCACCTCCTGAGTCGGCATCCCGCTCTCACTGGCAACAACAGAACGCATGTCAGCATCACTGGCAGACGGCATCCTGCTCTCACTGGCAACAACAGAACGCATGCCAGCATCACTGGCAGAGGACATCCCGCCCTCACTGACAACGGCAGAACGCATGTCAGCATCACTGGCAGACGGCATCCTGCCCTCACTGACAACGGCAGAACGCATGCCAGCATCACTGGCAGACGGCATCCTGCCCTCACTGACAACGGCAGAACGCATGCCAGCATCACTGGCAGAGGACATCCCGCCCTCACTGGCTACAACAGAACGCATGTCAGCATCACTGGCAGACGGCATCCTGCTCTCACTGATAACGGCAGAACGCATGTCAGCATCACTGGCAGAGGACATCCCGCTCTCACTGGCAACAACAGAACGCATGTCAGCATCACTGGCAGACGGCATCCCGCTCTCACTGGCAACGGCAGAACGCATGCCGGCATCACTGGCAGATGACATCCCGCTCTCACTGGCAGCGGCATGAGGCATATCAGCAAACCGTCGAACGTCACCTCAACCAATCGAGCGTTGCCATGACAACGCCACAACTGCACCAGCCTAGCCTCCAGCATAATGGGCAAACACCACAAATGATATGACCAGTTTACTCGCATAAATATAGCTCATCAGTACAACGTGGCAGAGAGCAGCGCCATTGACGACCAGGAAAACAAGACAAGAAGCCAGCGACAACTGAAGCCTCGCCCCGCTGCGCGCGGACCGAGGGACGCAGCTCGGATGCAAGCAGAGCGTTCACCTGGGGTTGATGGCCACGTAGCTGAGCAGGGCCGGCAGGACGGGGTGCTGGCGCACCAGCCGGCCGGCCAGCTGCGCGCTCTGCACGGCCAGCACACGCAGCAGCCTGACCACGTGGTGCAGCGGCACCCCATATACGGAGCTGAGCTGGGCCACGTTCTCGCAGCCCTCTGCCGGCCCCACCGACGCCCGTTAGCACAGACATGGCCATCGGCTGAAACGGCGCAGTCAGCCCGACAACCCGATAGGAGCTTCAGGGCTGCAGGCTGTCCAGAAATGTGGCGGACGGGAATTTCAGGACTTTTGTGAATTAGTGAGGAAGGCCAGAAGACGGTGCTGAGTTCATCGATAAATCGGCGGAAGGAGCTGCATGCTGGCTGTCAGCGAGCCTTGGTGGCTGATTGGTCAATAAAAAAACATATCAGCAGCAAGTAGAACATGGTGATCAACGCTAATGGGAACCAAAGTCACGTGGAAGTTACACACTGCAGACCTTGACGTGGCTAGCATCCTTGTGTTTATCTGAAAGGTCACACACACACGCATGCACGCACGCACGCACGCACGCACGCACGCACGCACGCACGCACGCACGCACGCACGCACGCGCGCACACGCACGCACGCGCGCACACGCTCGCACACACAGCGCAATTTCGCAATTACTAACAGCGAGAGACCACGGGACCAGACGCAGCTGATGTCCCTCGCGCACATCAACCACGTGAGCAGCGAGTGCGTGCGCCCCTGCCTGCCGACCACGACCTGGCACGTGGCCCAGCCCGCGAGCCATGCGGCCCGGCGGCGGAGGCGGCGGCGCGCTGACCTAGCGGTGCCGCGCCGCAGACGGGCAGGAAGGCGGTGACCAGCGTGTGGAGCAGGCGCGGGCAGGCGGTCACCTCGGACGCCAGCTGCAGCGAGTGTCTGCAGCAGCGGGTCAGCAAGCGCACGGCAGAGATCACAGCCGGTGGAGACGGCCGCAGCACCTCCAGTATGTACCTGACAGGTCAGGTCCGACTGGTCAGATCAGGCAGGTGTGGTCCCGTCAGGCTGGTCAGGCTGTTCAGGTCAGGTCAAGTCAGGTCAGAGGTCAGATTACAGGTGTGCTGACCTCACTAAAGGTGGCAACATGTTCACCATCGTTACAGCCAGCTTCAGTATGGTATGAGGTACTCGCTGCAGACAATATTACAGACACAAGCCATTGTGCAAGAGTTGTGCAAATAGGTAGGAATGTGCGCAATGCCGCAATCAATTTTCCGACATCAACCAAGCCAATCTCCTAACACACATTATGAGGCCTCCCGGTGGATGGGACGACGCCGGTATCCATTTGTACAACCACACAGCGTCAGTGCACAGGTCCGGGCCGGGCTGCGCGCTACTTCCACGGCCCACCTCTGGCGAGTGTACCCCCGTCGCCGGGTGAGGGTGTCTGTCTACCCATGTGAGGCCGGCCCGCGTACCCCGCCGGCGCCCACCTCAGCCTCGGCAGCGTATCGATGCGGACCAGACCGCGCACGGCGTCCAGCCGGGTGACGTCGCCGTCCTTGAGGCCGGGCTCCTCTGCCTGGTACTGCCGGTCCGTGTCCGGCTCCGTGTCCACCGAGGTGGGCAGCGACGGCTGCTCCAGACCCCGACTCCAGCCGAGCACGCGGTCCAGACACACCTGCCGCAGCAGGCTGCTGTCCACACCACGGCCCGGACACGTCCGCCGAACGGCGAGTCTGGTCCAGCACACGGCCCACACACAGCTGGCGCGGAGCTGCCGCGCCACACGCGTGAGTCCCGCCTCCGCGCGCCGCACAGAGAAGCACGTTCGTAATGCGAGTGCGGGAGGGAGCCGCCGTCTCCACTGAAGCTCTCGCTAACGGCAGGCGCACAGATGTGACAGTCTCAAATGCCGTAAGATCGGTCAGACCACGCAGACAATGACATCGACCGGCCGACAGCGTGTGCGGAGCTGGGCTGTGGAGGCGAACGGGGGCAAGCTGGGCGAATCCGACGAACTGGATTCCCGACCGAGCGGAGACCCAGCTCGTCCGGCCAACTGTGTCTAGAGGACCCACCTCGTCCATCGACTGTGCCTGCAGGACCCACCTCGTCCGGCCGTCAGCGTCTGCAGGACTCAGCTTGTGCCATCAACAGCGTCTGCAGAACCCACCTCGTCCCACAGACATTGTCTGCAGGACCCATCTTGTCCGACCGTCAGTGTCTGCAGGACCCAGCTCGTCCCATCGACTGTGTCTGCAGGACCCACCTCGTCCCATCGACTGTGTCTGCAGGACCCAGCTCGTCCCATCGACAGTGTCTGCAGGACTCACCTCGTCCCATCGACAGTGTCTGCAGGACTCACCTCGTCCCATCGACTGTGTCTGCAGGACTCACCTCGTCCCATCGACTGTGTCTGCAGGACCCACCTCGTCCGGCCGACTCTCGATGAGCGCCTCCAGGGCGGCCAGCCCGGCGGTCATGACCGGCGCCGCCGCGTCATCCACAGCGAAGCGCAGCAGCAGCAGCAGCCGGCGTCCAGCAGCCGGCCCAGCAGCGGCGGCTCCAGCACGCCGTCGTACACGCCCAACTTGGCCTGCCGACGCCGCGGCGCGCCGGTGCGTCAGACACACAACCGTCCGGCCACGACGCTGCAGCAGCCAATGCCAAGAGTGAGCCGGTGCAGTGGTCAATGCGCGTCATTTTAAGTGCAGAATGATTTTGGTCCAGGTTCAGTTGAAACGAAATCTGTGAACTCGATATCCTATAGAACACTTAAGTTGTACAGAGCCCATCCACGAGTTAGGTTGGGCAGCATAGCACAACTGGTAATGGCAACCAGTCTTATTCTGACAGTTTACCTATGCACCACATGAGAGCGCCTACCCCTTCACCATACCCCAAATACTTATCACATGAGTCATGTTTGCAGCCTTTATGGAGGCCTTTCCTTCCAAATACTTTGCGACTGCTTGCGTTTTCAGAGTTCTCATCTTTGTTCAGCAAAAGTGTACCCTACCACGAGTAACATGGTCAAGTCGGCGGCGCGCCGCCTGCCGACCAGCCGTCGCCCGCTACCTTGCGCAGTACGTTGGCCAGCGTCTGGAGGCCGAGCACGCGCTGCTGCTGCGCGGCCGAGCGTATCAGCCGGAACAGCTCGTCCACCGTGTAGCCGGCGCGGCCCGGCTCCTGGCCGTGGTGGTAGAGCGCGCTGTGTGCCGGCGGCGCGGCGGCGAACGGCAGCAGTGCGCCTGCGCGGACAGCAGAGCCAGTCACGCGCCGCTGCCGCCGTCTCGCGGCTTAAGAAGCGCCCGTCAGCGCTCAGCTGGCGGAGCGGCTCCGGCTGTGGGTGTGTACACTCCACAGCCCTCCGGCTCGGCGACAAGTGCTGCAGTTCAGCGGCGGCGCGACGATGGGCGCTGCCGCGCACTAACGCGGACCAGCAACACATGCTTTTTGTACTCGACAGTGTTCGGTGCGGGTGCGGGTGCGGGTGCGGGTGCGGGTGCGGGTGCGGGTGCGGGTGCAGGTGCGGGTGGGACAAGCAGCCATCGGACCTCCGCAAAGCCGGTTAACCCTCTTCGTGTGCTCCTTCTGAACCCTGGATTTCCACGGAGAACCTTTCAGTCCCTGTGCTGTCAGAGCCTATTTTTGGGGTCGTCTCGTGAGCAGTGTCAAACGCATTGGCGTAGGCGGTGCTGCAAACTCATCCGTCGAAGATTAACGTTTCCGCAGTGGATATGTCAGCAAGTGGCAAACGTGCTCCCAAATTGTAAAACAAACGCTTAATATACAACGAAAATGAAGCTGTCGAAGCTTTGAAAGTTTATGCAATCTTACATGTACGTCAGCAAAAGCAGCATAAGTGACTCGTAATAAGTTACCTTCCAAGCCCAGGAAGATATAGAAGTATGCAAAGAACAATGTCAAAAGCCAACGCTACGAGTATAACGTAATACAGCTCCGAGTGTAAGCCTTCTGTGCTTCGTCAACTTTATCCTGCTATCCTGAAATAATCCATGTGGGCTACCACGCACTACCTGAACACATTGTTTCAATAAAACAAGACCCCAACCTCGACAAAAGCTATGTCCATTGTCCATTTACACGACAATGGACACACCCCGACAACCAGCTTAAGAAAATGAGTTGATCTTCAACATAAAGTCGACTGTGCTCCGCGGAAGTGGTGCACCATGGCATGCGCTACGCATTCTTTACATACAAAGAGGCAAGAGGTACCTTTCCCGGTAGACACGAGATGTCGTGAAATTCGCTTGTGAATCAAACCGCTCCGCCCCTCCCCTCGCTCTCAACGGGCGCAGACGCCGGCGCTCTGCAGAGCCATGTAGTGTCATCCGTCTGGCACTGCCCACCCACCAACCTTCGAAGTCGAAGCGGGCGACAAAGCCGGTCTGGCCGTGCTCCACCTTCGGCGCCGGCAGTTGCGTCATCCACAGCAGCTTCTCCGGCTCGACGTGATCCATGTGCGGCCACTTCCTGGCCTCGGCCAGGTCGATGGGCAGCTGATCCTTCACCCGTTCCAGCTGCTCCATCGCCTGGTCTTCGCCCACTTCCGGCGCTGGCGCCGGCAGTCGCCCCGCGGCCGGCGAGTCTGTGACCGCCGCCATCTCGGACTCCCCCGCCTCCAGCGTGGTGAACTCTTCCATGGGCTGCTCCGCGGTAGCCGACGCCTGCCCATCACCGGCAGCGAGGGGCGGCCTCTTGACGCGTTCCTGGTCCTGCCGGGCTCTCCGCTGCCTGACAAACTCCATCAGTTTGGGATCCAGACTGGCTGCCAGCTCGCGCTGGGCGTTGAGTCGCTCTTCTTCGGACATGGCCACCAGAGCGGCCACGTTCTGCTGGTGGATGCTGATCGCCTGATGAGCTGAGCCCAAGCCGGAGCCGTCCACCAGAGCACTGCCGCTGTCTGCGGGTCAGAACGCGACGCTCTGATCAGTGGCCGTCAGAGCACAGCCGCTGTCTGCGGGTCAGAACGCGACGCCCCGGTCAGCGGCCGCCAGAGCACAGCCGCTGTCTGCGGGTCAGAACGCGACGCCCCGGTCAGCGGCCGCCAGAGCACAGCCGCTGTCTGCGGGTCAGAACGCGACGCCCCGGTCAGCGGCCGCCAGAGCACAGCCGCTGTCTGCGGGTCAGAACGCGACGCCCCGGTCAGCGGTCGCCAGAGCACAGCCGCTGTCTGCGGGTCAGAACACGACACCCTGGTCAGCGGCCGCCAGAGCGCTGTCGCCGTCTGCGGGTCAGAACAGAACGCCCTGATCAGCGGCCGCCAGAGCGCAGCCGCCGTCTACGCGTCAGAACGCGATGCGCTGATCAGCGGCCGCCAGAGCACTCACGTCCTGATCAGCGCCCGCCAGACATGGGCGAGAATGCCTTTCTTCAGTGCAAAATTATTTGTGAATGTAGCCAAATGAAAGAGTCAGTTAGAACACAAGCGTCAAGAAAAGTAGGCCACGGGGTACAAATGAAAGCAGGGGTGTAGTTTCGCAAAGTGAGCTGGGAGGATGAACTGTGTAAAATGGCTCGACTTGCCCCCAATATACCCAACAAGCGTGTTTCTCCCTGGATTTATTTGGTCCACCTTCATCCCAAAGTTGGCTGGCTGGGGCCACCCAACAGTTGGTGGGGGGAAGGATTGAAGCTATCCCAAGCTGAATACGAAATTGGACCCTTGAATGAGTTATTTGGACATCGCTTGAGATCCTTGAATGAGTTATTTGGACATCGCTTGCAGGGGTGGCAATTTTTAGTGTTATGCTTTACGATGTGGCCTTAATCCCAAATCAAGTTTAAAAACTCGCTCTTGCATGGGCATTCCTTATTCCACGCTTCATAATGCTGAAAAGATATACAAAATACGGAAATACGTCGCCATTTTCCTCTTATCTGCAAACAGGTGCTACCATATACGTCGTCATTTTCCTTTGTCTGCCAACAAGTACAATTTGCATACATTCATTTGTCTCAACACGACAGGTGTTGCGAGGACAATGAAAGAGGCAAACCAGCATGAGCAGTGTGCTCTACATCGGAGCAAAGGCGTAGTAACAACTCCAAACAGTGGGCGGAGGATCACATGGAGCTTGGGCGATCCAGCAGAATCACTGATGCATCAGATAATTCAACTGGAACCCAGCCGAAACACACCTCCCTGGTACAATCTAAATGCAGCTCATGCCTTATGGGTGCGGCCGCTCGTCTTGAGCGCCAACTAGCGCTCGTTTAACACCACAGGCGCCCTATCCGTGTGCCGGCGGGTGCGCACGCTGACCAGCGGCGCCGGCTGTCGGCCGCGTGCGCCGGCGGCCGCGTGGCCGGCCCCGCTCTTGCGCCTCGGAGGGCGGGCCGTGCCGCCGCAGCGGGCTGTGCGTGACATGCAGGACAGACGGACGGCGGCACATGTGCGTGCCGCCCCCCGCCGTCGTATATAAAGCTACGACGCTCCCCGGCGACGACAACGCTGTGCCAGCGTGCCTCTAGCAGCCAAGATGCGTTGTGCAGCGGCAGTGGTGAGTATTTGGGATCATGGTTTGCGCGGCCCCCACCCAGCTTGCGGCTAGCCGAGCCGTGGACTGTGCTCCAACAGAGCCGTTTTGATCGGCGACAGCCCCTGTGATTGCAGTTCTAGGATCGAAGTGTGGTTCACCAGATTGTGGAGGCACGCATGCGCCTAACGTCATGAACGATTCCACAACACGCATGCAAAAACGCGTGCAGGCACGCACGCACCCAAGCACGCACGTACCGAAACACATACTGAAGCAAGCATGCATGCACCAAAGCACGCACGTCCTCACGCACGTCCTCACGCACGCACATACCTACTCATTCACACGAGCATGCACGCATGCACGCATCGGCACATGCGGATTCAGCATCAAATCTTCCAGGACCAGCTGCAATTGCCGCTATAACTTGCAACAACAGTTGAACAAATAATTGTTCAGGAATGACCTCGTCTTCAAAGCCCTTGTCAAGCACGGCTAGTTGCAATGTGTGTGTGTGTGTCGCGCGTGCGCGTGCGCGTGCGCGTGCGCGTGCGTGTGCGTGTGCGTGTGCGTGTGCGTGTGCGTGTGCGTGTGCGTGTGCGTGTGCGTGTGCGTGTGCGTGTGCGTGTGCGTGCGCGTGCGCGTGTGCGTGTGCGTGTGCGTGTGCGTGTGCGTGTGCGTGTGCGTGTGTGTGTGTGTGTGTGTGTGTGTGTGTGTGTGTGTGTGTGTGTGTGTGTGTGTGTGTGTGTGTGTGTGTGTGTGTGTGTGTGTGTGTGTGTGTGTGTGTGTGTGTGCTGTGCGTGTGCGTGTGCGTGTGCGTGTGCGTGTGCGTGTGGGTGTGGGTGTGGGTGTGGGTGGGTGTGGGTGTGTGGGCGTGCGTGCGTGCGTGCGTGCGTGCGTGCGTGCATGCGTGCGTGCGTGCGTGCGTGCGTGCGTGCGTGCGTGCGTGCGTGCGTGCGTGCGTGCGTGCGTACGTGCGTGCGTGCGTGCGTGTGTGTGTGTGTATTTATATATCGTATCTACTACATATAGATGTTCCATAAAACAAACTACCATTTTCAGCAAGAGTAGCAGACCTGTAGTTCTGAACCGAGGCGACGAGGGTTTTCTATATTCTTGTGATGCATAATTGTGCCTATGTTGTCTGTTGGCTTTGGCTGAACCACTGAAACGTTACATAGTAATACAAACACCCTTCTTACTGCACTGTTACTGTCCTGTACCGTTACTGCACGCCAACATGCGCCCGAGACCATGACTGCTACAGCAACTACGCGGACGGAGCCGGACAGAAAAAAAAAAACAATTATCCTGATGCTTTGTTGCTCTCTGGTCCCTAAGTGTCCTCTCCCTCAAGCGCAGCCTGCGTTTTCTTGCAAAAGCGACGTTGTCATCACTGTCCGTCACAATATGGCCCTCATACCGTCCGTCGTTGTGCACCAGATGCTGGTGGTGCTGGTCGGCTGCCAGCTGACAGTCGGGATCGCCGCACGTCAGAGGGACGACAGGCGCCGCCGGACCGGAGGCGGAGGCGGCGGGGGAGGCGGCGCAAGCGGAGGCGGCGGGGAAGGCGGCGCAGGTGGAGGCGGCGGCGGCCGGCCTGGGGGCGGCGGAGGCGGCGGAGGCGGAGGCGGCGGGGGGTGGCGGCGGAGCCAGCACGGGCAGTACGGGCTGCCAGTGCGAGCCGGCAGCGCTTCTGTCCGCTGGCGCCGGCCGGCCAGCCAGAGCTGAGCAGCTGCCAACTGGCGGACGGCTCAGCCGGCGTATGCTGCCGGCCGCCGCCGAATGCCGTGCTGGGAGCCCTGCCAGGTCTGATCCGGGCGCAGGCCGCCCCGGCCGCTGCCCCCGCCGCCGCCGAGCCGGGCCGGCCCTCGCCCGAGATGCTGCTGCGCCGGCAGGCCGAACTGGAGCGCCGGCTGCTGGAGCAGGGCAGTGTTGCCCGTGGTGCGGCGCGTCGTCACCGCACCAAGTTTCCCTTCAGGGAGGAGCAACAGAACAGTGCACGTCTAGCGCTGCTCCAGCTGGAGCGGAACCGACACCCCAGCGGTACCGGCGGCGGTGGTTCGGGCGGCGGCGGCGGCGGCGGCGGCGGCGGCGGCGGCGGCGGAGGTCCCGGTCCGGGATCCGGCTGCCCGGCGCCCACCACACCCGCATGTCCATCGCAGCCGAGCTTCCGCACGCAGGACGGCTCCTGTAACAACCCGGAGAACCGGCAACTGGGCATGGCTGGCCAGCCGCTGCTCCGCCTGCTGCCCAGTCGGTACGATGACGGCGTGTTCGAGCCGCGCTCGCGCTCCGCCGCCGGCGGCCAGCTGCCGTCGGCCCGCGTCGTCAGCCAGGCGGTGACTCGCAGCGAGGACGTGCCCGACGCCCGCTTCACGCTCTCCGTGATGCAGTGGGGCCAGTTCGTCGACCACGACCTGATGCTGACGCCGCACTTCTCGCTGGACGGCGGCGCCGGCATCGCCTGCTGCACGGACGCCGGACTGCCGCTGCCGGCGCAGCAGCTGCACCCACAGTGTCTGCCGATCACCATCCCAACGACCGATCCGTTTCTACGGGCCGCTGGGCCAGGCCTGCATGGACTTCGTGCGCTCGCTGCCGGCGCCGGCGCCGACGTGCGGCGCGACGCGCGACGCGCAGCAGCAGAACGTCCTCTCCCACTTCCTGGACGGCTCGAACGTGTACGGTTCGGAAGAGGCGCACCAGCGCCACCTGCGCCAGCTGGGCGGCGGCTGGCTGCGTACTCAGCCGGGCAGCCTGCTGCCGGCCGACTCCCAGGGCGGCGGCTGCATCAACGCCATCACCGTCTGCTTCGAGGCGGGCGATGTGCGCGTCAACGAGCAGATCAGCCTGACGGTGACGCACACCATCTGGATGCGCCAGCACAACCGCGTGGCGTCGGCGCTGGCGGCGCGGCACACAACCTGGGACGACGAGCGGCTCTTCCAGGAGGCGCGGCGCATTGTCGTCGCCCAGATGCAGCACATCACCTACAACGAATGGCTGCCGACGCTGCTCGACGCCGACTTCCTAACCCGCAACGAGTTGCTGCCGGGCACCGGCACTGCCCACTCGGAGAAGTACATGTCGACGCTGAACCCGTCCATCAGCAACGAGTTCGCCACGGCCGCGTTCCGCTTCGGCCACAGCATGGTGTCCGGCACGCTCAAAATGTTCAGCGCGCTGGGCGGCAGCGCGACCAGCGTACTGCTGCGCGACTTCTTCTTCGATCCGCACCTGCTCTACTCGTCTGAGCGGCTCAACGAGCTGGCACGAGGCCTGGTCGCGCAGCAGGCGCAGGCGCTGGACGGCTACTTCGCCGAGGACCTCACCGAACACCTGTTCCAGGGCGACGGCGACGCGTACGGGCTCGACCTGGTGGCGCTTAATATCCAGCGCGGCCGCGACCACGGCCTGGCCACGTACAACGACGCGCGTGCCGCGGCCGGTCTGCCGCGCGCCCAGCGCTGGGAGGACCTGAGCTCCGACCTGCCCGATGAGGCGATCACCGTCCTGCGCGCCGCCTACGGACACGTCGACGACGTGGACATGTTCGTTGGCGGCGTCCTGGAGCGGCCGCTGCCGGGCGTGGCGCTGGGCCGCACCTTCGGCCGTCTCATTGGTGACCAGTTCATCCGACTGCGCCACGGCGACAACTTCTTCTACGACCTGGGCGGCGACCGGCCGTGGCAGCTGACCGGGGCGCAGCTGGCTCAGGTGCGCCGCACCAGCTGGGCGCGCGTGCTCTGCGACAACGTGGACGGCATCACGCGCGTTCAGCCGCTGGCCTTCCGCGTGGCCGACACCGCCGCCAACGCCGTCACCGACTGCGACAGCCGGGCCATCCCGACCGTCGACCTCAGCCAGTGGTAGCGCCGCCGCCAACGCAGCGCGACGCTGGCCGGACGCCGCCCGTGACAGCCGCGGCACGCGCCGCTCTGCTCGGTGCCATTTTCGGCTCGTCGTCCGCAGGGCAGACGACATTGTTCCGAAGCGCAAGCCTAAGTTTTCGGGGTACGGACATGTGCGTGGATTGTGCATGCGTTCTGACTTAACAGCCCACGGGCATTGTCTTCGACTTTGGGGATTTTAATTTGACTTTCTGTGGCAAGTTTGCACCCGACATAATTTCATTCACACGTGATAAGACAACCACAAAGACTCCTGACACTCCAGCTAAAATTACAGTAGAAAGTATGAGTGAAAATGTGGATGTAAAAGATGCTACTAAATGGTACTAACAATAAATGGCACGACTGGGACAAGTTTGTTTTACAAAGACTGTGCAGTGATTGTGGGAACAGACAAACCATATCATAGGTCACTGCTGACTGTCGTGAAACCGCCTCCTACGTCATTTTTGGAATAATGCTTTCAGGGTTTTGCACGATCGCATTGCATCCAAAAAGTGAACACGAGAGTCTGCTGCAACGTTTTCTCTTCACAGAGTGAGATAAGGTTAGAATACAAATGTCAATGTTCTGTACAGACCTTGTAGCATTTCAGCTTGGCTCAAATCACTATGGCCTGACTCACAATGGCTTGCCGCTGGGCGGGGCCTAAGTTCTGTTTATTGCCGGGACCCGTGCAGCCTGGAGCCCCTCTTCCAGCTTTGCCAGGCTGTTAACAGTAGCCGACCGACGTGGCAGGCTCGTATTTATTCAACGTTTTGCTTTCATCTCGGTGGATGCAAACAGCTGTTCTGGTAGTTTTTCATCTGGCAGCTATATATTTCAAATGGCACAACAAAGGCTAACTGGGCCAATTTCACCCTTCACTAGAGTACAAATCAAACACTAAACAGCACTATGTTTCAAAAATTGTGCTCCTTGTTGCTGAAAACTACTCAGTCCATGATGAGTGGATGCAGCACTGATAGCTTCTGGTGTACCATACAATGTACTCTGGCCAGACTGATTTGACACCACAGTTCATGTGAGGCCCCGCTCAGCCCCTGATGTCATATATCAGCTGTTGCAAACCTTTAGTTTATTGCACTGCTTACCAAATGTGGATGTGATGCCACTAACAGGAGCTGAGGGTTTTCTTTCGTGTTCTTGTTTTCGTTTCTCTGCTTGTCGAGCAAACAGACTCTTCCTCTTGCTGCCTGTTGCAGGAGCTGACTTGGCATGCTGATCTACCTAAAATGGAAAAAAAGAAATATTGTGTAAGCACAAAACTCTTGTTTTTGCCTCAACAACTGAGTTATTAGGCTTTCTTTCATGTATGAAACATTCCAAAAATGATACCAAAGGGGGAGAGGTGGCCTGCACTGCAAGTCAAGGCCTTGAAGTTATTCTTTCCACAGATTGCAAATGCCATCATCTTCTTTTGAGGGGGCTGTCTGCCTCCCAGAAGCATACATGGACATATTGTCTTTCTTGGTATTTTTCTGCAAAACAGATGGTGCAAAGTGGGCATGGAGCAATATAACACAGCAATGAGTGCAACAACCTTAATAACAATCAGCAGCATAGGTAAATACTGAATGAAGTTATCAGGGATCAGTAGTTAAAACTTGTAATGAATAACATTTGCATTAGCTAAACAGAAAAGTTGATCACAAAACAACCAATTCATTCACATTTGGCACATCTCCTCACCTCTATATCACAAGCCACAATATTCGGGAACCCCTGCTGGCTGGACACACTTGGTTCCTTTACACAAGCAGATGAAACATCTCTTTCAATGATCTCCATAACTTATTGAAGGCAGAAGCTCAACAACCTATAAAAGAAGGCAGTAGGGCTTATATGTGATTGCTTCTAGCCCACATCATATAAAATTGAAGTATATATGCATGAGCCAATAAACACATACAGCAGGGCACTATATTTTGGAGTGGCTTAAAGGGGGAACACAAGAAATGGGGCTGACACACATGCTAATAGAGCAGGAGTCTGAAGAAGTTGCATCTGGATCTTCAGTAACATCATACCAGTTGCCCAAGGCCACAACCCACCTTTCTTTTGAGTTTACCAGGCAGAGAGACATTGACATGCTGCACATGCTTACTCTAGGAATGGCATGATATATGTACTGTCCCAGTGGCCACATGCTTGGAAAGAAGTCTGGCTATTGCAATCAACAAAATGGGTAATTTTAATTGACTGTGATTTACACAGTGCTAAAAAGCACAAGTTTATGGGTGTATGTTTGCTACAGTTGGTACATATAAACAAGTATACATAAAGGTGTGTCATAAGACCTATAGAACACCCTAAAGTGTGTGGATGCCTGGGATATATTGCTCCTCAAGAACAAATGTGAGTTAATGATTATGAAAGTGAGTCATTCATAGCTTTCCTGTGACACCATAAACACACAACAGAGAAGCGTTCACATATCAATCATATTACATAAAATTAGCATGGGTGGGACCAGCCATCACAATTGTAACAGGCCAATAAATGGAAGAAAGGTGGGGGCACTGTCATCTATTTCCGTGCCAAACCAGTCCATTTGTGGTGCCACAAGACCAACAACAACAGAGTTCCAACATGTAGCAATTGTTCGCATCCGTTCTTGAAGTGTCAACTGTGAGCATTCAGTTGTTTATGGTCGTCCCCTCGTTTACCGGCCTAGCAGGGCCACTCCTGCGTCTGGAGTCGGCAGCACAGCCTCCACGCCCGGTTCTGCGGTCGGGTCGCCGGTGCAACAAGCGAACAAATGAGAAAGGGGACAGTTTGAACACCGTGGCTTGTTGGAACAGCTATCGCTTCTGCTGTTGGAGACTCGTGCGTGCCCCGAGAGTTTGGCTGTCCGGAACCCTTAAAAGGCAACCCTGGCTCCGCAAACTTGCATTGTCCTGATTCGACTCAAGCGCGCCATGTTATCTTATATATAGTGAGCTGTGATATGGTAGCAAAGTGTAATAACATTCATCCTAAAAGATACACAATTTTGGACTGCGTCGAACCTTCATTTCGTTCCGTTTCGTCATTTTTCGTTTCGTTTCGAAAGTTGGTTAGAAGGGTCGCTTTGCTCACAGCCGAAAGATCGTAAGCGTAAAAAGGCTGAAAGGTCGTTGGTGTCAGATAGGTCGTTACGTTGTACTGAGCCGCCCGGCATCTCGCCAATGGGAGATCCCACGGTGACACCCCTAAGTAAATCCAGCATCAGCCTGCTTTGCAGTCCTGCAGAAATTTTATGGCGAAGAAGGCAAGCATAAATTGAAACCCATTTGCAGATGCAGTCTGAAGACCATTAAGATCTGTTCTGGACTACTGTTTTGGCTGTCAAGTGCATGTTGTCCACTTTTGCGTTAGTTGAGCTCTACACATTGGCTTATGGCGGCGGAACCGAGTGGATGGAGGGCAAATGAATTGTGGATCGATAATGTGTCAGTTTGTCAATGATGTTACGAGATAAAACCGTAGTGAAGATTAGCGCTGGGACTGCCAACCTTGAAATCCTTTCACTTCACTTGTTATTTTGCCAAACATAATGTGGAAGCACTGTTTCCAACAGGGCACACACGATCATGGAGTGGTGCCGTGGTGTGTGGGCTCTGTATTTTGTAGTTCTCGTGTGTAATATAGGTGTCATATACTCGAAATTATCAAGCCATAGATTGTGCGCAAATTTAGAATGCAATGGTAAGTGGTATTCCTTGCTGACTTATTTTAGTGGGCTGTTATGCCTGCTGGCTGCGCCGGAAATGCCTTGTGCTGTTCTCTCACTTTGTTGTTACTCGGTGCATGTAGGTGAATTAATGAATGTTTGATGATACACCATCTCTGAAGTTCAATGAAAGTTATTTATGTGTTGCTCACTGGTGCTAGTGTTGCAACTACCTCACACAAAGCATTTAGGGAAAAGTGTCCCTGTCAACATATGTTACAGCATATTTTTTTGTTCACTTGAGATGAATGGTTCTATACTTTTGCTGTGCATACCTCCTGTACTTCTAGCGTAGAGCACTGGCTATGATGAATTTTTATATTTATTCATGATAGTTCCTATTGTTATGTAATGCTTAGATGTATCAAGGATGCATGTTAATGGTACATGTACTTAGGATTGGAATTTAGTACTTAACTGATGTGGCCTGAGCTAAAATGATAGCACATCTAAGGAATATTGTTTTTGATGCAGGATACAATGGTTGCTATGCATAATGAGTGCAGCACTACATCTCCACTTAGCTAAAGTTACACCTTGTGAGCAGTGACAGAAAGCATGGATGAATGTTATAAGTAAGAAACCAACTTCCTTTAGATGCCATTTGCCATAAAAATCAGGATGTTTCAGTATATATTTAGATGTAGGTCAGCCTCACAAAATATGGCTGATAGTTGAAATGAATTTGGTGATACTAGGTCCAGCATGAAATATTGCAAGGGTCTCAAAAAGTAAAATGTTGCATGGACCCCAGGTACATCACATTTTTTAGGCAAAGAATACTGGAGTTATGCTGCTTGTGTAAACATTACTGAAACTGGAATTATTTTGCTGTATTGGCAGCAAAATATGGGCCGGGCTTGTCATACAAAATGTGAATCTTTCACAAAAAGTGAAGATGGCAACTTCATCATCAATGCTTAAGCATGTCACTTTTTGATAGAAGCCTAAGGCGGAGAGTTAACATTTTGAATCAGAGGACTTCAATGTGGTAAAATGCTGCTGCAGCTTTTTGTTCATCTTACTGCCATCACTTACAAGACTTCCACACTGGTTTTGGGCTAAATCTATTTGGGATTTACTTCATGCTAGCCCTTTTATAGTACAACTTTCTTTTTGGCAAAGGTTTTTATTTTACCTTGCATTAGTTTTGAACTGTTATTGTCTACACATTGTTTTTGTCAGAGACATTTTCTCTGTAGTTGTGCCTGCATGACAGTGTTCCAGTGAATAAAGTTATCACTAAAGATGTATAAAAATGGCAATGATTTATTTGGTGTTAGTTGTGAGTGAAAAGGTGCCTTTTAGAATAAGTATCCATGAATGTTATATAAAAAGTGGCATTGGAAAACTTTTCTATGTGCTCCATTCCTTTAACTAGTGATTGGGCTATCTCTTCCACAGTTCCTGTATCACACGGGTTTTCCCTGATGCGTTATGCAGCAAGGGAAAAGGGAATGCTCAGTATGAAGCCCAATGACAGGGTCATCATATACAGCTACCCAGCTGGAGACAATCCCAGTTTGTTAGGTGTGGAGGTAAGTGGCATTGTATGGAACAACACTGATCTGGTGTTTTGTAATTTTGCAGCATTTTGTTTTTGACAGCTGTATAGATTTTCCTGGTTAGGTATACATTAGCATGAAAAAGCTGCAAGAAGTCTAGGGTATGTCTTGTTCTATGTTGGACTTAATACCTTGCACCATTAGCTTGATATTGCTTGAAGAAAAGCCTCTGAAATATTGCTTAACCTGACTGAGCTTGCCATGCATCTTCAAGCCTGAAGGCATTGACATTTAGGTTAGGTTTATTGTATGCATAGGTTGGATGTGACCAAATTGTTCTCTGCCTATGTCAGTCAGAGCATGATGAACAACTCCAGGGCAGACACATTCAGTAAGAAAAGGATGCCTTACTCAATGTGGAACCACAGAACAACCAACCCCAAAGATGATTTTAAGCCAAGCTCTTTGTGTTGACAGGTGAATGGAGTCCGAGGTTATGTACCCAAGACATTTGTGCGAGAGCAGCGAATAGAAAAGAGAGCAACAGAGCTGGTGGAGGTGGAGGAGGCATTACGTCCGCGGCCAGCCGCGCCGCCGCCACCGGCCGCCCGGCCGGCCACACCCCTGTATCCGTACAGCCACGAGTGGCGCGACCGCAAGGTGAAGTTGAAAACGCGTGCCCCTGACTGGCATCACAAGTACCTGCGTACCTTGCGGGAGCGGCGGCAGCAGCAGCAGGCGGAGCTGCTCGCGGCCAGCCAGCAACAGCCGGTCACCCAGCCAGCTGTCAAACAGCAGCCTGGGGCTCAGCCAGGCATGCAACAGCAACCAGGAGTCCAGCCAGGCATGCAACAGCAACCAGGAGTCCAGCCAGGCATGCAACAGCAACCAGGAGTCCAGCCAGGCACGCAACAGCAGCCAGGGGTCCAGCCAGGCATGCAACAGCAGCCAGGGGTCCAGCCAGGCATACAACAGCAGCCAGGGGTCCAGCCAGGCATGCAACAGCAGCCAGGGGTCCAACCAGGCATGCAACAGCAGCCAGTGGAACAGCAGCCTGGAACCCAGCCTAAGTTGCAGCAGCAACCAGACGCTCTGCCTTACACCCAACAGCAAGCCCCAGTGTTGCCAAACACGCCGGAAAAAACAGGGGCCGGGCAGAGTACACAAGGCCAGCAGGTGGTTCATCGTGCCACGCCAGCCCAGGTGGGGTCCCAACCCGACACACAGTCCCAGCCAGCGATTGTAGGGGGCACCCAACAGCCAGGGATCGAGCCGAGCACACCCGAACAGAACAGCACGCAGTCACGTGAGGGTCATCCCACCGCGCATCAGCCCCTGGCCGACCTGCCTGTGGCTCGCCAGGAGACGCCATCGGTTCTGTCGCTGGCTCAGCAGCAGCAGCAGCATCAGCAGCAGGCGGCGGCGTTCCAGCCGGCCGGTCAGCTGCTGCAGCAGCACCCGCATCTGCAGCTGAGCGGCGCCCCGGGCTTGGACGCCAGCGGCGGACACCGGAATCTGTTCGGCACCGTGGTGGGTGCCTCGGCGCAGCAGCTGCAGCCGTCGCCAGACGGCGCCGCTGCGCTCCGGGGGGCCCTCGGCAGCGCGAGCGCGGAGCCGGCCGCCGGCGTGCCATCGCAGGCTGCTGAGCCGCACCAAACGCCGCCGACCGCCGCTGACGCTCCGGAGATGGCTGCGGAAAAGAAGGCGGAAGGTCCGAACGTGGACGCCAAGCCGGCGCCGACTGACGGCTCGCAGAAGGCCGATCTGGAAGCGGTGCCGAAGGGCGCAGAGCATGCAAACGGCGGGGAGGAGGTCGAAGCCACCGGCGGAGACTTTCCAGGCGATAAAATGACGACCGATTACGAAGACGAGTATCTCGGCTATGACGTGGCGGGAGACGCGGCGGACGTCGGCGAGGCCGGAGGCGTGTCGTCGGCGCTGGAGGGCGGAGCGACCCCGTTGTCCAGCCCACCGCCGGCGGGGACCACGACGCCAGCCCCGGGTGAGGCGGAGCCCGCCGCCATGCCACCGCCGCCGGCCGTGACGCCGGTCCCGGACCGGGCGGAGACCACCGCCCCACCGCCGCCGCTGGTGGCAGGGGTCGAGACGGAGGCAGACGCGCCGCCGCGGAGTGCGGCCCAGCCGGTCGGCTGGGGCTCGGTGGTGCAGGTGAATGGGCCGGGCGCCGGCGTCGCCCCGACTGAGGAGCCGGCTGTGTCGCTGCCGCCGGCTCCCGACTCGTCGCCGCGTACCGACGCCGTGGACAGCGCCGGCTCGACGCCGCTGGCCGAGCCCGCTGCTGCCGACAAGGCCGCCGCCGCCGCTGCCGACACGGTCGCCACCGCCACTGCCGACACGGCCTCTGACACCGACACGGCCTCCGCTGCCGCTGCCGACACGGCCTCCGACTCCGACTCGGCCGCTGCCGCCAGCGAGGCGCCGGATGCGGGCGCGGCGCCCGACCCGGCCGCCGAGCAGCCGGGCCTGGGGGCGGCGTCCGGGGCCGGGCCAGAGTCGGCCTCTCCTGCCGCAGAAGACCAGCCGACCGACCCCGTGGAGCAGCCGGCGGCCGGTGAGTACCTGCAACCGGCGATACTGCGGTCAGGCCAAAGCAGACATACGGGCGCTGAGCCGGTGATGCAGTGAGTCCTCGGGGCAGGTGCTTTGGTGTTGTTCGTCCCCGTATGTTGCTGTGTGGTGGTCGGGTAAGTGGATGTTTTCTCGTGATCTGTACAGTGCATAATGTCCCTCGCCTCCTCCACCCAGGTGCACAATCCTCTGTACTTCCACTGTAATCGGTGCCAGTCCTCCCGCGCAGGCTGAGGAAGCGGCGTTGAATTCGGCCTGGTGATCGGCTGATGACGGTGTCAGTGTCGATAATGGTGGTGGTGGTAGTGGTGGCGGTGGCGGTGGCGGTGGCGGTGGCGGTGGCGGTGGCGGTGGCGGTTGACGCTACAGGCGTGTCCCTCGCGCCGGTCTGACCAGCACACCGTCCGCACAGGTTTCGGCATCCCCGGCCCGCCGGGGCTGACCGCCGCGCCGTCGCGGACCGCTGGTGAGGGGGACTCCCCTGACTCCCGTGTGGAACACTGGCCGGCCTCCCAGCTGGGGTCCCAGGCGTCTGCGAGCGGCCGGGCCGCGCCGTCGCCGGCCGCCGGTGAGGGGGACTCCCCTGACTCCCGTGTAGAGCTCTCGCCAGCCTCCCATCTGGGGTCCCAGACGTCTGGTGTGGACGCCTCTCAGCCGCACGCGCAATCCGTCGGTCCTGGGGCCGGGACCTCGACCGGGAACAAGATCCCGCCAGCAGCCGACGAGGGCAGCGTCGCGCCGCAGACGAGGGACCAGCGCTCAGCGGAGCCCACGGAGGACGACGACAGCTTGCCGCCCGCTCCCGTCTCGACCGGGAACGTGGTCCCGCCAGCAGCCGACGAGGGCAGTGTCGCGCCGCAGACGGGGGACCAGCGCTCAGCGGAGCCCGCGGAGGACGACGGCAGCTTGCCGCCTGCCCCCGTCCTGACCGCCGGACGGCACTCTGCCCGGGAGAGCGATGCCTCGGAGGTCCCGGGGCCGGGACGGCAGGCGCTGCAGGACACCGCCGAGGGGGTGCCGATGCCGGGGCATGGCGGTGACGAGATCCTGTCGAAGGGGCAGGCTGTGCGGGAGGTCTCGGCCCTGGGAACTGGAGGGGGTGACGGGCGCCCAGGCGGTGATGGTCGGCCGGATGGGGTCACGCCCGACGCAGCGGTCGGTCTGAGCACCACACAGTCTGCTCCGGGCGGAGAGCGAACAACAGCCGACACGCAACACCGAGGCGGCATGCAGCGTGGAGCCGACGATGGGGCGTCTTTAGGCAGCCAGCACGGAGCCGACGATGGGGCGGCCTTAGACGGCCAGCACGGAGCCGACGATGGGGCGGCTTTAGACAGCCAGTACGGAGCCGACGATGGGGCGGCTGTAGACAGTCAGCACGGAGCCGATGATGAGACGGCCGTAGACAGCCAGCACGGAGCCGGCGATGGGGCGGCTCTAGACGGCCAGCACGGGGACGACGATGGGGCGGCTTTAGACAGCCAGTACGGAGCCGACGATGGGGCGGCTTTAGACAGTCAGCACGGAGCCGATGATGAGACGGCCGTAGACAGCCAGCACGGAGCCGGCGATGGGGCGGCTCTAGACGGCCAGCACGGGGACGACGATGGGGCGGCTTTAGACAGCCAGTACGGAGCCGACGATGGGGCGGCTTTAGACAGTCAGCACGGAGCCGATGATGAGACGGCCGTAGACAGCCAGCACGGAGCCGGCGATGGGGCGGCTCTAGACGGCCAGCACGGGGACGACGATGGGGCGGCTTTAGACAGTCGGCCTGTGACAACAGGACACATGGAGAACCGCTTGATGTCCGCAGGTGTGACTGGTGTGGATGGGAGGACACAAGAGGTCGCGCAAGGAGCGCTGGATGGGGATCAGAACCCAGGTGGTGGGGAACTTCCAGACGGCGTTGGGGTGGGGCTGTCGGAGCGCACTACGACGGAGCCGGGCTCGGACGGGCAGGGGACAGAATCAGATGGTGGCGTCCAGTCCGAGTCGGATTGGCAGACGACAGCCTTGCCCGACACTGATCAGTCTGGGCAGCATGAACAAACAGATGCTTGTGAAGGTGCCAAATCTGACGTGGAAGATGGATTCGCAGCCTCGTGGGACACTGCCGAGTCTGATGCAGAAGAACACTTAGCGCCAGCTGGCGGTGCTCAACCCGAGTCGGAGGAACAAGAGGCAGCGTCGTTGGACGGTGCCGAGCCTGAGTCGGAGGAACGGCTGACAGCTCCGTCTGATGCCGAGTCGGAGTGTGGGGAGCCCGGTGAGGCCGCTGCAGCGTCGGTCGGGCTGGATGCCGAGCGCGGCCTGCTGCGCGAGCGGCGCCGGCTGGTGCGCGAGCTGAAGCGGAGGCGGCCACCTCTGGGTGAGGGCCGGGACGCACCGCGTGGACGCACGGCCGCCGGCACTAACACCCGCACTGCCGTCCGGCCCGCTCACGGCACGCCTGGCGGGGGGCTGCCAGTCGGTGCATGCTGGCTCGATAGTTGGCGTGCTTGTTGGTGGCGCGGGCATCTTCTGTGGTAAGAGAGACGAATGTTGGGTAATGCTGAGTTTGACCGATGCACACAAATTTCAGGCGCACTTGGAACCTCAGTTTTTTAGGGTTTCTGTGCACGCGTATTGCTATGCGTATGCAGTGCATGCACCGTAGTTGAGCATGAACTGAACGTGAGGCTACTGGAGCAAGCAATCGGGGCATGTCGGAACATTGGAGGCTTGCATTATATCCCTCATATGTGTCATCCGAAGCACCAGCTGATGGTAATCAGCTTCAAGCCATGTTGTTCCATCTTACGACTGCGTACTGTAGCACAGTCCGGATTTTCAGCAGTTCCATCCATTGTTCAAAGCTTCCCCCGTCCCGCTCACAGGCGTTCCAAGTCGGTGCTTGGTGCGCCTGCGGCCGGCTCACGACTTCGGCGGTCGGTTCCAGGCGACGCTAGCCCGACCGCGCTGCCCAGCTACGACCCGCTGTCGCGCGACTACCGCCGGCCGTCGTACGCGGCCCCGGCCGCCGAGCCGGCCGTCGAGACTGACGCCGCGCCGGTCGGGGACGAGCCGTTCGCCGAGCCGCAGTCGGAGAGTCCGTACTCGCAGCCGTCCAGTACGTACGGCGACAGCGCGTACGGCGAGAGCGCGTACGGCGACGCCTGGCACGCGGCGCCGGAGCAGGGCGCCGCCGCCGGCCTGGCCGAGGAGGTGGCCGCCGGTCTGGTGAGTGGTGATGGCCGGGCGGAGCGGTGCTCCCAGCGTGGACGGGGAAGCGTGCACAGCTGCTGTTCACCGCGCACTCGCCCCACACTATCGTGTTTGAGCTATTCGCACTCGATATGGCACTGTCGGCTGCACGCAGCAGTGGTGGACGAATCAGTCAAATGTATACGCTGTGCGCTGCCTGACGATGAGACCTCAAGGATGTGAAGTGGTCGTGTACCATTCGAGCGCAGCGTAATAAAGGCTGGTGTGTGAGTGCCGTCCGGGTACAGGACGGTGGTGATGGTGTTTGCGGAACCGACCGTAGCCGGCCTCCCGCCACAAGGCCGGTGTGTGGCAGAGCTGCGCGCTGCAGTCTCCCGTTGAGACGTGACGCCCGGCGCAGACGCCCGGAATGCCTTGTAGCCACGCCGCGTAACGGAGCCCGTGCTCGGCAGCTGCCGGCCGGTCTGTGGGCGCTGCTGGACGGGTACGCGGCCGGCCCGGACGCCACCGGCGGCGGCGCTGCGCCTCTCTGTGCTGCTCTCCACCGTCGGGCTCTCGCTCGTCGTCCTGATCATCGGAACACGGCTGGTCTCGGTACGTGACGCCGTCCGCTGCGCAGTGAACGGAATGTGTTTGTTAGCGGAGATTATGGAGGGTGATTATCTCGCACGGGATATATTCTATCATGCTCGTGTTACATGTAAGGAGCGGCGGTCGTCGGGTATGCGCCCTGCGGTGCTGCGCTTTAGCCAGCAGGATCAAAGATCTCTCTGCTGCTGCCAGTGGTGGGCGGTTGAGCTGTGCCTTAGATTTCGGCGTCTGACGTCCTCCCCCCCCCCCCCCCCCTGCAGCAGTTCCGGGGCGAGGCGGCGCTAAAGCGGGCCGTCAGTAAGCTGCACCAGCGGCTGACAGTCTACAAGGAGGAGACGGACTCCTTGAAGGCGCAGCTGGAGCAGACCAACAAACAGGTGCGTCCGAGGCGCCGGCCTGCCAGCCAGCCCGCCGGCTGCGCCGAGACTGGGCGCGTTCCCCGGCCGTTAGCCAGCCCGCCGGCTGCGCCGAGACTGGGCGCGTTCCCCGGCCGTTAGCCAGCCCGCCGGCTGCGCCGAGAGTGGGCGCGTTCCCCGGCCGTTAGCCAGCCCGCCGGCTGCGCCGAGACTGGGCGCGTTCCCCGGCCGTTAGCCAGCGCGCCGGCTGCGCCGAGACTGGGCGCGTTCCCCGGCCGTTAGCCAGCGCTCCGGCTGCGCCGAGACTGGGCGCGTTCCCCGGCCGTTAGCCAGCCCGCCAGCTGCGCCGAGACTGGGCGCGTTCCCCGGCCGTTAGCCAGCGCGCCGCTGTCTCCCTTTATCGTGATCGCGGGCTCGGTGGTGCTCGTGATGGTGTATGCTGGTCATGATAGCGGTGTGGTGGTGTCTGCGTGATGGTTATCATGCCCAAATGCCCGGCCGGGCAGGTTATGCCAGTGGTCAGTCGGAGAATGGTGACGTACTGACGGGGCGAGGCTGCCGGAGCTGGTCTGGCTTGTGCTCCCGGGATGCCTGTACACCCAGGCGTTGTGCAGGTGGACTGTCCAACAAACGATGGTAGTGCATTGATGAGTTAATTGATTAGAGACGAATATGTCACAACATCGTAGCTCCATTTGTCGCAGCGTTGCAGACTATCATTGCATATTTGCTGATATCGTACGCGTTGAACCTTTCGTTATTTGCTGCTGGATGTGACTTTGCCGCTGAGTGTGTTGTGAACTGATTGATGGAGTTTATACCTCTGCACCCAGGCCATATGCTGTCAACTAATGTGCGAGTTAGTGTCGCTGTAGTTTGCTCTTTTGTCAGCTGCTAGCGTGCGAAGCTTGCTGCTGCACTGGGTGTGCTAGCAGCGAACTAAATGGAATGGTTTTCACGGTACCTGGTGCCATAACTTGCCAGCCAGCTGTCTAGTTTAGTTACATTCTATGGTGAGGGTGGTTTGGTTACATCGCGTACGTGGCCGGCCGACCGCTGTCGATGCTAGTCCCAATGCTTTACTGCCGACAGCTGGTGATGTTGGTGCCACTGTGTGCCCTGTGCTGTCTGTCGCCTCCAGTTAGGGCCGCTGGCAGCTGTTGCGGTCGGTGTCAGAGTACATGCCCCGTGTCTGCCGCCGATCAGCCGTCGCTCGCCCTGACCTCGCTGGCGCCGACAGCTGGTGGAGGGTGGGTCGGTGGACAGCCAGGCGAAGCTGCAGGCGGCCGCTGCCGACCAGCAGGCGGCTGAGGACGAGCTCGAGGACGCCCGCTTTCAGATCACCGAGCTGAACGGCCAGGTGGCCGCGCTCGAACAGGAGCTGCAGGAGGCGCAGCAGGTGCTCGAGGAGCAGACGGCCATGCTCAGCTCGCAGCAGGTACGTGCCGGGTCGGGTGGGCATCGGCAGATGCTGTCGTGTCGTGGCGGTTGGCGGTGGTGCCCTGTGGGTGGAGCAGCTTGTTCAGAGATGCGATAAAGGTAGGTGTTGGAACAATTTTGCATTTGGTTAAGTACGTTTTGAAGCTGCTTACCCCGGCTGCTTTGCGCTCCCTCTCCCCTCCATGCCTTCCTTTCATGCAAGCTTCAGAATGTTATGTGTGTCAACCCTGTTTCAGGCAAACAACCCTCAGCTAGACTCTATGATTGTGGAGACGGTGAGCAAGCTGGAGACGGAACTGAAGCAGCAGCGCAAGAAGCTGATGGGTGAAGTTGACAAGCTGAAGAAAGACAAGAAGCACCTCAACGAGGAGCTGTCAAAGACCAGGCCAAAAATTAAACAGCTGGAGTCCCAGCTGGCAGAGGTGAGCACTGCGGACAGACGTTGGACCGATGAAAGGGATTGAGAACAACTGTCCAGGATGGGAACCCGGACATTGGGCTCATTCAACGAGGGAAGGGCTTTGCGACGCGACCGCGCCAGGAACACGGCGATGGAAGTGTCCGTGGGTGGAACATTGCGGCGCAGACGTGCACGCGTCGGGGAGCTCTGCTATTCAGCAGTGTCGTGTGAGGACTGGGACACGACAGATCTAGTTGGCATGGGAGCAGCGTTATGGACCGTCCGCGCCGTCTGCGGCGCGACTCCCCACCAGAGTGGAGCGCTCGCTGTTCGTGGTGGGCGACCGGCGCCGCTGTGGCGAGCTTGGGGTCGCGCGCGCCATGCCGGTCCGTATCTGGACCTGTGTCCTGTGGCCGGCAGCTGGGCAGCAGCAGCCAGGTGAGCGCCGAGCTGGAGGAGCAGCACCGGCGCCGCCTCAGCGAGCTGGCGCAGCGCGAGACGGAGCTGAGCGAGCGGTGCGCCGCCGTTACCGGCGAGCGCGACGCCTCACAGGAGAAGGTACGCTCGGCTGGCGCGGTCCGTGGGCTGCAGCCGCTGCCTTCCCGCCCACAGCCGGGATCAGTCTTCTCTCTGGTGTCTGGTGTGGAGAGTGGCGACGCGGCCCGCACGCCCACAGCCGGGCTCAGCGCTCTCTGTGGCGTCCTGTGTGGAGAGTGGCAATGCGACCCGCACGCTGCGTCCGCTGCCCTTCCGCCCCGCCCGCAGCCGGGATCAGTCCTCTCTCTGGTGTCCTGTTTGGGGAGTGGCCAGGAGAGATATAAGAGTTTATCCGTTTTGTTGGGCGATAACAGCTCTCGAAGCGTATTCAGTGTTGGGTTTGTGCTTGGGTAAACAACGTTACTTTGTGCGCTTAACCTGGGATGCAAATGCAACACTTAACTTCGGTGACGATGGTTGGCGGCAGTGGATTGAGGGAAGGGCCATCACCACGGAGCGTCTGGCGTGGTTGTGCGCTGACAATCCGCGTCCTCCCACAACGTCGACGACGTCAGGATATGCATACGCCGCATGTCCCCAAAATCGCGTTTGGTTTATGCTATTTTGTGATCGGTGCCTTTCAGGGTGGGAAATTTAGTTGTTTTTTTTTTTTGCTGGTGGCGGAGTACAATTTTTTGTGGTCAGAGTACAAACTTGCCTGCAAGCAAAGGTCTGTCTAATGTGGAATGAGTGTCTGCACAACGGGCCTTGCTTGGAGTACATCACATACTGCCTTTAATGGGTCAACATTTTCCCAACGTTTTTCTGGCAAAAATTAGTGTCAGCATGCAATTTTGCATCTCAGTGGAACAGAGCACTCCTTGTGAGTGAGGGTGCCACATTGATCCCATCCATATCCCTGTAGTGCTACTAGCTCACCTATGCATGCAAAGATCGAGTAATGGTACATGTTAATAAGAAATATACAGTTAGAGAGGTTAACAACAAAACTTTATACATATACATTCACAGGTGCATCATACAAAGCTCAGTTACTCATCATTACCTATCCACATGCAAACTTACACAATATCAAAATGATAAATCAGGTGCGTCCTCTGCTTACTTACAAACTGAATTGCAGACAACCACTGTGCATCACACCCCAGTTTTTAATGAGTCTTAGGCAGCTGCAACTGACTATGAAAGCCTTATGTATGTGACATCACTAACATGTTGTCCTTTTGGCCTTTACATAATTGATATAAACATACCAAAAGTGTTCCTCTTCCTGTCCTTCTCTTTCTGCTCTTCTGCTCTTTCAGTTCTTCAGCTTCTCTTTCTGTCACTCTTCTCCTTCCACTCCTCTTCCACTTCTGCTCCTCCTCTCTTCCTGCACCTCCTATTATCCCTCTCCTCTTCTCCAAGTTCCCTATGATCCTATGTAGGGACAGTTTTAATAGTGTCACTGCAATACCTTATGCCTGACAGCAAGGAACATGGCAGCATTGCCATCTGTCAGGTTATAGCAATTATAACCACAGGCTGAAAAGAGGCCAGCCTCATATTTGATCCCACATGGGAAACCCAAGCCTAGCATTAATGTTGTATATAGATATCTTAGTACCTACGTACCTGCCCACCATGCTGTAGGTAGAGCAGGTTATACCAAGGTGATTCTGTACCAGCCTGCAGCGGTAAACATTTATAGATCAGTCCCCGGTATTCATTTACCTTTTTTGGAATGACTTAATAGCGGTCCAAAGCTAAATCCCAAGTAACTTTAGAAGTGTGGATGCATGCTGTGTGAAAATTGAGGACAACCAATTCCACTTTGCCTCACTGAATACCTCAAACTCGCAACTACGACGCACATAATCCCAAGCAGCCTCACTCACCCTCCGCCCTCCTCACTCCCACCACATCAAGACAACAACCAAACCATGCACAGGAGTTCTGGCGCATTCACAGACATTGTGATGGCATTCTAGCACTCGTCAATGGGGCAACCAAGTACAAGTACCACGGGTCGGTCCTGAAATGACAGGCTGTGATGAATAGTCTAAGAAAAGCCATTTATGCAGTTGCACCAACACAAATTGTTAAGTTTGTGGTAGAAAAATCATAGAGCTTTACAGTCATGCATTTCAAGTTGCTATTTTCCACCTACAAATATATATTATCTTCTGGTGGCGCAAGACAACGCCGAGATAATGCAGTACCTGTACTATAAATCTATAGATATTTCTCATTCTAAGGCATATCATGACATTTCAACACCCTCTTAGGAAGGCTCGTATCTGGGCGATACCAAAACACTTAATTTTTTCGATTAAATTTGGCCAACTGTGCTAAAAACTTGCTGTTCTCCGGCTTGTACTCTGGCTTGTTCTCCCCGGGTCTCCCCATAGGCCCTATTGTGAGAAGGGCAACCAAGTACTGCGACTTTTCCCACTGGGTTACGGACCATCTCTATCTTACAATTATAGGTACTGGTTGAGCCTGGAGACATGATACCGTTGTTCAATAAGTAAGATATCCTCGAATCTTCAAAGACCGGCATTTACCGATTCCTGAAAAAGTGGTTGACGTACTATCATTTATACAATAGTAATAAGTTTTGGAATGCTGCATGCCACAAACTCCCAATTTGGGAACGTAATTCCCGATGACATTTAAGAACCCAAAAGAAGCCGTTACCACCAAAAGTGCCGCCCACAAAGTGATATTTGGGTGCCATTTAATGTCATGATTCTATCTCAAAAGTGCCGATATGTGGTGTGTTTGAATGCTATGATTTTGAGTTTAATTGCAAGTTGGATGGTGATTGGTGGCTCGTATGGCAGGAACAGGAATGAAACAGGCGCTTTGAAAAGGATGTGCAATGCTGCAATCTTTGGAATTTTCCCACCAAACTGTGTGCAAGATGCACGTCCTTTGGTAAAATCGCTAACATGTTATCTTAATATGAGGTAAGTTAAGAGCATAGTTGGCGTGCTGGACTTCTTGCTCGGCGAGTCTTTGAATGACCTAGTTGAAAGAGATGTGCCATCGATGATTTTGGTGCTGCCAGTGATTTTCTGGTCGAACGAATATTGTTGTAGGTGTCTGTTGCGACGCGGACCTTCACTGCTCGAAAATGCACTCGTCAGTTGCAGGAGGCTGGGGTGCCGTTGGTTTCGGGTACGGGAGGCGATGGGTTCGTCGCGTGGTGGGAGCCGGAGCCGTGATATGTTTGTCCGTTTCTTGAAAGGCATCGGTAGGTGTGTGCGTCGTGGAGAATGCGGTCTTACTTACTCAGGTGCGCCATATATTTTCCCCGCAGGTAATGACATGCGAGGTATGTGGCGGCGGTAGGTACTTAAAACAAGCACATTTCATATTTCAGTTTATTTCATTCCCACAGAAGTAATTCACATGAGTTGTCATCACCATTCAGGAGTTGCATAGGCTTGTACAAGTGCATCTAACCCATGTAATACAATGATGAAGGACATTGACATAAATGCCCTGGATTGGCCAGCTCCTGCAGGATTGCAGATGCTTGTTTCCATTTCTTGGTGCTCCATATGTTCGGTCCCTGGAAATAGAATAAAAGTTATAACTCACTTTATGAAAGCCAAGTTCATGCACCCTCCCGGCTATCAAGAAAGCAAAACTGTCTGCCTTGGTACTTATACTCAGGCTCATACATTTGCAATGGTGTCTGCTTTGTGGGGTGACTGCAGCGTTTGTCTGGAGTACAAAAATTGTCATTCTTACCAGTCAAGAGCCTGGAGTACAAAATTTCCTGGTGCCACATCCACCAGAAAACGGAGGTTTTTCCCACACTGCTGCCTTTTGAGTTATGATTGCTGCTGCCCATGTTCTGAATGTTCCCGCCTACACACAGCTGGATGAGCGGAGGTCGAGTTACCGAGTCCTCCATACACTCGTGCCCTGTGACTGCGGTCCGGGGCATCCGTGCTGTGATTGGCCGGCTGGCTGGCTGTGACACCGGGCGGCGCCGGCCGGCAGGTGTCGTTGCTGGAGGAGCGGCTGGCCGAGCTGGAGCAACAGCACGAGGAGGCGCGCGCGCAGTCTGAGGGCCTCGTCAGTGAGCTGGACACGCTGCGCGGCGTGCTCAAGAGCCGCGAGGACGGCACCGACAACGGTTGTGAGTGCCCTCCGACCCGTCCCAGTCCGGCTCTAGCCGCTGCCGATCCGACTGGCAGCCGGCCCTTCATCTGTGACCCCGGGTCGGTCGGTGTTGCCGCGTGTCGGCCAGTCTTTCCCCGGCCACCGTCCATCTGGCCGCGTCTCCGTCCACCTCGTCAGGCCCGCGGCTCGTCTCCGCGTGCCCCACCTGTCGCCAGCTGGCTTTGGCGGGAAGCCGGCTGGCGACAAGGGTTGGCGGTTCATTGGCCTGGTTTGCAATGTATGTAACTAGGGAGGCTCGTTGGTGTTTAACGAGTACGGGGGGTGTGCGTTGGGGTCCGTAATAATGCTCGCCGATAGAGTTGCGCTTGCCGGTGTCGAACTATAATCTTTGTCTTTCGTTTGTTCGCAGCGGATGGAAATGTTCAGGCACTTCTGGATGGGAGTAAGCTTAAGGCCCAGGTTGAAAAGCTTACGAAAGAGAGAGCTAAACTGAAGGAGAAATGGAGACAGGAGCGGGAGATGCTGAAGAAGGCTCAGGGTAAGTACAGAGCGGGAGATGCTGAAGAAGGCTCAGGGTAAGTACAGAGCGGGAGATGCTGAAGAAGGCTCGGGATAAGCACAGAGCGGGAGATGCTGAAGAAGGCTCAGGGTAAGTACAGAGCGGGAGACGCTGAATAAGGCTCAGAGTAAGTACAGAGCAGGAGATGCTAAAGAAGGCTCAGGGTAAGTACAGAGCAGGAGATGCTGAAGCAGGCTCAGGGTAAGTGCAGAGCGGGAGATGCTGAAGAAGGCCCAGGGTAAGTACAGAGTGGGAGATACTGAAGAAGGCTCAGGGTGCGTACAGATCAGGAGATGCTGAAGAAGGCTCAGGGTAAGTACAGAGCGGGAGATGCTGAAGGAGGCTCAGGGTAAGTACAGAGCGGGAGATGCTGAAGAAGGCCCAGGGTAGGTACAGAGCAGGAGATGCTGAAGAAGGCTCAGGGTAAGTACAGAGCGGGAGATGCTGAAGAAGGCTCGGGGTAAGTACAAAACGGGAGATGGTGAAGAAGGCTCGGGATAAGTACAGAGCGGGAGATGCTGAAGAAGGCTCAGGGTAAGTACAGAGCGGGAGACGCTGAATAAGGCTCAGAGTAAGTACAGAGCGGGAGATGCTAAAGAAGGCTCAGGGTAAGTACAGAGCAGGAGATGCTGAAGCAGGCTCAGGGTAAGTGCAGAGCGGGAGATGCTGAAGAAGGCTCAGGGTAAGTACAGAGTGGGAGATACTGAAGAAGGCTCAGGGTGAGTACAGATCAGGAGATGCTGAAGAAGGCTCAGGGTAAGTACAGAGCGGGAGATGCTGAAGGAGGCTCAGGGTAAGTACAGAGCGGGAGATGCTGAAGAAGGCTCAGGGTAAGTACAGAGCAGGAGATGCTGAAGAAGGCTCAGGGTAAGTACAGAGCGGGAGATGCTGAAGAAGGCTCAGGGTAAGTGCAAAGCGGGAGATGCTGAAGGAGGCTCAGAGTAAGTACGGAGCGGGAGATGCTGAAGAAGGCTCAGGGTAAGTACAGAGCGGGAGATGCTGAAGAAGGCTCAGGGTAAGTGCAGACCTAATGGAAGATGGTGGTGCTGATGGTAGCCGCCAATGTATCACGCTCAGAGCCCGAGGTCTCCGGCAGCCGCTGTAATTACTGCAGTGACACGGAATTTGACACCTGGCCCTGCTCTGACGCTTTGTCCCTGCTCTGACGCACTGGCTCTGCTCTGACGCACTGGCTCTGCTCTGACGCACTGGCCCTGCTCTGACGCACTGCCCCTGCTCTGACGCACTGCCCCTGCTCTGACGCACTGCCCCTGCTCTGACGCACTGCCCCTGCTCTGACGCACTGGCCCTGCTCTGACGCACTGGCCGTGGTTTGACACTCTGGCCCTGCTCCGACACTTTGGCTCTGTTCTGATACACTGGCCCTGCTGTGACACACTGGCCCTGCTCCGACACTTTGGCCCTGTTCTGACACACTGGCCCTGCTTTGATACTCTGGCCTTGCTCTGACGCTCTGCTCTGGCACACTGGCCCTGATCTCACACACCAGCCCTGCCCTGACACTGGTCCTGCTCTTATACACTGGTCCTGTTCTTATACACTGGTCCTGCTCTTATACACTGGCCTTGCTCTGACGCTCTGCTCTGGCACACTGGCCCTGATCTCACACACCAGCCCTGCCCTGACACTGGTCCTGCTCTTATACACTGGCCTTGCTCTGACGCTCTGCTCTGGCACACTGGCCCTGATCTCACACACCAGCCCTGCCCTGACACTGGTCCTGCTCTTATACACTGGTCCTGCTCTTATACACTGGCCTTGCTCCGACGCTCTGCTCTGGCACACTGGCCCTGATCTCACACACCAGCCCTGCCCAGACACTGGCCGTGGTCTGACACACTGGTCCTGCTCTTATACACTGGCCCTGCTCTGACACACTGGCCCTGCTCCGACGCACTGGCCCTGCTCTGACACTCTGGCCTTGCTCTGACACACTGGCCCTGCTCTGACACACTAGCCTTGCTCTGACCCGCACCCTGCTCTGACCGGAGCCACCGCCGCCCGACAGAGGCCGAGAAGACACTGGCCGCTGACATGACGCAGCTGTCCGAACGCTGCGAGAAGGCCGAGGTGGACAAGTTCGAGGCCGAGTCCAAGCTGGACCACCTGGAGAAGTACTTCCAGAAGAAGGAGGTCTCCTTCCAGGCGTGAGTGCCGGCCGCCGCCTGTGGTGCCTCGCGCGCTGCCAGCGAGGCAGCGGGGCCAAGTATGGGCCAAAGCATCGAGTAGCTGGGTCTCACTACTGGAATATGTGGTACGGGTTAGTTGTTGGTCGTGGTATGCTCACTGATTAACTTCACAGTTAATCGGGTGTGACGATGGCCTTCAATGAAAAGCAAATTGATGACGAAGCTCGACTTGAGACAGTCGCATTTGTTGACGCGTGCTGATTGACGGGACGTTTGAACGTAGTAATCTAGTTTAAACTGTTGCGTCTAAAGGTTTGGCCCTCCAAAAGAAATCAAGTTAGTTATCAGTGACTGCCGGCATCCGTTTAAATGCGTGCAAGTGTGGAACAGGGCCGTGTCAGGTTGCCTGGAGTGCCTCGTGAGCATGAGACGCCACCTTCACCCCACACTGGAGTTTCTCGCGAGCGTGAGACGCCACCTTCACCCCACACTGGAGTGCCTCGTGAGCGTGAGACGCTAGCTTCACCCCACACTGGAGTGCCTCGTGAGCGTGAGACGCCACCTTCACCCCACACTGGAGTGCCTCGTGAGCGTGAGACGCTAGCTTCACCCCGCACTGGAGTGCCTCGTGAGCGTGAGACGCTAGCTTCACCCCGCACTGGAGTGCCTCGTGAGCGTGAGACGCTAGCTTCACCCCACACTGGAGTGCCTCGTGAGCGTGAGACGCCACCTTCACCCCACACTGGAGTGCCTCGTGAGCGTGAGACGCCACCTTCACCCCGCACTGGAGTGCCTCGTGAGCGTGAGACGCCACCTTCACCCCACACTGGAGTGCCTCGTGAGCGTGAGACGCCCCCTTCACCCCATACTGGAGTGCCTCGTGAGCGTGAGACGCCACCTTCACCCCATACTGGAGTGCCTCGTGAGCGTGAGACGCCACCTTCACCCCACACTGGAGTGCCTCGTGAGCGTGAGACGCCACCTTCACCCCACACTGGGGTGCCTCGTGAGCGTGAGACGCCAGCTTCACCCCACACTGGAGTGCCTCGTGAGCGTGAGACGCCACCTTCACCCCACACTGGAGTGCCTCGTGAGCGTGAGACGCCCCCTTCACCCCACACTGGAGTGCCTCGTGAGCGTGAGACGCCCCCTTCACCCCATACTGGAGTGCCTCGTGAGCGCGAGACGCCACCTTCACCCCACAGGGAGATGGGCGTGCTGAAGTCGCGCCTCAATCACACCGAGGGAGACGCCTCCAGCAACCAGGGCCTGCTGCTCCAGTACAGCGAGCAGCTGGAACAGAACAAACTGCTGATTGAGTCGCTCAAACAGGAGATTCAGGTGCGCTGCCGGCCGCGCTGGTCCGCCTTTTCATGATTAGTCACGGTCCGCTGGGCTTAACGCACGAGTCTACTGGGGTGGCCTTTGGTAGGCGCGTGCGGTGCCGCACGTGCTGACGGCGCCTGAGAACGAGCGCGATGTGAGCTCTGCAGCCGCCCTTAGAGGCAGGCGCTTCAGCTTGCAACAGTGCATGGCACGACAGCCCGAGCCGAGTGGGCGCTATCTGCGCACGTGTACCACACTGCAGAGATGACCAGCGGGCCGGCTCTGTTCTCCAGCTGAGAGTGCAGTGTCGGTGTGGTGCTGTGAAGTGGCCGCCGGCCGCCGGGGCCGTCCGAGCGCCTCTCGCCCGGCCGGGAGACTGACGCCTGTCTGCCGGCTGCAGGACCAGGAGCGCTCGTTCCGCTCCCAGATCCAGGCGCTGGAGAAGCGCGCTCACGAGAGCTGGGTCACGTGCCGCCAGGCCGAGCGCCGGCTGGAGGAGGCCAACAGAGAGGCGGCGCAGTACCGCGCCCTGTGAGTACCGAGGGTCGGGGGCGTCGGTCGTCGGTGGCGCCTGTCAGGCCTGGTGTTGTACAGGCACTGGGCCTCGGACATCTCCTGACGATCGGAGCTGCCTTGCCACCTTTTGGGGTCTGCGTATGTTGATCTCACTCGACCCGCTCCGTTTGCAGATTAACAAAGGCCGAGGAAGAGAAGAACAGTCTAGTGAATGGGCAAGCAAATCTTCAGTGTGAGTAAACGTTTGCCTTAGTAAACTTTTGTCATGGATTGCGGGTATTGCAAGTTCTACTGTGCTTCTGTGACCGATGGTGCTCCGTTAATGGTTGATTGATGATGAATACGTTTGCTGTTCATATTCGAAGCCTGCCACCGTATTGACTGTGTTTTGTGGCGACGCTTGTACTAAAAAAAAAATAATATGGCTAGAGTTTCGTGTTTGCGTGTCTTTCATTTGTACTTTGATAAACTTGTGTGCGGCTCCAGCCGTCGGGCGGCTATGTACTGTATGCCATGTCGTCGGCCGTACCCTCGATTGGGAAGAGTCTGACCGCGGCAGGTCTTTCAGCTTTCAGCACGAACGGCACGGGCGCTTTGTCACCTGGCCTGGACGGCGAGCCCATGTCCGACCCGCTCCTTTCAGCCGCTTTCCTCCCACCGCCACCTCCCCTGGACCCGTTCCTGGCGGCGCCGCTGCCGGGCGTCGACCCGGGCTTCCTGCCGCCGCCGCCGCCGCCGCTCTACACGCCGCTGGGGCCGCCCGACGGTCGCTACGACGACTACAGCCCGCGCTACGGGCGCGACTCGCCGCTGTCGGAGCGGTCGCACCGCTCGGAGCGCGGCTACGCGTCGCCCCCGCCGCCGGGTCGCCGCGCCGCAGGTAGAGACTGGTCGCCGCCGGCGCGCCGGCTCTCGCGCTCCTCGCTCAGCCCGGATCGGCTGAGCGACGGCCGCGACCCGTCGCCGGAGCGGCGCCGGCCGCCGCTGCCGCGCTACGTGGGCGGCCACGACGAGTACAGAGGTAGGTACGGCGCGGCCACGCACCACACCGACACACTGACTCCCACAGACACGCAGGGAGGCGACGGCGCGGTCCTGACGGCGTCGGGAGCCGCGTCGCCTGGCGGCTGTCCACGCTGGTGCGCTCGGTCCGCGCGTTTCAGCGGGTTGATGGCGGAGCGGGCGGAGCGGCGGCTCAGCCCGGCCGGCGCCGTTGCAGGCATGGCTGGCTGAAGGGGTGCGCCGACGCCCGGCACGGGAACGGTCCATCCACACTGTATGGTGCCAGCCGGTCTACTAACCGCTAGCGAGGACGGCGCTGCGTGGCTGCGCCGGCGGGAGGAGCCGGCCGGCCGGCGGGAGCACACTGTATAGGGGCGGCGCGGGGCTCGGGAGCGTGACGGCCGGCGCGCCGGCGGCCACCCGCCGCGCCGGCCGGCGGCGGTCGGCCCGTCCGTCCGCCGCCGCGCCGCGCCGCCGGCGCACGGCCGCCGGCCAGGTAAGCGCGGTGGTGGAGCGTGCTTGCCGTGGTCTGGTCCGCATGCAGCGGGGCCCCGTCCGCCGGCTGATGCCCGGGCCGTTGCTCAGCGGCGGAGACTAGTGCAGGGTGTGGCCGGCGCCCTGTTCGACGGGCAGCCGAGGGCGGGCGGGCGGAGGAGGCTCGCTGCTTGGTGTGGCTTGCGGTGCTGTGGAGGTGGATGGCGTGGGCGAGTCGTTCCACCGTGTTGCTTGGCCTGCTCAATTGGTCGGTGCTTCTAGGCGAATGCATTCCTGAAGAGTCAATCTAGGTGACTCACACAACTCCGCGTGACGATCACGTATTGGCATTATGTTGTAACTGGCAGTTGATGGAATGACATTTTTGTTTGATTGCTTATGTCCGTTCGCACTGCATCCGTGTCACGCACTGGGTCATGGCAAGGAACACTACTGCATACCAACAACACTTCAGTTTTGCGTATTTTTACGGATATGACTATGGTTTGCTTTGTTCTTTGAGTTGACGTCGATATGAGATTAGTTTTGCCTTGAGCAATAGGTCCGCTATGTAAATTACAGCGAGTATGCCGTTATGGGAATGTTTGACGTTGTTTTGTTCGTTTGCTTCACCCGCCATGCTTGTTTTCGTGTGCATCATGCTTTTGTTAGGCCTGTGCTTGCTGAAGCATTTAGATGTGTGTAATAACTGGCATAAAACGATGTCAGTATATAAATATGTGGCTGTACACCCGAACTATTCAGCTCCTCAACTAACTGCGAAAAGCGAGATGAAATTTCCGAGTTTGCTGATTGCCAGCAGTTGGCTCGTCACCATGCGCCGCGCGGTGCCTCTGGTCTGGATGTATGTACCCGTGACGCGCGTGCGGCGAGCTGCGTAGGCGTCGCTGACCGGTCACCGTCCGCCAGGCCCCAAGACCTCGTCTCCGCTGGTACAGGACGACTACAGCCGCTCTCACGACAAGAGGAAGCCGCCTTACGAGCGCATCTAGCGGCCAGTGCGTCGGCCTGGCCGCGGCGCGCGTGCTGCCCTCTCTCATGACCCCGTGGGCTTCTCGGCGGGCTTGTGCTGTAGGCCCGGGCGCGGTCCACGGGCGCGCTGCGTCGGAGACCCCAGAAGGGGCTCAGTAGGCTCCCCGTTCAGAGCCGGGGGCTGACGGGCGTCAGCGGCCAGCCGCATGTTCAGGGCGCGCCTCGTCGGGGCGCGGTGCGCCGGGCTCCCCGGCCGTGCCGGTCTCCGTTTGCCACCTTGCCGCGCGGGTATAGCTGTTGTGGATTTCAGTGAGTTTGTATATAGCCTCTATTTAAATACATTCCGCGCGTTGCAGGTGGGCTGTGACTCGCGCTGCCCCCTCCCCCCTTCGATCAGCTGGCGCCCTCCCCCTCCCCCGACTGCCCACGTGATATATACTGTACGTGCGATATAAATATGATCAACTTTCGTGGCGCGTTATCTGTGAAAATACCAAGCGATAATACAAGGTTTGGGAAACTGGCAAATGTGTTCCGGTCATAGATTGTGCTATTAAGGCATGAGCGTTGTATTGACTTCAATCTAGGAGGGTATCTATTTGTGTGACAACACCCAGGAGGGTATCCATTTGTATGAAATGCGCGAAATTGTTCAATATAGGGAAATCTTTATGCATGGAAGATGTAATAAAAAAACATGGCGCAAGCTCCGATGAGAACGTGGAGTCATCGCTACGCTAGACGAGACAAGTAACGTGATTTCTCCTGATCCCTTTCAAGTACATATGCGCGCCTTAGATACACGCACAAGCTTCAATTGCCGGGATCTGAAATTAGGTCAGCAGGGCCAATTTATGCAGAGTGATAGTCGTACAAATAGACGAGAGCTTGGTGGATGTTTATCACTGGAGACCCAGACAGCGCTGTAAAACCTACGCAAGAACAGGGGGCTCGCGAACTAGGCACGAAACGATTTAGATGTACCTCAGATGTGCCGTTTCTGCTTGAGACGCAGGGAACCTATGAAGCCATCGATAGAAAAGCGAGCGAAACTACGTGGGTAAAACAAATTTCGGCTAACCGGTCCGTGACGAAAGATGTCATTTGACGACGACCTCGCGTACGATGCCGAAGACGGGAACCGCCGTTCTGGGACGAGGCGCTTGCCCAACGAAGCCACGCCTCGTCGATCGGATGGTGAGTGGGAGAGGGAAGGGAAGGGAGCGTCCCGCGGCCACTACAGGCCGTCGGCCGTCAGCCCAGCACAGCTGAAGGTCGACACCTGGGTGGGAGGGGGAGGGAGCATCCCGCGGTCACCACCGGCCGTCTGGCTGCCAGCCCAGCACCGCTGAAGGCCGACTGCTGGGTGGGAGGGGGAGGGAGCGTTCCGCGGTCACCACAGGCTGTCCGGTGGCCAGCTCAGTACCGCTGGAGGCCGGCGCCGCCGGGACTCAACAGCGCACGGGCCCGAGTGTAGCGCCGGGTCGGCCGGCGCCGCGGCTGCGTCGAGAACAGGCGCCCGGCCGGCGCCGGGAGACGGTCGCCATCGGGGCAGCCGGGGCGCCGGGAGACCACCGTCAGCGCACCACGTGGTCCGGGCGTGGCCGAGAGCTGCACCGTCGTACGCCGAGGTATGGTGATTATTCTGGTGGTGTGCAGCCGACCTGTGGGGAGATTGTATTCGTGTCAGATTTACTAGTGAATAGGTATGATGCGCACCGCGGAGCATCCGTCCACGTGTTGTATAGGGAGTAGATGCGTTCAACCAGCTGGTCCTAGCATCGCAGTTGCGGTGATCACCGTTCTCCTTCCGGCTACAGCAAAAGTTTCTTACCCGCCCACCACCGTCCACCCGCTGGGTCCGTGTAGGCGGCGCTAGGTCTGGCGCCTGGGCCCCGCCGCTGTTTTGTCTGGCGCGCGCTCTACTGGCTTGATATGCACGGTAGGGGCTGGAGCAGTGAGATGATCGGGCGTCGTTGCAATGAAGCCCTCAGCCATGCCGCTTTGAGGGGCGGTGGGGGCGCGGTCATTGACAACGCGTAAGATGGCACGGGGCAGGAATTATGGTACCATTTTAAAGGCATTCTGGCTTCGGCACCAATTGCAAAAATGCGTGCACGAGGTATAACGTCTGATGGCCTATACCGCACCCCCCGATCGCGCAAGTGGACCTGTAACAACAAAACAATGGCAAGCTGCATCGCACCCCGTCTGCATTGCGCGCGCCACTGACCGCGTCACACTCTGCACTGCGGGCTCCACTGACCGCGTCACACTCTGCACTGCGGGCTCCACCGACCGCGCCGCGCCGCACCAGTCAGCATGGCAGGCGTCGATGACCGCGTCGCACCCGTCTGCATCACGGGTGCCACTGACCGCGTCGCACCCGTCTGCACTGCGGGCTCCACCGACCGCGCCGCGCCGCACCCGTCTGCAGCCGCGTCACACCCGTCTGCACTGCGGGTGCAACTGGCCGCGTCGCACCCGTCTGCGGCCCCGTCGCACCCGGCTGCCGCGCGGGCGCAGCTCGGCAATGGCCGGGCCGACAGGGAGCCAAGCTGCGGCGAACCGTAACCTGCCCCCCGGCGCCTAACTGCTGCCCCCCGGCGCCTAACTGCTGCCTCCCGGCGCCTAACTGCTGCCTCCCGGCGCCTAACTGCTGCCCCCCAGCGCCTAACTGCTGCCTCCCGGCGCCTAACTGCTGCCCCCCGGCGCTCAGGCGGCTGACGAGCTGCCCAACGGGAGGATGGCCTGCAGAACACGCCACTCGACCTGCACATATATTTCACAGCCAACATAAACAAGCCCGAAGCGACAGCGTACACACGATTGACAAGATGTGGTGAGTGTGGCTCACTGAAACAGTCACACGGCACCCTTGCTACCTAGTTGGGCGCACCGACTTCATGGTCTGGTCCCGTGACGCCACGTGAAGAAGCTTCGCTGGCATCTTATCGCGGCTCTAGTGCGGTGCGATATTGTAATGGCGCCGCGGTATCCATGTCACTGATTCCATTACGATACCGAGGCAACTCAAACCAAGGCACAGTATGTCATGCTTACACGCGGAATCAAATCTGGCGAACTTTTACATTTTCCGTGGCGTGATTCGCTACAAGCACGGTGGGCTGGACACGCAAAATTGACATATAACGGTTAACCGATATCCATTCTGACTATATCGTCCACATCACATACGTCCCATGCGATACATTTATCTTGCGCCGTAGCCACATTACAAACCGGCCATTTACGATCACACCACATGATTTCCTGGAGCACATTAGAGCAGCAACGTACACAGTACATATGAGCTGGAAGAGAATCGAAGCTTTGCTGGCATTTGGTCCGTCAACATGTGGTGTCAGGCTTAGCCGCATCTCACAACCGTTCGGTGGTTATCACTGGCCCACCGAACCCGACCGGTCCGCCCGTTGATGGAGTGCCCCACTATCGTGCGCTCAGTGACACAGCCGGCCGCCAATGTCTCACTTCCGGACGGACCGGCTCGCCGCCGTACGCACGACGCACGCCAACTGTATGAGTGCGATTTCCTGCAATTACTCGCCGCCTGCGATCGAGCAAGCGCGTACTCCACAAATTACCCACACGGAAAAAAACGCATCTGAACGCGGTCCACGACTGTAGCATGCCTCCTGCGTGTGCGGATGCAGCACGCTCTCCAAGCCGCCCATGTGCGGTATCTGCCCCCTGTGGCCAGGGGCGGTGCGTGCCCACCCGGCCCGGTGAGGCCGCCGGCGGGCGTGACCGACCCCCAGCGGCCGGCGGCGGTGGTCGCGCTCAGAAGACGGGGATCTGGTCACGGCGCGTGAACACCAGGTCGTCGTCGAGGGTCAGCAGGATCTGCGGACGAGCGGCGGGAGTCAAAGGCCGGCGCCGGCGTCGCTCCAGCGGCCACACGCTCAGCACGCGGGGAGGTACCGGCCAGACGTTGGGTGCTGGCGTGAGCTGTTGCGCCGAGGTAAGCACGCACTGTAACTCGATACAACAGTGTTCGCCGTACGTCCACCCACCGCGCACTGCATCACACCAACACACACACCATACCGAAGTCAATGAACAGTGGCCACCCTGCGCGCCGTGGAGCGGCGCTCCAGATATACATTGGCATGTACGCACTTAACATTCAATCTGCCTGCCGACTGGTACTTTCTTGGTCACTCAAGTAAGGTTGACCAATCTGGCTGCAGGAAGCGCATGGTTCTCAAACTTCTGGACACGACAGGCGCCCGGCAGACGAAGGACGCTAACGTCCAAATTTGGATGCCTAACAAGTAATGACGAAAGTAATGAAATATGAATTGAGACATCTCACAACACACGGAGAGAATAGCAGACAACATAACAGACACCTTAACAACAGAACATGGAATCCTAACAGCTTTCCTGCGGGACTGGATAACGGCCAGCTGGTGCCTCACCATGAAGCCGAAAAACATGCTGGACGCCGAGAGGAAGTGCCAGATGTCGTGATCATCGTAGAAGTTGAGAATCTCACACTCGCGGTTCTTGGTTCTGGACTGGGCCGGGCTAAGCTGTGGGCGGCCGAAACAAGACGTCAGCCGCCGCCAACTCCACAATTTCTGGGCACACAAACCTGTGGCTCGCGGTGACTACCCCTCCCCCTCCCCCAGAAGACAGCCAACCCCAGAAAAGGTAGTATGGCTCACGAAAGGCATTATTTCCATCGGAGGTAACATGCAGAGCTCGGTGAAGCCTGAGCACGACCTGACGCCCCGCGCCGACCTTTAGTACAGACGTGTTCGTGCCTGTGGGGGAAAGCTGCATGGATGTGGGGTACGTCGAGGTCAGCCTCATGGAGACATCCCACCACTGTCAAACCACCCACCGAGCATACACGCACGATCCCCGCACTAGTCAGATGCTTCTACCAGAACAACAACCGGCCGGCATCCACCCCGGCACACAACACGGATGACCTGTCTACCTGACCTGACTACCCTCCCCTCGGATGACTTCGGCTCACAGGTGAACCTCCAAATGGCATGCCATTACCGCGCTGGCCGCCATCAGTCAGCCCGCCGCCCCGCCACCTAACATGCGGCAGTCTCGGGGCGGTCCCAACCGGCGCGTAAGAGGGTCGTCACCGGGGCCTGTCCCATCTCGAGGTCAGGGACACCACTAACGCGCGTCACGCCCATCACCCACATGAAACAGGGCGTGCACCTTATACCAACCGAAACAGCCCCAAGAACCACGCCGACCAAAAAGTCCCCGACCGACGCGGGGTCGCCGGGGCAGCGACGCCGAGCAGCCGCCACCGCGAGGCACCAGCCGGCGCCGGCCCGGCGGTCGGGCGACGCCGAGCAGCCGCCACCGCGAGGCACCAGCCGGCGCCGGCCCGGCGGTCGGGCGACGCGGGGTCGAGCAGCCGCCACCGCGAGGCACCAGCCGGCGCCGGCCCGGCGGTCGGGCGTGGCCGTCGGGACGCCCGTTACCCAGTCAGAAATCATCGGCACGCTGGGGCCGGTGTGGGGCACCGGCTGCCAGCTGTCGAACTGGCGGCGGCCCTCAGCCCGCGTCACCGGCGGCTCCTGCGGCTTCTGAGCGGCCGCCGCCGACACGGCGGAGTCAGCTTGACACTCCACCGGGCCATAATACGGGGACGGAGTCACGAGCAGCGCGGTCACGGAGAACGGAAACGGGGGGAGTCAGCTGGGTACCCCACCGGGCCGTAATACGGGGACGGGGCCACGAGCAGCGCGGTCACTGAGAATGGAGGCGGGGGGGGGGGGGGTCAGTCGGGTGCCCCGCCGGACCGCCACACGGGGACAGAGACACGTGCAGCGGGGTTACGGCGAACAGAGACGGGGGGGGGGGGAGTCAGCTGAGCACCCCGCCGCACCGCCACACGGGGACAAAGTCACGAGCAGCAGGGTCACGGAAAACAGAGACAGCGGAGTCAGCCGGGGACCTCACCGGACCGCCGCACGGGGACAGAGACACGCGCAGCAGGGTCGCGGAAAACAGAGACAGCGGAGTCAGCCGGGGACCTCACCGGACCGCCACACGGGGACAGAGACACGCGCAGCAGGGTCACAGCGAACAGAGACTGAGCAACCGCGCGGGTCAGCTTTCAGCATTGGTCAGCGGGCGACACCGATGATCACAGTCGGACACTGGCCAGTCCACGGCCACAACCTCGGCGGAGTCAGCTCTGGCTGCGGCCCGCTACTCTGTCGGCGCGGGCTCGGTCGGCGCGCGAGCATGGGCGCCCGCGCCCGGCCAGCTCTGCCCGCACCTGCCACGTGGTGGACTTGCGCAGGAAGAAGAAGATGGCCGCGGCCCAGGACAGACTGCAGAGCACGATGTAGATGATGGGCTGCAGCTGGATGCGCTCGCCGTGACGCAGCTGGCGGCCAGAGGGCGGCGCCGGTCAGCCGGTATCGGGCGAGCGGCCAGCACGCGACGCCAGCCCGAGCTGGTCGCCCACATAGAGAATAGAGCATCGCCACACAGAGCATCGTTATATGAAGCATAGAACAATAGCACAGAGCACTTTCGGTCAACGCGGACCATCGACCCCAGCACAGACACGCCGTCAGCTACCGCGGCGAGACACTCCATCCACACACTCCCATCCATGCCCTCGGGTCACTTCTGACTTCAAGACACAGCTCTCCACGAGTGGCTTCCGGGGGAAGCCGCACGGCCGCGCTCGTGCAGGACGTCTGATCACGGAACCGGACACCAGGCTCGTCACCACGCCCGCACCACAAGCCACACGCGACACGCCGCTCACCTTCATGATGATGTAGAAGCTGGTGTAGAGCAGCAGGTTGGTGATGAAGATGGCCAGCAGGTAGGAGGCGAAGTCCTTGGGCACGGTGACGCCGCCGAACACAGCCAGACCAAGGTTGAATAGGTTGGCGATCACCAACAGCACCATGCGGTCCGGGTAGGCCGGCCGGAAACAGAGCGTCGGCGACGTGGCCAGGTCGTTGCGCACGTTCTGGTAGATCCGGAGGAACACGCCGCCGTCTGCGGGTGAGGCAAGGGTCAGAGCAGCACCATCCCGGCAGCTGGGACAGGGTGAGAAGGGCCAGTCAGGCATCACTCCGATGGCTGGGAAAGGGGGAGGGTCATCCCGGCCCAGCAAGGCCTCGCCGGCTGAGGATAGAGCTGGGGTGGGGGTTAGCCTACCTCATCACGGCCTCAGGCACCAGTGGCTGGAGGTTGGGCAGCGAGCCAGCTAGTCACGGCTCCGGCCGCTCGCTGGCACCCGTTGACCGGGGAAGACCGAGCGACCGTGGGAATTCCCAGCGCCCAGCTGATTCCCACCCAGCTCCGGTGCGTGTGGTGTGATGTGACGAGTGTTTCTCAGTTGGTTCTGATGACCCATCTAGTTTTCTCCGACAGCTGGGAGTGCTTATCAAGGGGCCCAACAGTAATCAATCGCATGGCAAACGCCCTAACCTGTCATCCCCCACTCGTTCAGGCCCCGCCCTGACATCCACAAGAGACGCTTATCCAACCACGTTCACAGCACGCCGGGAGAGAGCAGGCGTCAGAGGCCGCGCGTTACAAGACATCGAGCCATGCGATACCGAGCAACGCTCGGTCAGGGCGGACTCACTGGGCGACCAGCGGCCCATGTAGTAGATCTGGGCGGCTATCCGACAGCCACCCGACACGGACCAACGCTCGGTCAGGGCGGACTCACTGGGCGACCAGCGGCCCATGTAGTAGATACGGGCGGCTACCCGACAGCCACCCGACACGGACCAACGCTCGGTCAGGGCGGACTCACTGAGCGACCAGCGGCCCATGTAGTAGAGCTGGGCGGCTATCCGATAGCCACCCGACACGGACCAACGCTCGGTCAGGGCGGACTCACTGAGTGACCAGCGGCCCATGTAGTAGATCTGGGCGCTGAGCACCACGCAGATGCACAGATGCAGCGCGATGAATGAGAACCAGAAGTAGACGGTGCCCTCGAGCACGCCGATGACGCCGACGAACACGACGAACGACAGCACCAGGAAGGTGACGTAGGCGCTGGCGTTGATGTCCGGGTGACGCGTCTGGTAGATCTTGAGCATGCAGAGCACGGCGATGACGTACATGAAGGCCGTGTCTGCCGGACACGCGAGGTCGGTTATACTCTTAAGGAAAGGGCTGCTGTTCCTGAGCGATGTGATCCTTGCAATCATTTCAAAGAGAAGTGATGCGCTGGGCGTCGTTACAGCCTACGACCCCCGAAAAAGCATGTACCGCCAGCCGGACATGTGTCCCGATCCCAACGGTGAATCTAGGTCCTAATAGGGTTCAAAGTTCGTGAAATTCTGGGATTTTTCGAGAGTTCCGGAAACGCGTCTGCTGCCAGCATTCTCAACCGGCATGCCTCCTGGTCACCACTTAAGACTTCCCTCATTCCAGCACGAAAACGAATGCAAAACACATATGCCATCCTCGACGTCATCGTAGCCTGGTAACGCACAGTAGCACGCAGCACGCAGGAGCCTGGTGACGCACAGTAGCGCGGAGCACGCAGGAGCGCAGCCTGGTAATGCACAGTAGCACGGAGCACGCAGAGCACAGCCTGGTAACGCACAGTAGCACGGAGCACGCAGGAGCCCGGTAACGCACAGTGGCACGGAGCACGCAGGAGCGCAACCTGGTAACGCACAGTAGCACGGAGGACGCAGGAGCCTGGTAGCGCACAGTAGTACGAAGCGCGCAGGAGCGCAACCTGGTAACGCACAGTAGCACGGAGCACGCAGGAGCGCAGCCTGGTAACGCACAGTAGCACGGAGCACGCAGGAGCGCAGCCTGGTAACGCACAGTAGCACGGAGTACGCAGGAGCGCAACCTGGCAACGCACAGTAGTACGGAGCACGCAGGAGCGCAACCTGGTAACGCACAGTAGCACGGAGCACGCAGGAGCCTGGTAACGCACAGTAGCACGGAGCACGCAGGAGCCCGGTAACGCACAGTAGCACGAAGCGCGCAGGAGCGCAACCTGGTAACGCACAGTAGCACGGAGCACGCAGGAGCGCAACCTGGTAACGCACAGTAGTACGGAGCACGCAGGAGCCTGGTAACGCACAGTAGCACGGAGCAGGCAGGAGTTCACACACAAACTGACAGCGCAGACTGCGCCCACCCGGACTGCGCGGGTGCCCTCGGTTCCAGCGGCCTGGCGCTGGCCCGCCTCACCGAACTGGAAGTTGGAGTAGCTGGGGCAGACGTGGTAGCAGCCACTGAGGATGCCCTCCATCATGAGCGCGGCGCCCATGGCGTAGAAGAGACCGAAGTGCCGCGGGATGCCGTAGGACTGGGGGCGGTGAGCCGGGTAAGCGCGCTGACGCCGACGAGGAGCTTAGCTGACGGTCCGACCGTCAGATGAGCGGCCGGAGAGAAGGAATGGGTGGAGACGGCAGGGGTGGAGACGGAAGGGATGGAGACGAGGAGATGGAGACGAGAGGGATGGAGGCGGGGAGACGGAGGCGGAAGGGACGGAGACAGGAGGGACAGAGGCGGAATGGACGGAGGCGACGGCGCACGAATATGAAGAGAGATAGGGAGGACAACGGGGTACAGAGACGGAGCAGAATGGCGGTAAAATGGGAGAAACCGAGACGCATTAAGATCAACGATAAGCAACGTAATTAAATGAATACAACGATACGACGCCCGCAAAAACGAACAGCAGTACGGAGAGCGGAAGAAAAAACTCGAGCATCGCAACACCGCGACACCGCAGTGTGTGTCCCATGCACAACATGGCGGTCATAGTCTAGCCTGATGGCGCAAAGTGATCCATCCTTGCCTCTGTTGCCGCCCTTTGCAGCAGCCCCTTGTCACATTTGAAGCCACCGCCACATGCCGGAACACGAACGTTCGGCAGCGCTCGGGGACGACGGAGCAATCGCTCACCGCCTTCCGTTCCAGCTCAAACCGGTCCTCACCTGCTCGAACCGGTCGTTGGCGCGGATGTTGGCCTGGTGCAGCAGGTCGCGCCGCTTGGTCAGGCCGATGAAGAGCAGGCCCAGCAGCACGTAGCCGACGTTGGAGTAGACGTGGTTGAAGTCAGAGAGCACGCCGAGCGGGTGTGCGCAGAGGAAGTTGTAGTAGCAGATGTCTTGGTCACCGGTCACGTTCAGTACCTGGCCGGGAACGACGGACGTTCACGGCTGGCTGGGCTGGCCGGCGTCAGATGCACCAGCGACATGACCAATGCTGATTACAAGACACCACAAAGACGAGAATCGCAGCGGAACAACCGAACTGCTTAGGCGCATGGAAGTTTGGTTTTCACCCGCGCATCCTTCACTTGACCAGAGAAAATAAAGCTCGCATCAATTTACAGTCGCACAACGGAACTACCAAAAGGATCACAGCACAGTGCCTCCGAGCACTCCCATTTCAAGATCACCTGGCAAACAGCAGCCGTCCACCAGTGCTGTCGTGCCATCCGTCAGTACGGTACATGTGACGCCACAGGAGAAATATCAAGGCAGCATGCGGCCAGGCATGCTCACCGGTCACTTTTTCACAGCTTTTACACACACTCTCTGGCAGGATCTCGACGGTCACTAGACCACATTTCGCACACTACCTCTGTGGTACGGTTTGTTAATCCGCGGGCTAGTGTAGGTGAGGCCATGGTCCAAGCCGGACTTCAGAAGTTTTTTCCTCGGCCGGCTGCTACACAGGAGATGGCACCAACTAAGGAGTGACCACCCTGCCGCGGGCTTCACGCTCCACGAACTACCGTCCGCGGCGGTGGGCTCACGGTCATGGCTTGGCTTTAAATGCCCCTTCCCCCCAGTCCGGGTGGCAACGACACGAGGACACGGTCCCGGCTCCTGTCACCGGAGCGGGCCTCCCATTCACCCGGTCACACGAGTCATGACAACCCCCCGTATGCATGGGCGCCACCTGGGACGCGTTCCCCATTGGCAAAGTACCTACCACAAGTTGCGGCTTACAACGTCACAAGCGCTTAAGTCACACGCAAGCGACTATACTCCAAGCTGCAACAGCTGTTGTGACGCACTTACCAGTGACGTCAAAGGTCATGACTTGTGGACGGCGTTTGTGTGGGGGAAGGTGGCCCTGGGGAGTCTTACAGCAAGCGTGGGGTCAAGACTGCCCCGCAAGCGTGCCGAAAGACTGAAACCTCTGCCGTGTGCATGGCACGCATGTGTGACAGCAGTGTAACTGAGCGCTTCCAACAAATATTTTTTTTTACAAAAGATCCACTTTTCGCCACGCATAACCAAAACATTGCTACTGTAAGACTCTTCCACTAGGCCCATTTCCTGCACAGTGCGACGCTGATTCCCTAAGCTCATGCCTCATGCGAGCCACGATCCTTGGCCCAGCCAGGTCAGTCTGGTCGCAACCACACCCACCTTCTGGTAGGTGATGACCAGTTGGACGACCGGCACGGCATAGAAGACGGCGATGGTGATCAGGTTCCAGATGTACAGCTGCGACTTCTTGGCCAGCGCGCGCGGGTTCTTGCGCGCCAGGTCGGACACGAACAGGAGCGTCTTGGTCCTGTCGGCAGCCGGCCCACCGCGTCAGGGTCGGGTCGTCGGGGCCCGTGGGGCACCTTCGGGTACCAGTCCCGAAACGGCACCAACGGCCTGGACATCTAACCCTGAACAAAACATTCGAGAAACAACGGAAACCGGGATAAGTGCGGACTGTGTGTGTTCTGCAAGTTGAACCGAGTGTCGCACCACGCCAGCGTCGGCCAGACTCAGCTAGCCTATGCACAACCCGTCTTTGGCAGGGCGCCGCCCTTGTGTTCGTGCGTCATGCTCTCAGCTCTGTTCCCAGCTCAGCAGTTCAGGACCGTTCTCAGCCCCACCGCACACACTGCCAATTAACTGAAAACGGGTCCACACGGCTGAAAGACCGGGCTCGGACAGACGCGGTCGGTGAGTTGCATGGAATGAGCCAGGCTCCCGCGCCGGAGCTGGCGGTCAGTGCCAGGCTATGGCCGGTGCGACTCATGCTGCCCCATGCTGCAGTACTGAGAGCCCTCACTGAGACGAGCGCGCCCTCCTTCATACAGACCCTGTGCATGATAGACCGTCGGGGTGGCAGGAGCCCACAGACCCTGTGCATGGTAGACCGTCGGGGTGGCAGGAGCCCACAGGCCCTGTGCATGGTAGACCGTCGGGGTGGCAGGAGCCCACACGCCCTGTGCATGGTAGACCGTCGGGGTGGCAGGAGCCCACAGGCCCTGTGCATGGTAGACCGTCGGGGTGGCAGGAGCCCACAGGCCCTGTGCATGGTAGACCGTCGGGGTGGCAGGAGCCCACAGGCCCTGTGCATGGTAGACCGTCGGGGTGGCAGGAGCCCACAGACCCTGTGCATGGTAGACCGTCGGGGTGGCAGGAGCCCACAGACCCTGTGCATGATAGACCGTCGGGGTGGCAGGAGCCCACAGACCCTGTGCATGATAGACCGTCGGGGTGGCAGGAGCCCACAAACCCTGTGCATGATAGACCGTCGGGGTGGCAGGAGCCCACAGGCCCTGTGCATGATAGACCGTCGGGGTGGCAGGAGCCCACAGGCCCTGTGCATGATAGACCGTCGGGGTGGCAGGAGCCCACAGGCCCTGTGCATGGTAGACCGTCGGGGTGGCAGGAGCCCACAAACCCTGTGCATGACAGACCGCCAGGGTGACAGGACCGTGGTCACATGATGCGACACGGTAGATGAAACGGCAGGATCAGCCCGCCCAGCGCCCGCTCGGTCACGGATGGCGGGGAGTGTAGAGCCTCCAGCAGCTCCAGCCTCCAGCCTCCAGCCTCCAGCCTCTAGCCTCCAGAGCCTCCAGCCCCCAGCCCCCAGCCTCCAGCCTCCAGCCTCCAGCCTCCAGCCTCCAGCCTCCAGCCTCCAGCCTCCAGCCTCCAGCTCCAGTCTTCAGCCTCCAGCGACTCCAGCCTGCGCCCTGCAGCCTTCAGCCTCCAGCCTCCAGACTACAGGCTCCAGCCTCCAGGCTCCAGACTCCAGGCTTCAGCCTTCAGACTCCAGATTTCATCCTCCAGCCCCCAACCCCCAGCGGCTCCAGCCTACAGCCTCCAGCCTTCAGCCCCCGCCCCCCCCCCCCCCCCCCCACCCCATCAGCTCTAGCCTTCAGCCCACCAGCGGCTCAGGGCAGGTCACTGCGTCAGGTTAGGTCATGGTCAAATCAGGTCACTGCGTCAAGGCATGCCACTTCATCATGGCATATCACTGTCAGGGCAGGTCACCGTGTCAGATTAGGTCAATGTGTCAGGGCATGCCACCGACAAGGCATGTCACGGCATCAGGGCATGTCACGGCATCAGGACATGTCACGGCATCAGGGCATGTCACTGCGTCAGGACATGCCACTTCGTCACGGCATGTCACCGTCAGGGCAGGTCACCGCGACCGTTGCTGGCAATGTGAGCGTCACGCCCCACGCCGCTGGTGCGCTGCCATCACTTGACACCGACTGCAGCTCCCTGCGGTAGGCGGCAGGGAGGTGTCAGACGCAGCAGCTGGGCGCACTGAAGTCCCGCCGGTCCTGCGAGGAGCCGTCGTGTCGTGTCGTGTCGTGTCACGCATCAGAGCCACTATATCACCCGCCAGACGCTCATGGTGTGGCCACGGTGTGACCGAGCCATCAGAGGCCCGCCGGTCACCAAACGCGCCCATCTCGACACCCCGACCAACCCCTGGCGGCCGCTTCGGACCCTGCGGGTGCCGTCACCGCCAAGTCATCGCCCACGGGTCACCAGCCATTCCGCCACGACGGGTTACCCCTGAGCTCCCTGCATGCAACCACCAGGCGCCTCCGCCTGCACACACAGCAGTCCCGCGCTCCGGTCACCGCCCAGGGCGCCAGCGCGCCGCCGTGCCGCCCGCCACCGGGCACTCATACCTAACGCACGCTTTACGGTACAAGCCGTCCAGCATTCGGTCAAGGTCGACCCCGTCCAAGGACGAGTCGTCGCTGTGGACGCGCTGGTAGCGGCCGCGCGGACTGAAAGACGGCAGCGGCGGCCCTCAGCCGACAGGGGTCCAGAGCCGCACGGCCACCCGCCAGCCCTCAGCCGACAGGGGTCCAGAGCCGCACGGCCACCCGCCAGCCCTCAGCCGACAGGGGTCCAGAGCCACACGGCCACCCGCCAGCCCTCAGCCGACAGGGGTCCAGAGCCACACGGCCACCCGCCAGCCCTCAGCCGACAGAGGTCCAGAGCCGCACGGCCACCCGCCAGCCCTCAGCCGACAGGGGTCCAGAGCCACACGGCCGCCCACCAGCCCTCAGCCGCCAGGGGTCCAGAGCCGCACGGCCACCCGCCAGCCCTCAGCCGACAGGGGTCCAGAGCCACACGGCCACCCGCCAGCCCTCAGCCGACAGAGGTCCAGAGCCGCACGGCCACCCGCCAGCCCTCAGCCGACAGGGGTCCAGAGCCACACGGCCGCCCACCAGCCCTCAGCCGCCAGGGGTCCAGACCTGCACGGCCGCCCGCCAGCCTCATCTTCACACCGGCCATGTCGCGTGGCCAACGCAACGGGCACACAACTACATATATAACAGAGGCAACAGATTGACAGGACAGGATATGGCTAGACAACCGAAGCACGTCGCCTGCGCGCTGCACCGCACAGTAAGCGCCGCCAAAGCCAGCTTGGCCAGGCCCGGCCGACGGCCGCCGCTCACCGGAATACGTCCTTGTCATGCTCGGCCTCGTGCAGCATGTCGATCTCCGTCTCGTCGAGACCCGACTGGTCTGAGTCGGGCCGCTGCACGCTGCCAGAGGCGCCGCTGCTGGACGGAGAGACGGCCGCACGCGCCGCCGCCGCCGTGTCTACGACGCCCCCGATAGCGTTAGCGGGGGGGGGGGGGGGGGGGGGGGGGGCGCGGTGCACGTGTCGGCAGACACCACAGAACGCAGACCCACCGACCAGACGGAGGCACCGTGCAGGTGGGAGTCAGGTCGGCACGCCGACCAGCCGCAAACCCCGCACTGGCTGCACGGGGCTGCGACAATGCCCAGATGGTTAGCGTACCCCGATCCGTTTAACGTCTGAACACCTTTAAACAAGTCTGAACACATTTTAAAGCCAGGAAGTTCATGACAGGATATCGCAGCACCAGTTGGCAAGCACAGAGTGGAGACCACTGCGGAAGGAGGCCGGCAGTTCGGCAGCCCCGGTCGTGACCGGCAGCGGGCGCCAGTGGTCCGGTCCAGCCGGGCCGGGCCGCGCCGACAGAGCCGCACCTGAGCTGGCCGTCGAGATGGCGCCATAGTTGGCCATCGGCGGCGACTCCTCAGGAAGCCCCAGCCGCTGCTGCCGCTGCCTGTCGGGCCAGCGCTCGGCGTCATGCAGGCCGGCCGGCGGCGCGCACAGCCCAGCACCACCCGGCACGAGTTCCGGGCACACATCGGCAGCCACGGAGTGGTACTCAAACACGCGGCAAGGCAGAGTTCCACCCACATCTCTCAATTCGCACCCATTCTACGCTTATTAAACGCTGGCGCACGACGTAAGTCCGCATGGCCGGGATATACGGGCACGGAGTGGTCCGTCAGCCCGGCGCCGAGTCGTGGGCTGATCGGCCGGCGGCGGCCGACCTACCTGACGTAGTGGCCGACACTGAGCAGGATGGACAGCAGGTAGAAGAGGCCGCAGAAGCCGAGCGCACCCACCGTTGCCGTCACGTAATCAGCGGGCGATATCGTCTCCTGGCAGGGCGGACGGCGGAGTCAGCGGCGCACGCGGCGACGCTCCCACACCATCAGGCGACGACGGCGAGCAGCACCGCGGCGTGGACACGATGTGGCAGGCTTCCCATGCCAATTAGCTGGTCACGAAACATTGACTTCTAGGTTGTCACCTTACCCGCAACAGCAAGGCTGTAACAGTCCTCGCCACCCAAGTCCAAGCAGCACAGATGGTAACTACTTCTGACCCATGTTTATCGCGTAGCGCCTGCCGCTTTCTGAGCTTCTGGTAATCCCGCCGCTCCCCTTCCTCCCCCCGTAGCACGCACCAGAACACACAATACCAGCCATCCATGCGGCCAATACAGCGCATGAGCACGGTGCCTCACCTGAACGACCACCTCGACCCGCTTCTGACGCAGCGCGCCGATGTGTTCGTAGGCATGGCTGCACTGTGAGTCGTCGCCGTGCACCACGAGCACTATGAACATGCCCAGCGGGAAGTTCTCGCGCTGAAACGGGCCGCGCGTTAGACAGTGTCCAAGCAACGGAGCTAAAGGGCTGCGCGAAGACCGACATACCCACTGCAACGGGGCTAACGGGCTGCGCGAAGACCGACATACCCACTGCAACGGGGCTAAAGGGCTGCGCAAAGACCGACATACCCACTGCAACGGGGCTAAAGGGCTGCGCGAAGACCGACATGCCCACTGCAACGGAGCTTAAGGGCTGCGCGAAGACCGACATACCCACTGCAACGGGGCTAAAGGGCTGCGCGAAGACCGACATACACACTGCACAGGCCACGGGGGATTGACACCGTGTGCCGATCTACGTCTACGCCGATGTGTCCCAAAGACCGGCCGGGCGGCACATCCGGACTTCACGCGGCTTAAAGGCCAGACCCCAAACTGCAGCGTGAATCTGACCGACTTTCAAAGAAGATTAACCATTCGGACGGTACGGCGGAGGGCGACGCGGCGCTTCGCGTAAGCAAACGGCACTGGGCCGGACGGTGGCCTGTTAGTGCCGAGTCTGTGGCGGCAGACACTGGGCCAGACGGTGGACGGCCAGTGCCGTGTCTGTGGCAGCAGACACTGGACCAGGCGGTAGCCTGCCAGTGCCGTGTCTGTGGCAGCAGACACTGGGCCAGGTGGAAGCCTGTCAGTGCCGTGTCTGTGGCGGCAGACACTGGGCCGGACGGTGGACGGCCAGTGCCGTGTCTGTGGCGGCAGACACTGGGCCAGGCGGTAGCCTGCCAGTGCCGTGTCTGTGGCAGCAGACACTGGGCCGGACGGTGGACGGCCAGTGCCGTTTCTGTGGCAGCAGTCATTGGGCCGGACGGTGGACGGCCAGTGCCGTGTCTGTGACAGCAGACACTGGGCCAGGCAGTAGCCTGTCAGTGCCGTTTCTGTGGCGGCAGACACTGGGCCGGACGGTGGCCTGTCAGAGCCGTGTCTGTGGCAGCAGGCACTGGGCCAGGCGGTGGCCTGTCAGTGCCGTGTCTGTGGCAGCAGACACTGGGCCGGACGATGGACGGCCAGTGCCGTGTCTGTGGCGACCACTGCTGGTCTGAGTTGCCGGTCGGTGCCGAGTCAGTCATCGGTGCAGCTGTCCGGCGCCGCCCGGCTGGGGACCGTCGGTCGGCAGGGTGGCCAGCAGGACGGCTGGCAGGACGATCGGCAGGACGGTCGGTAGGACAGCGTCAGGGGACTGCCGCCGTTCGTCGGCGGACTCGTCCCCCGCCTGGCATCGCACCGGGACAGCGACGCCGCACTTACCCTCACAGTGATGCCCGCCTTCAGCGTCATCGTCTGGTACTGGTTGCCGTAGGCCACCTCCTGCTGCGAGTCGAATATCGGACACTGTAACACAGCCGGCAGCGTTAGGTATGCATCTTTAGCCAGCCATCACACAGCCAGCCCACGTAAGACAGATTTAAATCATTGGGGTCACATGGACACGAAAAGGCGAGCTCATCATCTACCTTCGTGAAGAAGCAGCTGAATAGAATTTGGCGCAGGAAAAACAAGTTTCAATTTCTCCTGTTCTTGTAAAGGGTAGAGCATTATATGCGAAAACAAAACTTTTTAACCCCACCAAATTCCGAAAATCTGGCAAGTTGCGCCACACCTTCTTGCCTGCCGATATAGAGTAAGACATCGTGATAACAAAAATATCACTCCCGCGTAATTGCATCTCAATGAGCCTCTGCTACGGCATTTCAGAATTACTAGACCGAAAAGCGAACCCTCCTGGCGAAATGAGACACTGCGAGATTCGGTAGCCAGTGGAAAGCACCGATTTACGTAATTATTTAAGTTATTACGATGAAATTTTTACACAGCGATTTTCGGTGCGGCTTCCCTTTAAACACTGACACAAGTCAAGAGGAAGGCGGACACCAGATGGCACCAGCGAGACCCCAGCTCTCGCCCCGGTGGCATATGGCAGGGGACTGGAAACCCTGTCACTACAGAGGCCGACTCACAACCTGCCACCACAGGGAGGCCGACTCACAACCTGCCGCCACAGGGAGGTGGCCTCATAACCTGCCGCCACAGAGAGGTGGACTCTCAGTCAGGAACCACAGGGAGGTGGACTCACAACCTGCCACCACAGAGAGGTGGACTCTCAGTCAGGAACCACAGGGAGGTGGACTCACAACCTGCCACCACAGAGAGGTGGACTCACAACCTGCCACCACGGAGAGGCGGACTCGCGAACTGTCAGCATTGGGAAGCAGACTCACGAGCTGTCAGCTCACGGAAGCGCACTCACGAACTGTCAGCTCACGGAAGTGGACTCACGAACTGTCAGCATTGGAAAGCGGGCCCACGAGCTGTCAGCACAGGAAAGCGGACCCACGAACTGTCAGCTCACGGAAGCTGACTCACGAAATGCCGGCTCCCGGAAGCGGACTCACGAACTGTCAGCTAACGGAGAGACGGACTCACGAACTGACAGCTCACGGAAGCGGACCCACGAACTGTCAGCTCACGGAAGCGGACTCACGAACTGTCAGCTCACGGGAGCGGGCTCACGAACTGTCAGTATTTGGGAGCGGACCCACGAACTGCCAGTTCACGGCAGCGAGCAACAAACAGTCAGCACAGGGAAGCGGACCCACGAACTGTCAGCTCACGAAAGCGGACTCACGAACTGTCAGTATTTGGAAGCGGACCCACGAACTGCCAGCTCATGGCAGCGAGCAACAAACAGTCAGCACAGGGAAGCGGACCCACGAACTGTCAGCTCACGGAAGCGGGCTCACGAACTGTCAGCACAGGGAAGCGGACTCATGACCAATTTCTACGGGAAAGCACAATCGCGCAGTCACTACAGTGAGGCGGACTCACAAGCCGTTACCACAGGGAACTGACTCACAGCCTGCCAACGAAGGAACATGTGTCAGAGTCCGCTCGTCAGAACTATATGGAAGCGAGACAGCATCCACAGCCGGGCAGCCGTCACACTACCAGGAACCAGCTGCTTACTTACAGGAAAGCAAGTAAAGTAGGGCAAAACAATAAATAGAGGATTCATTTGCTCTGCGGTACCAGAGTGGTCCATGTACGACGGCACTGGTCACACCGGTGGCGAACCACACTGAATTCCCATTTTGGCCGTCAGCGCGGCGGTCGGCAGAGCCTGTCGGCCGGCAGTGAACGTACCCAGGCTCTGTGGTCTGTTTGGGTTCCGCCGAGCAACAAAACGGTGGCGAAACCCATCCGGCACGACCGCGACGGCCCGCGCCCCGACGCTGCTCCCCAGCCTGTGCTCACCGACACGTTCTGGATGCTGACGGTGGCGCACAGGTCGTCCGATGAGCTGACCTTGACCAGCGCCGTCGACACGTCGGCCGGAAAGTTGAAGCGGATGAACTGCGGCGAGGAGGGCGTCATCTCCAGCTTGCGCGGCGCCTGCAGACTGGGGGCAGGGGCGGACGGGCTGCCAGTGCTCGAATGGGCGGGCGCAGCGTCTCCGGTCGGCCCATGGCGGGGTGACGATAAGAGCATCGTCCCGTCCCGACCTCCACGTCCCGTTCCACCGGACAAACGCTAACAAACTATGTCGAGCACGCCAGACTGGACACTGCGCGCGCTGCAGGAGCATGTTCACGATCAGGATGTTCGGCAATATTTTATTATCAACAACAAAATATAAATCCCTTCGGTCCGGCACAAGAATGTGTTGAAACATGAGCACTTGACATTTCGAATTACTGAGTGTAAAAGGGAAGGACGTTCACAGCTTAAGCAGGCGTTGTAGAAATTGATCCTGAACCTATAAGCTGCTGTAAGCCTATTCGCAAACCAACGCCACGAGTGAGAACGCTAGCATGGACGTAACAAACAATTAAGCACAGAATGGCGTTTTCTGGGCCGAAGTCAGCTGTAAATTTTCAGACGTCTGCCCCATGGCTGGTCATCAGTCTGCTCACACGTGGTCGCAGCGTATTGTGGCGTACGGGCATGTCCGTGCTGAGCTACAGTCCAGCTGGTAATGAAGTACTTCAAAATTGCAGCTCTGAGTCTCGTTCGACTTGAGACGAAGATGGAATTATTTGCGTATTTCTAACCTTGGGTGATCCATACACAGCTCCGGAAGTCAAGTCAAACGATACGCAATCTCGCACCTCTACCACACGGCTTCCGTAAAAAGCTACAAAGTTGGCACTTTCTCTTCAATCGCGATCGTGCAAAATCCCGGCTGCCAATGCCGTGGCCTGCGCTGGACCCGGCCAGCCCGGGTCGGCTTTCCGCCCGTTTTTGCCGCGTCGGCGCCTGATCACGCACTCCGCCCACGATCGCCCAGCCCGCAATAACGCCCCGAGAGCGCGTGCAGATGGAGGGTGAGCGATCGTTCAGGGGACAGCCGGCCTGTCCCTGTCAGAGGATCGCGGGCCTATCAGAGGACATTGAACCTGTCGGAGGACATTGGACCTTCAGACGACAGTGAACCTGTCAGAGGACAGTGGACTTGTCAGAGAACAGTGGACCAGTCTGGGGCAGTGGACCCGTCAGAGGACAGTGGACCCGTCAGAGAACAGTGGACCAGTCTAGGGCAGTGGACCCGTCAGAGGACAGTGGACCCGTCAAAGGACAGTGGGACTGTCAGAGGACAGTGGACCTGTCAGAAAACAGTGGACCAGTCAGAGAACAGTGGACCTGTCAGAGGATAGTGGACCTGCCAGAGGACAGTGTATCTCTCAGGACAGTGGACTTGCCAGAGGACAAGGGACCCGCCGGAGGACAGCGGACATGTCAGAGGACGGTGGACCTTTTGGAGGGCAGTGGACCCGTCAGAGGACAGTGGACCTATCAGAGGACAGTGGACCTGTCAGCGGATAGCGGACCTGCCCGACAGCAATGCGCCCGTCCACCGACGGCACAAGCCCGCCGGCGCGGTACGCCACGCCAGCGGCGAGCCTGGCACGGCGGGCCCGTCACTGGTCCTTGTCAGCCCGGACACAGCTGGCGGCGGCCCGGGCCGGGCGGCGGCAACAGACGGCCACGCAAGGGGCACACGGCAGTAACAAAACTCACGGCCGGCAGCGAATATCTGCAGCAACTGTCAAAGTGATACTCGCTGGCGGCGCTCGGTGCAGTGAGCTCCACGGACGCACGTGGCACGGGAGGGAGAGGGCCCCGTCCGCGAGGCCCCGGGAGGGCCCGTCCGTCTGTCGGCTCCGTACCCGATGGCGATCCGCTCCCGGCGCAGCACCAGACTGAACCCGACGTTCAGCGAGCTGGCCGTCGACACTTCGAGGAAGACGTCCTCGGAGGGCTGGGCCGCCTCGCGCGCGTGCACGTAGTTCTGCACTGGACAGATGGTCTTGCTCACGTCCATGTACAGGTGTCTGCGGCACGGCACACGGGACAGGCGTCAGACGCGGCGGACACTCTTCAAAACAGTTGTCAGAGCTCGCGGCGTGGCGTGGCGCACCTCGGCACACCTAGAGGGCGGCGCGCCGTGGACAAAGGCTGGAAGATTTGGGTGGCCTTTTGGGTATGACAACACATTTTGCCAAGGGTCTTGGCTAACCCACAACGTTGCATCTACAATCTAAGCGCAGACAAAAAACAACCGGGCGGTGGACTTTCAGCGTGGCGCGAACGACATCAACGCAACTGCTGTTCGCGCCGGTGACCTCAACAGCGAACATCTCGCCGCGAACTGCCGACCGCGGCGCGGCCACGTCTCACCAGACCCGCTCTCCGGCCTCTCGAGCAGTGACGCCAAGCGTCCGCGCCCTGGCTGACGGCCCGGGGGGGGGGAGCCTCCGCTCACTTGGCGTCGGCGCGCTGGATGGCCAGCGGCAGCGGCCATGAGAGGATGCCGCGCTGCTGCCGCACGGCGAACAGCAGCGGCAGGTCGAGCGTGGCGTTCCCCGAGCTGACGGACACGCGCAGTGCCGAGTCCTGGCGGCAGAAGGGCCGCGTCAGGTCAGCCGTTACCAGACGGCCCGCGACAGGCCAGCCGGCACCAGACGGGCCGCGTCAGACCAGCCGTTACCAGACGGGCCGCGACAGGCCAGCCGGCGGGGCCGCGTCAGGCCAGCCGGCACCAGACGGGCCGCATCAGGCCAGCCGGCACAGACGGGCCGCGTAGGCCAGCCGGCACCAGACGGCCCGCGTCAGGCCAGCCGGCACCAGAAGCCCGCGTCAGGCCAGCCGGCACCAGACAGGCCGCGTCAGGCCAGCCGGCACCAGACGGCCCGCGTCAGGCCAGCCGGCACCAGACAGGCCGCGTCAGGCCAGCCGGCACCAGACGGGCCGCGTCAGGCCAGCCGGCACCAGACGGGCCGCGTTAGGCCAGCCAGCACCAGACAGCTGCCAGGCTCACCAGGCTTGCAATGCCAATATGGATAACGCAGCTGCAATGAACTGAACAGTAGCAGGAAGTATGTACATTACAGCTAAACACCAAATGTGGTCAAAGTGTTTAACTGCACTGTCCATTAGATCAGCGCAGTCTGTTCCTATAATGTCTCAGCAGCCTGAGGCCAATGTCTCTGGGGGCGCCACCAGAAGCTTCCACCTCCACAAACCTCCGAAAGGTTGGCAACATGGTACACGAAGATAAACTCGGTGGAGACATTGACGACGCTGGTGTAGATGTGGTCCAGTGAAGCCATTACCACCTCCGGCCGCATGGCGCCGCCTGCCTGTCGCACTGGCGACGGTACGGGCGCGTCCTGATGGGGGGGGGGGGGGGCGGGCGGTCAGTGGGAGGCGGGCGCTCGCTGGCACACAAGCCATGTACAGGTGTCTGTACATGGCACCTCATGCCTGTACATGGCACCATACATGCACCTCACAAATTTTAAACCTAAACTGCCACATGCATGCTTTTAAAATAGGGACCGACAAAACATCAATTTCATATTTTCTGCCAGCCTGCCAAAAGGAGACAGGTTCAGACAATCTATTAGCATACCCTAAGATCAGAATTGGCAGCCTCCTAACACAAATCTTCTCTGGTTGAAAGAAAACTGTGACCATTAAAAGTCAAGTGATTAGAAAAATGAATGGTCAAAACATTCTTCATTTAATCATTTTCTTGTTGTTCTAGTTAGATGGAAAAATGTAACAATAACCAAAATAATGCCTAAGAGATATCACATATCCTGGAGATGCCAGGGTTTTTTACATAATTACTGTTATGCCAGTTTATAAAGCAGTATTTGGACTAAATACTTACCAGCGGATGAAAAATAGATAGCAGGTCAGCATCACACACATGGTTGAGAAGGAGCAGAGTGCTATAAGCCCAGCCAAGAATTGACCCACAGCAAGCCATCATGTTTTGTTTTTTTAAGTATGGTAACAGATTTATGCCTCCATAGTGCAAAATGCCAAGTAGCACTACCACAAGTGCTCTATAAGACCTTTCTTCATTCAGCCAAAAGAATGCAGCCTAGAGAAATGCTTCTTTCCTCTGGGAGTGGATGAGGCAAGCTCCTGAAAAGCAACAGGACATAATTATCCTCTAGTTACATCTTTAAGGCATTTCTTATCATGTGCATGCAGATAAGAACAGGAATGCTGCCACAGATAGCTGTACACAAGTGACACTGTGACATATAAAGAGGATTTATGACAATATTTATGCCCCACTTTTTCAATGATATAATGTCCACAGATGCAAATTAGTTATGAACATGAACAATTATGCTAAGGCTATGGTGGCTAACATAATAATTAAACTTAACTTTATTGCATCACCATCACAGGCCTCTCACTTCATTTGAGCATACTTTTAGCTTTAGGCCAACACTGTTTTCTACTTTATACAAAACAGTACTTGAGAAGAATGCCTAACAATATGCATGTAAAGAGATGAATCAGACCAGATAACACATCGGTGTAATGGTGGGAACTAAATAAGTATAGCCAACAGTCTAATTAATATCAATGTTTCCAACATTCAAGAATGAGGGTCTTCACATGCACATCCATCATGGCACCAATGCAGTCAGCTGATGTTGACTGATGTTGTGCAACAGGCAGTTGCAGCAAGTCAGTCTTTTCCATGCCACCAGGTTATGATGGAATATGTTTTAAGGCATTTAACAAACAAACCCAATGATATAAGCACCCATATTTACCAATCTGTTGCATGCATGAGTAAAGAATTAGTGTATAAGGTCATGTGTCATGATGCAGCTCTCTGACTTCCTGGAACAGGCTGATTCACCAAGATCGAGCAAGAAACCTTTCAAGCATTAGTAACAGCAGATGCACGAACAATTTTGAACAATTCTTTAATCTTCCATCAGCTCTATGTGCCATATAATGGAAATTCATGGCGCATAACCTCACACCAGTCCCCTCTCACACTTCCCACCCTACTTCTCCACAACGGTCTGAAACAACTTAACATAGCGCGAAAAACGCACAGTGTTGTCATCAAACCCAGCAGTAGACATTCATGACTACCATCAGCACCTTTATTCAGCCCTATGTGCCTTACAATGGTAACAAATATCGTACTTCACAACACCGAGCAACCACCACCCACCCAGGCGTCATCGACAGATCCATAGAGATGCTCAAGGCGATAGCTTTGCGATGCGGCTGTCAGCTGATTACACAACAGTAGGGTCAGCACATCCAGCTGATTGCACGATGATGTCAAAAAGACAGCGCGTTTAAAATCCTACATCACCAAAATCCCAACACCTTGCTCACCAGGCCCGATAATTCCATGATGGCACCTGGGTGTTTGCCTTGGAGGCAAACACCCAGGGGCCTCCAAAAGGCAGATGGTGACCGAAAGGAATCACCCCGGACATAAGGGGTCACATGTCAGGACGGAACCGGACTGGCCCGACGGAACTGGAGGCGACAGAACTGGACGAAACGGGACCAGCGGGACAGTAGGGGACCTGACCGAACCGGACAGAGTAGACATTACCGAACGGGATCAGGTGGAATCGGACGGCACCAGACATGAACGAACAGAGCATGACTGTTCTGAACGAATAGGCGTAAGAACGTTTCAAAAAAATGGAGGGCCAGGCTTTGAACATTACCCGCGCCCGGCCGTCGGAAAATCCGTGAAGTTAGCGATTTGTTCAGCGATTTATTCAGCGACGAGTTCCGATTTCCCTGCAAATAAGGCCTCAAGGTCAATTGTGGCATGAAAACATCAAAGATGGCCCTTATTTTGCAATACCATGTTACCTTCGAGGTTAAAAGCTGAGTCAAAGGACGGGGAACTCAATATCACTCAAAAATTGCCAGCTGATTTGAAATTATAAGCATCAAAATATTAACAAGCGCAAGAGCTAGCGTCCGTCAGAAAGTCCTGACCTCTTAAGTCACCTTTCAAGGTCAAAAACGGCCTTAAAGGACGGCGAACTCAAAATCATTTAAAATAACCGGCTGTTTTTCACCTTGCAAATGTCAGAATATTTAACACAAAAAAACTAGAGTCCATCAAAAAGTTCTGACCACTCAAGGTCATCCTTCAAGGCCAAACGCGAACTCAAAGGGCGGGGAACTCGATATCACCCAAAAATTATCGGCCGATATTCAACTTGCAAATGTCAAAATATTCACCACAGATAGAGCCAGCGTCCGTGAAAAAGCTCTGACCTCTCAGGGTCATTCTTCAACGTGAAACGTGGACTCAAAGGACGGGGAACTCCCTAACACCCAAAAATTACCGGCCGATTTTCAACTTGCAAAGGTCAAAATATTCACCACAGAAAAAATTACCTTCCGTCAAAAAGTCCTGACCTCTCAAGGTTAGTCTCCAAGGTCAGACGCGGGCCCAAAAGACGGGGAACTCCACATCACCCAAAAATTACCGGCCGATTTTAAACCTGCCGCTGTCAGAATATTCACCACGGCAAGATCTAACGTCCGTGACAAAGTCCTGACCCCTCAAGGTCATTGTCTTAAGGCTATTCTTCAAGGTCAAACGTGGGCTTAAAGAGCGGGGGCTTCCATAGCACCCAAAAATTACCGGCCGATTTGAACTTGCAAACATCAGAATGTGTACCTTAAATATTGACCTTGAAGGAATATTGGAACACTGACCGACAGGGTCTTCTGTGGTAACATTCTGATGTTTGTAAGTTGAAAGTCAGCCGGTAATTTTTGGGTGATGTTGTGGTGGCACGAGGTCAACACCTCGTCGTGTGGGTCACCAATAGGTGGCGCCAACGAGTGCAATTGCTGTGTGTGTGTGTGTGTGTGTGTGCGTGTGTGTGGGGTGTGTGTGTGGGGGGGGGGTGGGTGTGGGTGTGGGTGTGGGTGTGCGTGTGTGGGTGTGGGGGGGGGGGTGTGGGGTGGTGGGTGTGTGGGTGTGGGTGTGACATTGTGTGTCGTGTGAGAACTGTGTGTGTCTCCACAGCTTCGCTGCACTGCTAATGTTGGTAAATGATATGAGTGATATGCCTACCACAGAGCAATTGCTAGTATAGCTATTGTTTGGCCGCTGATGGCATATTGACTACCATAACTAAGCAGATGTTTGCTGCCGTCAAGTGATGTAGTCGAGCCGAGCCATGTTGATGACAGTGGTGAACAGATGAAGTTAAAAAGGCCATGCAGACTAAACGTGCTTTTCGAAATTATCAACGCAATCACGATATTCCACATTTACTCGCCCGCAACTCTGAACGTGGGCGAGCCAGGAGAATCATAAGAGCCGCCAAACGTTGTTCCTGGTTAAACTTCCTACGACAATTTACATCATCTACTCCCTTAAGCAAAATTTGGGGATTAGTTCGTACACTTTCTGGTAAGCGGCCATCTATTTCTCATCCAGCTCTGCGAATCAACAATGCTTCAGTTGCATCATCACCACAGGTCATGAGGGCTCTTGCCCAAAGTCTAGCAGATTGTTGTTCTTCTGACAATTACAAGGCAGGTTTCATAGATCAAGCGGGGCCCCCCAACTTCATTACATCCCCATTGCTTCCTTTCCGACAATACAGATGACTACAATGTACTATTTTCTTTCTCAGAACTCTGTGATGGGATTAAATCCACGGGTAACACTTTAGTAGGCCAGGATGAGCTACATTACGCTTTCCTCCGTCACCTACCTGACAGCATGCTTCAATTTATATTGAAAATGTTCAATGATTTGTGGTTCTCTCATGTTTTTCCGGAAGCATGGAAGGAAACAATAATTATTATGATGTCAAAACCAGGCAAGGACTCACACGACACGGTCAACTACCGTCTAATTGCGCTCACCAGCTGCTTGGGAAAATTTATGGAACACATGGTTGGCAAACGCCTTGCCTGGATAAAGGATTGTAAAAACTCATATCGGGTCAGCAATGTGGATTTCGACGTAACCGTACCACCTGTGATCATATCATTCGTCTCGAAATAGATATTCGTCGCGCATTTCGCCAAAAACGCCAAGCCACTGCTGTGTTTCTGGATGTTACTTGCGCTTATGATATGCTATATAAACCAGCTTTAATTTTTAAACAAAAAAAAATAGGATTTAAAGGACACTTGGCACTCTATCTTGTGGGATTTCTCTCAGCAGCGCGGCCGTTCCGTGTAAGATGCCGATCGGCGGTGTCTAATGTTCACATTCAAGAGAACGGTCTTCCAAAGGGAGCTGTATATTCTCAACTGCTCTTTAACCTAATGATAGGTGATTTATTTGATGATCTCCCGTCAAGCATATCGTCGTCACTTTTGCGGATGACAGCGCGATTTGGTCCTCAGATGAAGAATATGATCACTCATTGCCACGCCTTCAAAACGCCGTTCACAAGTCAAAACAATGGTCAATACGTTATGGTCTCTATTTTTCCGCTAAAAATCAGCCGTTATGATTTTCAGTAAAGGGCGACGAGATACACCGACATATTCTCTCCAACTGGGCGGGCACAATATTCCTTTTGTTTCATCGTTCAAATTTCTAGGCATCGTTCTCGACCCGAGGTTGTCCTAGGTCCAAGCACGCTGAACATGTCCGCACCCAAATGCGTCACGCGTTTGAATTTGTTTGGGTGCATCTCGGGATCAAGGCACTTTCTATTATTGAATATGGGATCAGTGGTGTATGCAGGTGGCACGGAAGGCAGTCTGAAGTCCCTAACTGTTGCACAAAATATGTTCTTGCGACTTGCACAAGGAGCACTGCTCACATCCCCAATTTCGGCGCCGAAAGTAAAAGCCTTCATTATGCCTTTAGCCCTCCTACGCATTGAGCACACTATAAGGTACGCCACAAAGATAAGACAAAATCCAAGTAACCCAGCATTTGCCTCCACACATATATTGCCACGGATTCATCATACACACTTAGGACCAGCAGAGCGTCGCTCGGGCCTTATACTTGCATCACGTATCAATGTTTCTTGCCATAGTTTAAATTACGTCCTTCCGCGAGCCTCCGTGCCACCTGACTTAGCAGTAGCCCCTTGGCAGCTGGCACCTCGCAAAGTTATGCTTCTTTTTACTGATTCTAAGCGCACCGTCACAACAGCTTATGTGCAACAAAAATTCAGTCGCACGATCGCACATTATCCATACTGTCGCTTTATACATACCGGTGGCTCCATGGCTGAGAACCACACCGGATGCGCGACACTCTGTAACGGCCATTACTCACAAAAATGTAGGTTACCCGATGGAACATCCGTATATCTTGCAGAACTGTTTGCTTTATTTCTTTCTTTGAAGCATATCAAACGACAAAATCATAGGACCAGGCCCATAGTAATTTGCTTGGATTCTAGGGCGGGTCTTTTGTCACTTATTAACCCTGACCTCGCTCAGCATCTCGTTGTTCGTATTACAAACACTTATCATTCTTTATGCACACAAGACATGGACGTTACACTTTTGTGGGTGCCAGGCCATTGGGGTATTACAGGAAATGGGAGGGCCGACCAATTGGCTAAGGAAGCATTGGCCTCCCCTGACATAACGCCAGTCCCTGTTGACCATACTTCAATAAAAACGGCCATTCACAATTCAGCAAAAGAAGTTTGGCAACGACAATGGACGGGAACCACTAGGACACAGCTTCACGACATAAAACCGGAAATTGCACCTTGGCCGTCGGTAAACCATCCAGACCGTTTGGAGGAAAAAGTGTCAGCACGTCTTCGAATCGGACACACAAGGCTTACACGTAGTTATTTATATTTAAAACACCCGTGTCTCCTATCTCATCAGTGTGATCGTCCCCTTTCGGTTAAGCATATTTTGCTTGAATGTGACAAATTGCAACACCAGCGGAAGACACTGGAAACATACTGTCGTCACCACAATGTCGCATTATCGTTTGAGGTCCTCCTAGGTAATAACCATCCACATCTTCTTGACTTTCTATTCTATTTTCTTAGACGTACCGAAATGTTTCAATTATTGTGAAATGGTAAGATGTAGCGTTTTTTCTTTATTCAAAACACAGATTTAAGTTTGAGTCGAAATAGACCCATTAAAAGCGTGGAATGGTCCGAACGGGCCGAAACGCCTCAAACCACATTAACTAAGCTAAACTAAACTGTCGATGACACACACATACGATCACACACAAACTCTCGTCGACCCATTCGGTGGCCATACATCCGTCTGACAAGACTTCAGCGAGTGGTTTGCTCCTTTTGCGGCACTCAGCCAGGGAGTCCTTTTTCGCATCGTCGTTCTCATCGCTTTTCCGTTCGCACTAGCTCCAAACACACCTTTTCGCTTAATTGGTCGTGGAATGATAGGAACGGGCCGAAACGCCTCAAACCAAATAAACTAAACTAAATGTCGATGACATAGGGACACAAGACCCGATCGTCGACCCATTCGCTGGCTACGCCCAATTGGCAAGACAGTTCCAAATAGAAGCGGATGCTCCTGTTGCGGCTTACTGCCACGGAGTTCTTTTTCTTATCGTCGTTTCCATCGATTTTCCGATCTCTTTCTTTCCAAACACACGCCTTCCGCTTAGATTTTGTAGTTTTCTTCCCGCTCCCCATTGTGGGGAGGCGCGGTAAGCGCAAGGATGACACGGACACTGACTCGAACTCGGCCTCTGACACTGATGCTCCCTCGGATGAAGCCGACGGAAGGGACCCTCACGTCATGTCTCTTGACCTCCGACGACTGGAACACACGTTGAGATACATAACAAAAGTGTGACGACATCTCAGCCACCCAGCATTTGAGTCCATACATATCTTACCTCACATTCGCCATAACTACGTAGGCCGAATTATTTGCTCTTCTTGCGTTGCAGCACATTCAACAACACACCTATACGACGAAGACAAAAGTGATTTATTCGGATTCGAAGACAGCTGTACAATTTCTTATTGACCCAGACTTCACTCACCACCTTCTTGTTGATATTGTCAATGTCTGTCACATATTACACACACAGGGCATGAATCTCACATTTCTATGGATTCCAGGACGTGGAGGCAGCATGGGCAATGAATAGGCTGATCAACTAGCCAAGGAAGCTTTGACAGCCCCACACATCATGGAGATCCCGTTGATTATGCATTTACAAAACATTCGATTCACGCACCGACAAACATTTTTGGCTACGACAATGAACCGATACTACCAGAACACAACTTCATGATATTAAACCTGACGTTACACCTTGGAGATCATCACATCGTAGAGACCGTCTGCAAGAGAAGCTGTTAGCCCGTCCACGAATTGGACACACTGCACTCACACATAGCTACATATACTTAAGTCACCCTCGTCCTCATTGTCAGCCGTGCGGATCATCCACTTTCGGTTAAACATGTTATTGTTTAGTGTACCAAATATCAACAGCAACGCAAAGATATGCAGGATTTGTGTTGAAAGCACAGTATCGAATTGTCTTTAAGAAACGTTCTTGGCGATGACCATCCTCGATTGCTTAACATTGTCTTAAACTTTCTCAAACTTACCAGTTTGCTGCAAGCGAGGTAAACGTCAAAGAAATTTTTTCACGTACATAATTGCGCCAGTGTGAAATAATATCTTCCAGGCGTGAAATGGCCTGAACGGGCCGAAACGCCTCCAACAAATAAAACAAAAACAAAACGAAAGACGTCGATGAGGATATGTCTCTGACCTGACCCCGTCCTTTTGACCTGACAGCGCAGTGCTCCTTGTTCTTCGTGATCCGTCCCTCTCTGGACACGTTTCCCTGTCTGTCAGTCCGGGCCGGCATCACCTCGATGCCGGCACCGATGTTTCAAACCGGACCAGCACAACCAACGCAGCAGTGCTAGTCCCGGCCACTCGGCCGCAACCAGCCGGTTGACAGCACGGGTCCTGAGGTGCAGGTGATTACGCGTCGCACTGCACGGGGGCTCATGTTGTCAATTGAAGAAAACAAAAGGCAGTTACTGCCACCTTTCTCTGTCGTCGCCGAAGACAGAGACGTGCGCGACAATATCGAGTTCCCCGTCCTTTGAGCCCACGTTTGACCTTAAGTTGTCACCCTTGAGATGGCAGAAACATTCTGACGGACGCTAGTTTCTTCTGTGGTGAATATTCTGACATTTGCAAGTAGAAAGTCCACCGGTAATTTTTGGGTGATATGAAATTCCCCGTCCTTTGACCCCGTGTTTGACCTTGAAGGGTTATCTTGACACGTCCGGAATTTTTGACGAACGCTAGCGCTTGCGCTTGTGAATAGTTTGGTGCTTATAGTTTCCAAATCAGCCTGTAATTGTTGAATAATATTGAGTTCCCTGTCCTTTGAGCTCGTGGCTGACCTGAAGGGTGACCTTGAGAGGTCCGAACTTTTTCGCGGACGCTGGTTCTTTCTGTGGTAAACATTCTGGCATCTGCAATTTGAGAATCGGCCGGCAATTTTTGGGTGATATCGAGTTCACTGCCCTTTGAAGCCGCGTTTGACCCTGAAGGGTGACCTTGAGATTTCAGGACTTTTGACGGACCCTAGTTTTTCTATGGTGAATATTCTGATGTCAGTTGTCCGAAGTAAGTTGAAAATGGGCCGGTAATATTTGGGTGATTTGGGTGATACTACCCAGCTTTTGATCTTAAAGGTCACATAATATAGTAGAATGAAGGTCATTTCTGGTGTTTTCATGCCATAATGAACCTCCAGACCTTGTTTTAGAGAAATTGGAACTCGTCGCTGAATGGATCGCTGAATAACAAATTAGATAATAACAAAATAGATCGCTAACTTCACGGGCATCGTGGGGAAGTTGACTTCCTTTTCGGTTTTAGAGCACATCTCAGAAACGAACACTCGCAGCAACACGAAATTTCCATTGACTATCCATCTATCAACCTGTCTTCTTTCGTGAAAATTTAAGCATTTCATCTGCCAAGGTCAGATAATTAGGTTAGGTCAAATGTCAACTTCTAAAACAAGGTTGCTCACACATAACTTTTTGTGCGTTATTTCTGCACTCGCTCAAACTCGATTAAGTCATCAAACGTGATAGTATATGGAGTTGGCATATTTCAGATTTCGGCAGAAGGTGACGTCAGTGATCCATAGGTCAAGTGGATTTTGCTATTTTTCATAAAACTGCAAATTTGCACGCATTTTTCTGCAGCTTTGATATTCACTTATTAGGAAAACGGTGTCAACTTACTTGTGCAGCCATCACTTGAACACAAAGCGCATAGCATTGGCTTAACACGCGCTTGAGTGGGAGTCAAATTAACCTCCCCCCCCCCCCTCCCCAGGGTTTTGCTGGAATAGTTCCCGAACGGCGAGCGTAGTTTTTGCATACCTGTAGACAGTTAAATAGAGGATTCTGCGGTATCAATAATTTGATGTAATTTGTAAGGTCTCTGATCTACAGCAGGTCCAAGTCGGGCCGTGAATTCGGCGAAGTTAATTTTGAGGGAATAGCTCAATCCGATGTAACAACGGGGTGTTAAAGGAATCCAAAACATCTCTGATGGACTTTCTTAGGCAACACAACAATTGAATGAACAAATTCCATCGACCTAGGGTCAGGTATGAAGGTCAGAACAGGTCAAAACCAACCTATCTTATTGCCCCAGGGCTTCGCGTATGAGTTAGTTTCTGGTGATGATTTATAATCTATTGATAGCAGGAACCACGGTACACATCTTCCATGAACTTCTTAAAGGTCAAAACAGGTCACTGACCTAAATGACCCACGTCGACATTTCGTGTTTAGGAGCATACTGACTAGCGTAATCTTTGTCGGTCATTCAAATACAAAACTCAAAGCAGTCTTCAATTATTCTGGTCACTTTGACCTTCTAAAGTTCAAACATGGTCACTGACCTTAAACGAGCATATTATATTTTGCTTTGAACAGGTATCTAGGTTTTGGGGGCACTTTGGAGATCAACTTGGAGTTTGACCTCGTTTGATCTTATTGACTCGAAGATCATAAACTTGGAACCTCAAAATTTGACCTACGTGAGTCCACGTACAGGTCAACACATCCTGTCAGTTTGGTGTATCGCTTGCCGCCACCTTGCTGCAACGAGAGCGCAGTTTTTCGGACACATGTCCAGAGTCGCACGCTACGTGACTTTTTAGGAGATTCTTCGAACGCCGTCGAGTTTGGTAAAGTGCTCCAGTTTCTTCACGCTATAGATTTCCCAGTAATCTTTCATCATGATGCTAGGGCTGATCATCAAGGCTTTGCAGGGTGACCTGATTGATGCACTTCTCTGATTGACGGCTCTGCATAAAATTGATAGTTATGGGCGCTGCATGACCTACAGCAGGCGATGCGCCCTAACACCCCAAATCATCATCATCATCATCAGTTTGGTGTATCTAGCCCTCTTAGTTCCTGAGATCTCAGGGGCGGGGGCATTGACTCCCGCCTGAGCGAAGGGCATCCAGCCGGCCACCCGGGCGCATGTTAAATTATGATCTACCTCTAAACACGAGCACATTGTGTAACAAAACAAAAGTATCGTTTCTGTAGGCTACTGGTAGAGCACTTCTAAACGGTGGTCTGACCTGACCTGACCCTTGTGACACGCTGCGCACGTACAAACGTAATTTCAATTATCGTACGTAGCCCTAGAAATGGTCGGTTCGCCAGCACCGCATGATTCGGGCGTTGGGGCTTCGACAGGAAAAAGTCGATGCCGTCATCAAAGACAACTCTTGCACAGACAGCTGATACCTGTAATACAGTGCTAACGAATGTACACAGTGACTGTCTTGGCCTGTCTCTATGGGTATTTTTGTCGGGCCACCATGTGGCTGGCCATTCACGCTGCCTCCAGCTCTGCCAACGGTCGGGAATGTGCCATTAAACACAGGGAAAGGGTCATGCGTTCCGATCGGCGATTTATATTCTGTTCTGATAGTGCAGCTCCAACAGCACTGTTTGAGCATGTTCGCACCAGCCGCACACACATAAAAGTAATTTTGATTGGCACTACGTAACTCTAGAAATGGCCGACCCGGCAGCACTGAGTGATGCAGCGTTGGAGCATCGACCGGGAAACAGCTCTTGCACAAAGAGCTGATAGCTGTAGAACAGCACTAACGAACATACACAGTAGCTGTCTTGGCTTGCGCCTATAAGTATATTTATGGGCCACCGTATGCTGGCCATTACGGAACCTTCCGGCTCTGGCCAATGAAGCCTGACTGACAGCGCTCGCGTCGTCCACGCTCGGAGATGGCGCTCCGCTCCGGCCAGCTCGGGGCAGCGGGGCTTTCAGCAGGCGGCTTTTGGCGCTGGTGGGCAGCGGCTTACTGCCCGTCGTGCGTGACGGCGGCGGCCCCCATGTACCGTATCCAGCCCCGAGTAGCGTCCCTGTCAGGGGTGGCTGCTGGCAGATTATGCGTGGAGATGAGTGGGTTCCTGATGGGTCACACGCAGCTCGCAGCGCTGGGAGTTCCGGCCACTCCTCCAGTCCAAACCCAGGGGGAGGTCACCCGGGGCGCTGCGGCTCGCGGCGTCTCAAGTTTCTTGTTCCAGACCGGGCAGGCAGGATCGGTCACCGGGTGCGGGCCCCGACATGCCACACTGCGTGGGGGGGAGGGACGGGACGGCGCATCCCTCGGAGGGGCGCCCCCGGCACACCGTGCACATCTCTGCGAGCCCTGCACATGCCCTTGGCATGCCCACATCGTAAGCACTGACTGCAAAGGCGGGGTAACGAGGTGTACGGGCAGACCTCGCACCGCGTGTAGGCTGCTTGCAGAAGCGCAGGGAGTTCCAGCTGCCGCGCAGTTCTCGATGGAAAACTGGTCACGGCCGCTACTCTCCCGAGACGTGCTCACCTCCAGGATTGTTACTCCCCGAGACGTGCTCACCTCCAGGATTGTTACTCCCCGAGACGTGCTCACCTCCAGGATTGTTACTACTCCCGAGACGTGCTCACCTCCAGATTGTTACTCCCCGAGACGTGCTCACCTCCAGGATTGTTACTCCCCGAGACGTGCTCACCTCCAGATTGTTACTCCCCGAGACGTGCTCACCTCCAAGATTGTTACTCTCCCCGAGACGTGCTCACCTCCAGGATTGTTACTCCCCGAGACGTGCTCACCTCCAGGATTGTTACTCCCCGAGACGTGCTCACCTCCAGGATTGTTACTCCCCGAGACGTGCTCACCTCCAGGATTGTTACTCCCCGAGACGTGCTCACCTGCAGGATTGTTACTCCCCGAGACGTGCTCACCTCCAAGGATTGTTACCTCCCCGAGACTGCTCACCTGCAGGATTGTTACTCCCCGAGACGTGCTCACCTCCAGGATTGTTACTCCCGAGACGTGCTCACCTCCAGGATTGTTACTCCCCGAGACGTGCTCACCTCCAGTGTTCTCCCCGAGACGTGCTCACCTCCAGATTGTTCTCCCCGAACGTGCTCACCTCCAGGATTGTTACTCCCCGAGACGTGCTCACCTCCAGATTGTTACTCCCCGAGACGTGCTCCACCTCCAGGATTGTTACTCTACTCCCCGAGACGTGCTCACCTCCAGGATTGTTACTCCCCGAGACGTGCTACGCAGGATGTTACTCCCCGAGACGTGCTCACCTCCAGATTGTTCGATCGCCGAGTCCTCCACCAAGCCCGGGGTGTAGAGCACCCCTTCCACCTGGTTGAAGCTTGTCAGTGAGGAAGACCCTCACGTCTCGGCCCCGAAAATGGCCATGCCAAGAGGGCCTTAGTCTGACTTACGTCCTTGATTTTCAGAAGCGGAGCACTATTCCCACTGCCGCGGCCTGGGTTACACCGGATCCTGGAAGATTGTAAGTTCGCCGAGAACCTCGTAGGCGCTGAGGTTCCTGGAACTCAGTGGGACCAAGGAATCTTACCAGGAGGAATGCCGCCCCCATCGGAATCCAGCTACATTCTGTTGTCGTCGAAGATGCGGTTTCCTTAGCCGGCACCATGACTTCGCCCACTCTGTCGTTGCCCTGGGTTACGAAGTAACACGCGCGAAGGAACACAACGGGCGAGAGTGTTTTTTGTATGGGAAACACTTGGACAAAAGAAGGAAAAATACGCAAAACGTACATGTAAGGGACTGTTAAGCAGCAAAAACAAAGGTGTCACAGCTCTGAAAAGAACTCCGACACCACATGTTCTAGAGGCGGAGATGGCGACATAAAAACGGGGGAGAAAGCACCGCACGTACTACGTTATCAGATAACAATTAATGGGGAAAATTTGAGACAAGTGCTCCCTCCCACCTAACGCGACTGCAAACGCAAGAGCTGTCAAATCAAACTCCCGCTTCTTCGTAAGTGATTTCTTAATCTGGTAAAGCTTTCTCTCCATGCTGACAGACTGACAAAAAAGAAGGCATTCATATTGTCCAAGGTACAGAATTTCCAAAGGTGCAGAATGTCCAAAGTACAGAATGTCCAAGGTACAGAATGTTCAAAGCTCATTATGTCCAAGGTGCACGATGTCCAAGTTGAGGGATAACTTTCAAAATGGCGCAGAGTGGAAGGGCCCCGTCTCATAAGGCCAATGTACAGAATGTCCAAGGTACAGAATGTCCCAAAGCACAGAATGTCCAATGAACGTATTGTCCAACCAGAGCTTCCAAAATAGTTCTTGGGAGCGACCGCCAGGGTGTGAGTAATCGCCGTTATTGGTAGGCAGCGCTGCTCCGCCCAGCGTCGGCCTCGCACATACAGTTGACGCCAGTGCGAGCATTACAAGTATGCGGTCGGTGGGCCGCGTAGCAACGGATTCATTTCCCACGTCGGTGTAGAGATGGTGTCGGATGCTGTTGCTCGGCGAGGCCGCGCTCGACTTGCAAGTGATCGTTGAATACAATACTAGTACCGTGGACACGCGCGGAGCTGCTGTGAAAGCGTCGCGTCGCTGCCATTAGCCGGCGTGGAACTTGTTCTGTGTCTGACCGGGGGCGTGTTCGCAGTTTGGTCATAGCTTTATGCAACCAGAACCTCTTGTTGCAACTGTTGCTTATTCTAAGTGATCACTGTCACGTTTTCACCACAATTAGCCTACAGCGTCCAAAGGAGTAAACCTTCCAAGAAGGGGGAAAGTATGGGTATCAATAATTTATGCCTCCTATCGGGTTAATAGTCTGTTTCCGATCATTTATCACTGGGGTCTAGGTCAAATGTGTAACATATTACAAAGCACGCTACATTACAAATAAAAGAATATGGTTCAATGAATAGCCATTTGTGTTCAAGATACTGCACATGATACTATTTAGAACAATCGGCTGGTACATGAAGAGATTGGTGGAGACTTTTCATTGACGTGGATTCCCCATGTCAATTAATTGGGTCTGGCAGAGGCGGCGCCAGGAGATATAAGTTCAGGAAAGGCTTTTCCAGAGGGCTTCCTGAACAGCATGAAGTCTCCTTTCAGAGGGGAAGGGGGGGGGGGTCTTCCAGGCCTGGTCCTTTTGAAGCGGGCACCGAGGCATGTGACATGTGAGTCCTCATTGAACTGGGCCATGCATTAATGTTCATGTAGATCAATGTCGACAACAAAAATCCAGAATAGGGGAGTGCGTAAATGTTAAACTGTGTTAAAGTCTAGTTTCAGTGCGTAAACGTGACACCGGTCAAGTGGTGAACTAGTAACCTTGAATGAGGGGGCCAAACGCATAACAATACATCCAAGTTGTCAAAACATGGCTGTTGTCCTCTACGGCTGTCCATAGAAGCCAGTAATCTTAAACCAACGAAGCAGTTTCGCCGCTGACGGAGCAGCAACGGTGAGCTTGTCTCCCGAGGTAGGAAAGATGAGGATCAGAAAAGCTATGTTCAGAGGTCTTAACGTCCGGAAGATCTATACGTGGAATACCCACGCTCAAACTGCCCACGCTCAAGAGACTTCGGAAGAACCTTCTACTCCCCCGGATGAGACCCGTAAAGGAAATGGGGCAATGTAGCGGTACGCCGTCGAGTTTTGCTTGAAATTTATGGTTTTATTGGTTCACCGTCCCTGCGACCCCGGCCCTACGGCCAGCCCGGAAGCTGCGCGTGGACGCGGGTGGCGTGGGAAGCGGGGGTGCCGGCGAGTCGCACGCCGATTGAGTTGCGGGTGGGCTCGAAAGGAGGATAAGAGGTGCTGCTCGGGGCGCGTAGAGGGAGTCTCTCTGTCGGCGCTGTGTGCGGCGGTTCGCCGTTGTGTGTGGAGGGGTCCAGCCGCGATGTGACTCCAAATACATGCAAATAGCGAATGTGGAGCGCTGAGGGCGAATAACAGGGGGACTCAAGCCTACCCACACTGCCACATGTGGGCTGGGCAGCACGCACTAAATAATTGAGCTATGGCGGCGTTTCCGCTATTAAATGTCCCACCAGTCCAAGAGGAGGCACTGATTAGCAAGTCATAAGATCTCGCCAGGCTGAGAAGTGGCTGTGGTTAGTTTCCGATATCAAGGAAGTTAGTTTGTAAAGTGGGCGAAATCTGAGGACAACTTCAGTTTTTCAGATATGCTCGCCCTACAAGGGAAGTCGGTGACACTGCCTCTGTTCATCGCATGAGGACAAGCCCAGAATTCTATCACTCATTATAAGAAAAAGGCAAAGCTTTACGCGTGCGGCAACCGTCACTGTTTACAACAGTACTGTAACACACACACACACACACACACACACACACCACACACACACACACACACACCCACACACACCACAACATACACACACACACACACACACACACACACACCACACACACACACACACACACCACACACACACACACACACACACACACACACACACACACACACACACAACACACACACCACCACACACACACACACACCACACACACACACACACACGCACGCACGCACGCACGCACGCACGCACGCACGCACGCACGCACGCATGCACGCCCGCACGCACGATTTTTTCTCACAATTATGAAATGTATGCCAAAAACACAGGTATGTCAGTACCACGGGAGACACTTAGCTACGCCAAGATTCTACACCAATATTTCAAAAGTATTATGATAATTCAATAGTTCTAGGTAGTACACGTGGTCAGTATATAAGTTATCGCAAAACGCGCAACTCAAAAGGCCTGTGAATGATCGCAACTGTTGTTAATCTGTGCAGATCCCGACAAAAAGTATTTTAAAAATCAAGGATGCAAGCTTCCATACCCTGATTTCAGGGCACCCGGCACTATGATAAGGCTTGCACGAGACATCAACGGCTATGCCGGAAGGTTTCGATGGGCTGTATCGCAGATCAGAAAGCAATTCGGTACAGGAAATCAGTGTCCCAATCAAACAGCAGACAGGTATTGCTGAACGTACCTTACCTGAGCAACAGCGCTAACGATCAATATGTCACGACGGAGCTTGCGAGTTTGTCCTCTGTTAATGTTTACCGATACGCAGCGATTCTTATATCCTTAGTCCGCGTTGGCTTATGCCTCTGCTGAAATGTACGCTTAAAAGTTTTAAGTATGTTATGATGTGTGTCACTGGTGCACGTATGTCGACTACTTCCTCCCCTAATTGTGAGCGTACGCGTAAACATGTAACCGTAAACATGCGTAAACATGCGTCCCCAGGTGTTCATTAAACAAGCCTAAGTGTCATGCATTGTTCTTCTCACATACAGTTTCACTGGAAAAGGTACAAGACATTTGTGAACATCCTGTGCACACAGAACCATACACCATACATTGTGTATTCCACTCTATTCTGTTATTTTACTTTTGGTCCATTGAGACCATGGCGTAGGAACGGGGTGCCAGGGGACCATGCCTCCCCCCCTAGCCCCCCCCCTAGCCCCCCCCCCACTCTTCAAGGTGGGGGGGGGGCTAGCAATGTTAACTGCCCCCCCCCCTCCACTTTTCAGATCAAGGCTCATTTGGCCTACTTTTGCACTATATTTAACATGCATGCCGATTACCTAGTTCACCAGACGTCGCCCTTAAGATGCGTCATCTTTTTCATCCGCTCATCGGCCATCACTTAGTGTTACAGCCGCGAAGCCTGACACCGCGCGCGCTGGAGACTGCAACGCCGGGCGTCGAGGCTGTTGTTGCCATGACTTGGGGAGAGCGCATGGTCGAGACCATATTACGCAGTTTTCTTATCCGTAGATCAGTTATGACAGGATCTAGAGCATATTGAGACGAACGTGGGTTAGCCATGTCAATACAAATTAGAAGCCTCACTTCATCTACAATCTACGGTCAGGGAGAACTCAATATCTCTTAAGACACAGAAAAGCACGGAACTAGAGTCTATGTGACAATTATTGGACTATCTGCAGTGATCAGGGATGTTGTTTGCGTCAATGAGGGTTTCTGTGTTGATCCGGAGCTAACTCCGCGGATCAGAAGACCTTCCGTATCAGGGATGGGAACAATGTGATTTGATATATCCTTCTAATGGCCTCCGGATCGACCAGGAGATCCCACCCCGCGTCGCCAGAATGACAGCCAGAAGACACTTTGAGATGGGACGGAATGGCCATTCAGCCCTTGAACGGAAACGGCAATGTACCCCTGATATTCTACTCAAGAAGCCCGTTTACCCGGAAGGAAATAAGGAGCGTCATTATTGTTGAGTAAAGTGGGATCTCATTATTGTTGAATAGGATGGGTCGAAATAGGCTTAAAAAACGAGGCAAGTTCAAGCCATGTTTTCCTGGGAACGTTCATTTTCCAGAGTGTACTAGTGAACCAAATCACATCAAAAGGCTTGAGGATACCCGCCCGCATCCTCGAGAGCAAGGACAAGGATGGGTCTGGTTTGCAGCTTCCGTAAAACCGAAAAGTTTCGTCCACTGCAAGTGCCACCAGACGGCAGGCGCCGCCGCGTCTTCTGGATAGATAAATACTTGCAAAAACACAAAACATAGATATCCTACCCTTCACTTTTCCAGCACAACCACCAGATTCCAGCCCCACTTCACGGTGCTTTAAGGGCCAATCCGTTCTTTTTATCAGTCAAAAAATTGCACACGTAAAATATGCGCTCAGACCGCCTTGTTAATGTAAGACCATGATGTCATGGAGCGCTCAAGAATAGTTTTTTCAGGAACATCGTCATTTTTGTCCACCTATTGGCCCAGCGCTTAGTATCAGCTGCTAGGCAGACGCTGCGCACCCTATGGGGACTGCAACGCCGGGGGCCGAGGCTTGCGTTTCTTAGATTTTAGAGTGCGCATGCTCGTAATTGCGCCACATACTGGTATTAATAGTTGATTGCAGTGTTTAAAGGTAATAATTTCAGGAGCGTCCTCCGGGCCACGGCTAAAGGTTAGCACTACTGGGCTAACGCTCCGCGGATAATGGAGACTGCAATGCCTGGTGTCGAGGTTTTTGTTAAGATTTGAGAGCGCGCATGTTAAAAAACATGTTACATAACTTGTACCACTAATAAGTTTTAACCGAATGGTGGGACACAATCAAATTTTCATCTTCAAATTTGGATCAAACACATCGATCTACGATCTGCCTTCGCGATGTCCTCAATGTTTAGTGTTCGAGTCTGTCTCCGCGAAGGTGCCCAAGATTCGGCGGTCGGAACTATGACTGTAGACTGTATTTCTGTACTTCGCCAGACGCTCTGCCATCTACCGTTCGGTCTAGATACTACTACTCGCGCGATATACTCGGTACTCGCACCCGCCCCCCCCCCCCCCCCCCCCACACACACACAGTCATTCAGCCCGCGGGACGCGATCGAATGACGAACACAATTTCATTTTTTATATACGCGAGGGATGAGAGTGTACTCTACGATAATTGAACACAAGTATGGGCGGGAGACGCGACCGCGGGCCGGTGGGAAGACGGCGGCGGAGCGCGGAGGCTACAGTGCGAAAATAAAGTGCGGGGTCGAATACTAAATCTATAGAAAATACTAAATCTACCGCACACGGTGTGCCTGGCCACTCACTCACATGGTCTCAGTTAGATGTTCGCGACGCCGGGTAGCCGTGCAGACCGTCGCGGCGGCGCCGGGAAGACGTCGGACGTCGCCTCTCCAGCCGGAGTTGGACCTGTGGTCGGCGCACTCAGGCGTCCCGAATCCCCCGCGGGGACCGGCTCGGGCGGGGGCGGTGTGCCCGCCGCGGCCGCCGGCGCCGGGGGCGCGGCCGCTGGCAGCTGCGAGAGCTCGGCCGGGTCTGGCCGGCTGGGGGCGTACCGCTGCGGATGTGACGCCGGTTCCGTGTCAACACCCGGCCGCTGGGCAGGCGGATGAAGTAGCGCCGGTGAGGGCCGATCTTCGTGATGATGCCATACCGGTACCAGCGGCCAGTGGCTGAATTTTGGAGAGCGACTGAAGTCCCCGTCCGAAGGACTTTCCAGGCACCGTCCGGCTGCTTTTGTTGCAGCAGAAACCCGAGCCCCTGGAGTGGGCTGGCGTCCGTAGGCGGACGGTCGGAAGACAGCGCCTCCCTCGCCGCCTGGATCGCCACCTCGTGACAGGTGTCCCAGATAAAGGTTCTCTTTGCGCTCAGTTGGCGCAACGGTTCCAGCAGCTTAGTCGTCTCCTCGTTCAATGGCGCCACATGGTTGACGAGGCCGAAAAAGCTCGTCAGTGAGCGATTTCGGTGCAGGGAACGCCGCTATGGCGTTCGTCAGGGCCTGGTCCGGCACGTAGCCGTCTTGGGACGCGATGAAGCCGGCGAATCTGACGCTGGTCTTTATGTGCTGCGTCTTGGAGGGGTTCGGGGAGACACCGCGGGCACGGCACCTCGTCAAAAAACTTCCGGACTCGGGTGACGTGTTCTTCTCGCGTCTTGCTGAAGATGATGACGTCGTCCACGACACGTTGGATGCCGTCCACGTCCCGAAACCACTCGTCCATGCGCCGATTGTAATCTCGCTAATTGACGAGACGCCATAGGGCACGCGCAGATAGCGGTAAGCTCCCGAATGTGTAATGAACGGCGTCAGCTTTCGGCTGTCTTCGTCTAGAAGACACTGGTGATATCCTTTGGTGGCGTCGAACACGCTAAACCATTAAGCGTCCGACGCTGTGATGGATGCGCAACACACTCAGCAGGCGTGTTACATTGGCACAGCTCCCGCCAACGGACCTTTTCAGCTTTGAAAGGCCCACACAGTCGAATGTCCATGCCGTCCTTCTTAGGGGCCACTACGATGGGCGCGCACCACTCAGTTGACTCTATAACGGGCTCGATGGTGGCCGTCACGCTTGAGTTTTCGAGCTCGTGGCGCAGGGGCCTCTCTCAGAGCTATCGGCACCTGCGTGACGAGCGCACGGCGAAGGGGGGTGGCGGTCTTCTCGCAGATGGATTGGTATTCTTCTCCTGGCATGGTTCGTGCTTTGCCGTCCAACACGTCGGAAAACTCGTGAAGTGGCGCTGCATTCTCGGTCACGCTCGGAAGAGATGTGATCGTGGAGGCAGCTCTGAGGCGCTTGGGGACGCTGCGTGCTGCAAGGGGATTGTAGAGGGCAGCGCCGATCGGGCGGTGTGTGGGTCCGCTGAGGAGGGCCGGCCGGCCCGTCTCCGCCGTCACCGTCGTCGGAGGTCGGCCCATCCGACGGTCCCTCCCCCGGCCGGTTGCGCTCGCGGCGTCCCGTCCTCGTCTCCGGTTTCGGTAGGGGAGGGGGCTGACTGCGGCGCGGCCGCGCGCATCTCAGCCGCGGCTGGGTTGGGCGGCGGCGGCTGACTAGCGGCTGCGCCGGGCGGTCCGGCACCCCGACTGACTGCATTTATCCTGCCGTGGGTAATTGGGAGGTACAATACGAAGACGGACGGCAGTGCGCCACGAGAGGAGGAGTCGTGACACTCCTGGGATGATATGCACCGTGTCAACACCGCTACGTCGCCCAGGATTGATTCGGACGGGCAGACTCCCGCGCGAGCGCGTCACGTGTCCGTCCACAGCGCGGGGATGGGTCGACGGCGGGCTGGAAGTTATCGCCCATCTCGTCAATGAGTTCGGCGGCAAAGTCTAACCCAGCGACTGACACGTCGGCTCCGGCGTCCGGAAGCGCGTCATCTTGGCCGTCTTACGACCTGACACGGACACGCTGACAGTCGGTTGCGAATCCCGTTGATGCGGTCGCGAGCGTAACCACAGAGGCAGATGTCTCATGTGACTGGCGCGCGTTGCGGCACATCCTGGAGGTGTGACTCGTTCTGCCGCAGTTGTAGCACGACCCGATCCGCAGCCACGCAGAGATCAGATCGTGCATGACGGGTGCCACAGTTTCTGCAGACCGGGCAGCGCGGAGAGTCCATTTCTCGCTCGGAGCCGCCCGCACCTGACGCTCGGCGGGGAGGGGTGGGGCTTCGCGACTGGAGCCTGACAACCGCCGGAGTCCTGGGGCCCGAAGGGCGGCCGGCGCGCCGGCCGACCGGGGCGCAACACGCATGAGCAGCGTTTTTCATGTGAAGTACATCTAGAAATGACGCTTAGTCATTGCCTGGAACATCTTGATTTTATTCTTGGTACTGATCATCTATGACTTAAAATTTAACCGTCTGAGTTTTGATCAGCTCTCAGCACGTGTTGGATATGGGCTGTTTTTATAATACCATATTGAAGAATATTCCACCTCATTCAATGATACCACTACTGACCACGAAACATTTTTGATATTAGCTTGCTACTGCTGAAAACCCATCCCATACCAATCACAATGCTGGTGTATCATGCCGGAAACTGTCATTAACTCACACTTATTTGTTATCTGAATTTGTTTGCAATTATTAACCCGAACTTATGATGTCTGCATGATACTGACAATCGAGCAGTCAATACTGGCATCCAGAATTGCCCACTGCTGGTGTCGATTTCGCCAAAAAGATTTTCGGACATAGCGCGACTATAATTTCATTTCATATTCCGTCTGCTTTCAGTATGTTTTCGCAGCCCACAAATGCAGGCAAGCCTTACCGTGCTCAACTTTGACAATCAGCGACTGGTGCCCGGCGTGGCACCCCCAGCCGGCTCCATTCCGTCATGGAGCAGACATAGATTTGTTACTAAGCTAGTAATCCGGCCGGCCAGCCACAGCCGCGTGATATTCGTGATGGTGTCGACTGTATGCGCGCGGTCGGCGCTGGGTTGGGGCAATCGCCGCCTGCCAATAAAGGCGATTATTCATACCTTGAGGCCGATCTAGCAACTAGTTTGGAAGCTTTGATCTTTGGACATTCTGCACCTGGACAATATGTACATTGGACATTCCGCACTTCGGCCATTCTGCACTTTGGACATTCTGGACATTGGGGCATTATGATACGGACCCACCCACAACAAGTCAGTTGTATGTGACGTCCAGCGCCTGCTGACGATGCTTGCCAGGATTTTTTGTCGGGTCGGTATCATATTGTCCCAGGTACAGAACGTCCAAAGGTTCAGAATGTCCAAAGTACAGAATGATTAAGGTGAAGAATGTCCAAAGTTCATAATGCCCAAAGCACACAATGTCCAAAATGAGAAGTAACTTCCAACATGGTGCAGAGGGGAAGGAGTACCATAATGCCGAATGTACAGATGTCCAAGGTACAGAGACATTCTGTACTTCGGACATTCTATACCTTTGGACATTCTGTACCTGGGACAATATGAACGCCTCCTTTTGTGGTCATGTGACGTGCACAGGGAGGATACTGAGCATTGATTGGTGCTGACAAACGTGTTAAGGACAGCTCGAACGCGGTCTGAAGCTCCCAGGTTTATCTCCAGATATATGCGTCAAGAAAAATCTTCAGGGAATGGGATCTAAAAATGCGCGCCGTCAGGAGCAGAACGCTACGCGTACGGCTAAAATAACGTTGGGTGGTAGTGGTTTGAGGGCAGTGGCTAATCAGCTTGGGGATTGGTTGCCTGCATCAAACACAACATGGGCAATTTTGACAGCGTGCCAGCGCATCATAGGTAGCTTCGAACAGGTCTTTGGTAGATGTTGTGGTATGGAAGGTACTATGGAGGCGCAGCTTTTATTTACTTCATGTTTATGTACAATCGTGACCTATTTTATATAAGTCAAATAAAGCTTGATATTGCTGTTGTAAGTCAGTTAGTGTCCACCTTGGTAGCTGCGGTAAGTGGGGTTGCGGGCGCTATGGTGCTGTATTGGGAAATATACCACCATTATTTGGAACAGTTGACGTCAGGCCAGTCGTGCGTGAAAAAGAATGTTAACGACCAAAAGCAGCGGGGCTCTGCGTCGGGCAAAGTTTTTTTATATTTTTGCTGTGAAGCTCTGATCTGCAGCATCAGACAGATCAGTTATGTTGAGAGGATACAGGATGCAGGTGCTATTGATAACTGCAGCACACATTTTTCACTATTTTTAATTTCTTCCCCTGTTAATGTATTGGCTGTGCCATGTGAATTCACACTCCCTTTATGCTCTTTCAGCTTCTATGTTCTGGTTGTGTTGTGCTGTCAGGAATGTCAGATGTAGGCAAAAGCCAGCCTTAATGACCTCAAAATGGGAGGGTAGTTATGCACAGGGATTTTGGTCTTGTTTTACCCTGATCCTGTTATTGATGTGTAAGAGTTACCCACACATGTTCCTTAAATGTCAATCTGAAGATTTACCATTACTTGCATATTGGTATACCCCTTCCTCCCTGTGGCATAACCTTTACTTCCCAGTGTACAAAACATCTTGCTTGTCATGAAGGCAGGTCCACCATCAGGAAAAACTTGGACTAGGAAAAATGAGAATTATCAAAAGACAACAAAGCAATGTCCTATTTGTTGCTGACCTAATGATGCTTGTTTTCAGGTCAGTATTGCAAGTTGTAGTTGAATGTCAAGAATATAATAAACCATAAATATAAGTTTCAGGAAGTCCCAATGGCTGCAAGCAGGGATCATACAATTTTTGTACAAAGTGACCTTTTTGAAAAAGGTTTTCCAGTCATGGAAGAAATAAGAAGAAAGGGAAAGCTGTGTGATGTTACACTTAAGGTATATAATGATGGAAGGATATGATGATGATATGATGATATATGATGTTACACTGAAGGTATATTCCTGTCATTGGAGACATTGGTCAGATTATGGTTCTTATTAGCAAAAGAGGGATATGTCATGCAATCAACATAATAATATATGAGCAGGTACCAACCTGTACTGATCAGACTGTGAGAGCCAGTTATTGGCAGCCTGCATACCACTGTGTTCCAGGTGGATGGTCAGTCCTTCACTGCTCACAAGCTTGTTCTGTCTGCCAACATACCATACTTCAATGCCATGTTCCTGCATGACATGGTGGAAAGCAAGCTATCAGAAATAGAGATGAAGGAGATTGACACCAGGTATCATCATTCTGTGTTCAAATATTGGAGTGTCACATGAATATTATGTGTGTACATATTATGTGTTCACATTTGTGAACTGCATAAGGCTAAAATAATGGTGGCCAGGCCTGGAGACAAAGCCAGGGGCCTGGCTTTGCAGCTATATGTGAGGCCAAGATGGTGATATGAAGTTGAAGCTGAGGTTGGTAACTGTGGAGTTGAAACTACAAAGGCAATATTGGTAATAGTCACTTTGTATTTTAAAAACATGAAACAGAATCTGAAGCCCATGGCTTGAAAGCTCTAACCTTGTGCATGCAAAGATGAAGCCAGCAGCTCCTTATGTAGAAAATGTGAGACCAGACTCAGGCCACCATCACTTCTAGATCATGAGGCTATAGCAGAAACTTAATCTAGAGCACAACATTATGTTTGGCAGCAAAAACTTTTCAGACTTTCCATGTCTGCTAATGCCATGTAGAATCAGGAAAGACAAGGATCTAGAGGAGTGATTGAGACAAGGTTTTCAAACTGTCTCCATCATCTTCCATGTTCTTGTGTATACTTTGTTTCATATAGGAAGTTGTCTGACTGTCCCCATGTCTTTGTTGGGCCTAAGAATGAATGGATGGTTTTGGCTTTCAGCCATGTATCCATCACAGTCAGGAAAAGCTGTGTGTTATTGGGGTTAAATTGATAGGCAAGTCTATTTTTACTACATCATGGGTATCTGCATGGTTTGGCAAGATAACAAAGATGAAACATTTTAAATTTGCTTCAAGGCAGAACTGAAGCCGTGAGGCAAAAGTTGTTAATAGGAGAAGCTGGAACCATGTGATAAAGATGGTTTGAGGCCGCTGAAGACAGCCATGGAAAATGGCTGAAGGCCAAAGCTGAATCTGAATCCAAAGTCATTGGAGGATAATTTGTGGCTTCGCGAAGCAAGGTGTCGAAAATAGCTCCGCCCCCATGTCTGACGTGGCACAAGTGGTGATACTTCCGACATTTGTATCATTTGATGTACATGTATTTCTTTACATGATTGTTGTGTTCATTAATGCCTTACTCGCCACCTACTCCTTTCAGCAGTTCTGCAAGTTTCTTCATCATTGTTGTTTTGTTCTCCAGTGCATTGGAATCGCTCATCAACTTCGCCTACAGCGGTCGGATTCTCATAAACAACAGCAACGTGCAGAACCTGATGATGGGTGCAGCGTTCCTCCAGCTGACGGCCGTCCGGGATGCCTGTGCTAAGCACCTCATCAAGGAGTGAGTGGGGCAGGATGGTCTTGGATGGCCTTGCCACTCGAGTCCATTGCTAAATGAAATGGGTGGCATACTAGAGGGCTAGATTGTGCACATGGTGCATGCACATAGATCATGCATTTAGTCCACTGACGTGATGGGATGATTTCAACCTTCTCCTGTCCTTACATCCCTTCATGTGGCTGCCCCCCCCCCCCCCCCCCCACATTCCTGTTCCATGTAATGCAATATCCAGCTTTGTGCATCCTCTGTCCACTTGTGCTCTGAGAAGAGACCTCATTGGCACCACCACATAGTGACTGGGTGTGTATGACTGCCCCTCCCCCCCCCCCCCCCACCCATCCATCATCATTAGACTGCGTCTGTACGCGGAGACCGGCGGCGGCGAGCAGTGACTGGGCACTTGTGTCTGCCAGGCTGGCGCCCGGTAACGCGCTGGGCATCCGCAAGTTTGGCTGCGACCTGCACTGCACGGCGCTGGTGAAGGCGTGCCGACGCGTACATCCAGAAGCGGTTCGGCGCCGTCACCGAAGGCGACGAGTTTCCTGCAGCTGGAGGAGCGGGAACTGCGCGACATCATCAGCAGGGATGAGCTGCACGTCGAGTCCGAGGAGTTGGTACGCGCGCCGGCGGGCTCGGGGAGGGGCGCGTATGGGACAGCGGGTGCACGCGCGGAGGAGACGACCAGGGAACGGACGGCATTGGAACAGGAGCGACTGCTCACGGACGGAGGGAATAGGACAGCAGCAGGCAAGCAAACAGAAACCGCACAGGAGCTGGTGTGTGCACGGACACAGAGTGGGTATGAATAGCAAGGGGACTAGTGTGGATTTGAGTGACGTCGTGGCCGTAACATGAGCACCAACGGTGGCGGGACGGTAGTTGGCACTGGCTGTAGTGGGGGCTGCTTATCAGTGACGAGGAGCGGAGAATGTGTTGACTATCCCACAGCCAGCAGCGGCGGAGGGCGTGGTGGAGCGCCGGGCCGCCCGCCGCGCGGCGAGGCCGGCGGCCGGGCCGGTCCCGCTGACGCCGCGCCCCGCCGCCGCCGCCAGGTGTTCGAAGCCGTACTGAGGTGGGTGAAGCACGACACCGAGCAGCGGCCCGAGTGTCTGGCCGGCCTGCTGACGCTGGTGCGCATGCCGCTGCTGACGCCGCAGTACCTGACCGATCACGTGGCCACCGAGCCCCTGATCCGCAGCTCTCACCTCTGCAGGTCGGTGTAGTGCCCTCTCACCTGTGCAGGTCAGTGTAGTGTCCTCTCCCCTTTGCGGGTCAGTGTAGTGCCCTTTCACCCCTGCAGGTCGGTGTAGCGCCTTCTCATCTCTGCAGGTCAGTGTAGTGCCTTCTCACCTCTGCAGGTCAGTGTAATGCCCTCTCACTGCCGTCTCCGGTCACGGGCGGACGCAGCCCGCGTTTCACGCATGACAAGCCAGCTAGCCGTCCCAGACAAGCCAGCCAGCCGACCTTCCCGTGTTGGGACGTAGTATATATGGCCGGTAGCGGGGTAGTCATTGCCGGGCTGACATGCCGTCACGTACTGCCGCCGTTTGACCAGACCCTGGTGCTCGCCCTCCTCCGGTGCCCTGGCCGTCGTGTGACCAGACCCTGGTGCTCGCCCTCCTCCGGTGCCCCGGCCGTCGTGTGACCAGACCCTGGTGCTCGCCCTCCTCCGGTGCCCTGGCCGCCGTGTGACCAGACCCTGGTGCTCGCCCTCAGGCGGTGCCGCGGCCGCCGTGTGACCAGACCCTGGTGCTCGCCCTCCGGCGGTGCCTCGGCCGCCGTGTGACCAGACCCTGGTGCTCGCCCTCCTCCGGTGCCCTGGCCGTCGTGTGACCAGACCCTGGTGCTCGCCCTCCGCCGGTGCCGCGGCCGCCGTGTGACTAGACCCTGGTGCTTGCCCTCCGCCGGTGCCGGGGCCGCCACGCACCGCCGACTGACGGCCGGCCTGGTGTTGTCCGGCCGCAGGGACCTACTGGACGAGGCGCGTGACTACATGCTGATGCCGGAGCGGCGCGCGGCCATGCGCAGCTTTACGTCACGTCCGCGCTGCTGCATCGACATCGTCGGTCTGATGTACGCCGTCGGCGGCCTGGCCAAGAGCGGTGAGGGCTCCGGCCGGCTGGAGCTGCGACCTGTCCGGTCCGCCGTCCCAGCGAGCCGCCAGCGGGCGCACAGCACACCCGCCCGCTGTGGCGGCATGCGTCGGGACCTGGGCTTTGGACGGTGGGGAGTACCTCGGTGGTGCGGTTCGCTCTCCACGTCCGGCGTGAGGCACCCTGTCGGAGCACGCGCATCCATCGAGCCTGTGCCAGACTGACAGTCGTTATGTTCGGCGTGTCTGCATAGCGGTATCTCCGTACGTTCACAGAATTTAGAGGCAGACATTAGCCGCCGTTTGTGAACATCCCTCGCGCTTGAATTCCTCCCGATCTGATCCCGTCGTCCGATGGCGAGCTATGTCGTGCTTCAAGCCTGTGCTCTCTGACTGGTCACTCTCCCCTTTGTGACCGCCCCTCCCACTGTGGCTGTCTTTTCCTCTTGTGACCATCTTTCCCGCTGACCATTTTTCCTCTGTGACCGCTCCTTCCCCGTTCTGTGGCCGGTCGGGCTGTTACGTGACTTTTGCGACTGGCTACCCCCCCCCCCCCCCCCCTGTGACGGTTCATCCCACTGTAACCGGTCGGTCGGTCTGGGACCGTCCGTTCCACTGTGACCGTCTTTCCCTCCGCGAGCGTCCCCCTCCCATTGTGACCGTCTTCCTCCGTGACCGTCTTTCCCTCCGCGAGCGTCCCCCTCCCATTGTGACCGTCTTCCTCTGTGACCGTCTTTCCCTCCGCGATCGTCCCTCCCGTTGTGACCGTCTTCCTCCGAGACCGTCTTTCCCTTTGACCCCCCCCCCTCGTCCTGTGACCGGTCGGCCGTTCTGTGACCTCTGTGACTGCCCCCCCCCCCGTGTGACCGTGCTGTGAGCTGCGGCCGGCGCGCGCAGGAGGATCGCTGAGCACGGTGGAGGTGTTCCACCCGGTGACCGGCCGCTGGACCATGGCCGAGAAGATGTCCGGCAACCGGTCCCGCGTCGGCGTGGCCACGATGAACGGCCGCCTGTACGCCATCGGTGGATTCAACGGCACCGACCGGCTCGCCACCGTCGAGGTGTTTGACCCCAGGTCACGCACCTGGGAGGAGGCCAAGCCGATGAACTACCGGCGCAGGTCAGCCGAGCGTGCGCGCCTGCCGCTCTGTCCCGCCGCTGCTGTCGAGCTCTGTAGATATACCGTAACGCTTGTGACGGATCTGCGTGTGCAACAGCAGATGTTGGGTTTCTGGGGTCATTAGTTTCATTTGATGGGGAGGAGGTATCTTCCATTAATCAGGGATGTCCAGATTGTTATATCAGCTTTCCTTTTCTGTTTGCATATGTGGCGCAGCGTTTCGTCCGCGTCCGACGTTAAAGGGTTCACGACTATTCATTCATGCTCACGGACAGCGCGCTGGGTGCTGTGACGCTCAACCACGAGATCTACGTGTGCGGCGGCTACGACGGCAGCACGTCCCTCAACTCGGTGGAGAAGTACGACAGCAAGCTGAACCGGTGGACGCCCGTGACCTCGATGATTCGCCAGCGCTCGGCCGCCGGCGTCGTGGCCTTCGAGGGCAAGATTTTCGTGCTCGGGGGTCATGACGGTCTCTCCATCTTCGAGACGGTACGGGCCGGTGGCGCGCGCTCTGCAGTCTTCCTGTGTGTCGTGTTGAGTGTGAGCAGTTCACAGTGCATGATATCCTTCGGTCCAGTGCGCAGGGAATTACCCCAATTTAAAATGACATTCCATCTAGACCTTAAAACTTACCTGGAATGGCATGGTCGCCAGGGACATGCTGGGTAAGTTATGGGCAAGGGTTCGATGTCCTCCCGTTTCACGGTGAAATCCGCTCTCTCCTGTTCTGTTGGAGGACGTCGATGCTATCCAGTGCATGCGTGCTTCGTGTGAAGTGTGGCAGCCACACAGAAGGGTGCTGAGTGTCGCTGACGCTGCCGTGGCACGTCCACGGTCACCGCCAGGTGGAGTGCTACGACCCGCAGAAGGGTGCTGAGTGTCGCTGACGCTACCCGTGACGCGTCCACGGTCACCCGCCAGGTGGAGTGCTACGACCCGCAGAAGGGCGTCTGGTGCTGCGGACCTCCGATGCTCACCAAGCGGTGTCGGCTGGGCGCGGCGGCGCTCAACGGCAAACTGTACGTGTGCGGCGGCTACGACGGCTCCGTTTTCCTGCGCACCGTCGAGGCATACGACCCGGTCACCAACAGGTGGGCTGTGCGCCGGCGGCCGGTCGCTGCCGTGCCTCCGTCCCCGGGCACTGGGCCGATGAGGCGCGGCTGGGCCAGCCCGCGTGGAGTGCCCGGGACGGAGGCGGTGGGAAGTACGGTTCTACAGGGCGCTCGCTGTCTGTTTGTAGGTCCCCGTCGCTCGTGAGATACCAGTTGAGAGGTCTCCCGTCTTATCTTGGTCTTTATGAAATAACGCCTGCTTTTCTGGGCGCAGACAGCTTCGTTGCACTTCCCTTCCCCCTCCCCCCGCGCTGCCTCGGCGAGGCGTCTGGGCTGACCACGCACCACCCGTGTGCCTCCAGCTGGAGTTACGTGGCGCCGATGAACGTCACCCGCTCCCGCGTCAGCCTGGTGGCCGTCATGGGCCGCCTGTACGGCATCGGCGGCTACGACGGCTTCGCCAACCTCAGCACGGTGGAGGTGTACGACCCGCAGCGCGACTGCTGGGAGCCGGCCGCCTCCATGTGCGCGCACGAGGGTGGCGTCGGCGTCGGCGTCATCCCTGTGCTGGAGTGAGCCGCGCCGCCCTGGACAGAGACAGAGCCGCGCGCCGGCCCGACACCGCCACCTTCCGCGCGTCGCGGGCCGCGAACCACCGACCGCGAACCGCCGACCGCGAACCGCTGGCCGCGAGCTGCCGGCCGCGTGCGGCGTGCCGCAAGCCGCCGGCTGCGTGCCGTGTGCCTCGTGCCGTGTGTCGCGAGCCGCCGGCCGGCCGGACGGCAGTGGTGTGTCCGGCGTCGGCCGCCGACAGCGGGCCCTCGGCTGTGACGCCGTGACGCTCGGAGAGCAAACTGAGGCGGCACTGCTGGCCTGGGCGTGCACCGCCGGCGTCCCGGCGCCGCCTGCTCGTCGGCGGAGCGGCGAGCGGACATTGTTGTCCGGCCGCGCACGCCGATGGATGGCGTCGGCGGTGGATAGGTGGCGGCGCTGCTGGCCGGGCCGGGCCCGCCTGCGCCGTTACCGCAGCTCCGGGGCTCCGTTGGAGACCGGTTGACCGCCTGTGATATACTGGAGTCAGGTGGCTCTGGATTGCGTCGTTGCGGGAGCCGTTGACGCGACCGCGGTCAGCACGCTGCCCCGGTAGCGGCTGTGTGTTCTATGGACAGCCGACAGGCCGTTCTCATCGTGAGAAGATGGCACTCGCCGTTCGTGAGAACGCAGTGGTCGGCGCATTTCTGGCATGAGCTTACTGCCTTCACGTGATTGGCCTCGTGGTTTCAGTCCATTTGCATTGCCAAGTGCAATACAAATGGCACATGCGCGACTGTCAGGTAAGCAGTGTTCACTGCTTCAGCGGCGTGCTGCGCAGATGTCGTCCCTTTGGGCACGTAGAACACTTTGTAATTGGCTGTTAGTGATCACCGATGTGGCCGCTCGAGTGTGTGCAATGTGATTGTGCGAGGCTGCGTGTGTTGCACTTTTCCAACGGTCCCGGCATGCGTAAAGGTGTGTGAGGCCAGACGCCGGCTGCTGCAGCGGCGCACTAACGGGGATCTTCGGCCCCACCAAGGTCTCGGGGGGGGGGGGGGGGGGCGTGGTCATCGGTGCCGCTGAAGGACTGATTGGTGGGCTGGCGATGTCCCGCTGCCTGGGACTTGGGGCATTGCTCGCGTTTTATCTGGATAACCGGTGGAATCACGCTCACTTCGCAAGTAGGATGTGCATGGTGACGGATGGCAATCGCCGACCATAATCGTGTTACAAGAGCTGTTCGATGATACTCCATTGTTTCATAGGTGATGATCAGCTGACATATTGTGCACCACGCACCCTTCCCATGTTGGCACCAATAAATGCGATGACCAGTGGCGATGACCGTTGAGGTTCACAGGACAAAGAACTCTTCAAAGGGTATCATCAACTGCTTTGACTTGAAAGATGTCAGCGAGGAGGAGATAGTCGACGGCCTTGCCGAGTTCGGAGTGACATGCTCGCCGCATCAAGGTGCGCAGGGGTGCGGAGTTGGTCCCCACCAACAATATCGTACTGACTTTTAATCGTCCTGAACATACCATCTGAAGTAAGGGTAGGCTATTGAAGGTGAAGGTGGGCGCCTTTTATTCCGAACCCCATGAGGATGTTTTAAGTGCCAGATGTTTGGACATACGAGGGATTTCTGCCGTAACCAGCCAGCATGTGGCAATGTGTGCTTCTTCCGAGCACCCGGCGATCAGTGCACTGCAAGCGAACCCGTGGTGTGTGAACTGTGGGAAAAACCAGAAACCTCACTCCACTTTTGATCGCGCATGCCCGGCGTACGCCAGAGAGAAGGAGATCATCGCACTAAAAACTCACGAGAACATCTCATTTCGGGAAGCAAGGGACTTATATGAACTGAGCCACCCTAAGACATCATATGCCACGGCGACCAAGGTCCATGTCCCACCTGAGGTCTCCTTAGACCAGATGACTGGAACGCAGTTCATTAAACTGCTTACATCGTTCGGGCTGTCGGTTGTAACCGGCGTCTCAGGTGCAACGCCACAGCATCGGCAACACTGTCGTCCCCCGTCTCGTTGGCACCTTGTGCCCCCTCTGAGGCACAGGCCAGCGCGCCAGTTGTTACCTCGCCGCCCCCCCCCACACCAGCCGAAAGCAATGAGTGGACCGTGGCCCGCCGGGGCCGAACCTCTCGGTCTTTGCCAGTAAGCGCGCGATCACCGGCTTCACAGCCGTCCTCCCCAGGAGCATCACGTCCTACAACCCTGAGTGAGACGATGGGACGGAAACTGGACAACCTTGAGCGCCAAGAGGCGGAGAGACGGGCGCGCGAGGCAAAGCGTGCACGCCTTCAGGAGAGGAGAGGGCAAAGGCAGCCAGTCGGCTGTCGGGTGCGGGCCCCGGGCATGCTCCCTCGGGGGAGGTTGTCCCACCTCCCCGAAAGCGTGTGGAAGCTCCCTCAGGCCCCTCCGACTCGCGGAGAGGCCCGTCTATGGGCACTCCACCACCACCGCCGCCTAGGACCACGGCGTCGCCGGCGCCGGCTCAGTTTAGGACGGGGCGTCCGGAAAAGCGTGGACCGCCGGGGCCGATTTCGCCAACAGATGGCGGTAGTCCCCGGATCCGACCCAGGATCCGCCCGATCTCTTCGGGTTCTGACGACAAAACCCACAACCATGGGCCAGGCTCAAGCGCTGCTGAGTTCTTTTAAAACCTTACAGTGCTTTTAAAGCCTCCTCATTCAGTCAGTTTTACAGTGGAACTGTAGAGGTGTAAGGTCAAGCACCCAGGACTTGCAGACAGTTTTAAGCGCGCACTGCCCGGTAGCCGTGTGTCTCCAGGAGACCAAGTTGGCGCCTGATGCGGCCTTCAGCCTGAAAGGGTACACTACCTTCCGCACTGACATGCCAACAGATACCGTTGCTTACGGTGGCGTTCTTTTGGCTGTACACCAAAGCGTACCTACGCGGCGTCTGGTGTTGAGAACAGACTTGCAGGCTGTCGCAGCAACGGTGAATTTCAACCGCCACACCATAACTGTCTGCTCTCTACTTGCCACCTGGGGTTTCATTTCCATCTGGAGGACTACGAGAGTTAGTCTCTCAACTTCCTCCCCCTCTACTCGTTTTAGGCGATTTTAATGCACATCACACTGTGTGGGGGTGTGCTTCCACGAACACTCGCGGGAGGCTATGTGAGGCTCTCGTGCGTGACGAAGGTCTGTGCGTTTTAAATACAGGATCAAGCGCATTTTACATTGCCATCCGGACAATCGTCGGTGCTAGACCTGAGCATTTGTAGTCCGCAGTTGGTACCACATTCACTGGGATGCTTCAGAGGACCCCCTTGGAAGGGACCACTTTCCGGTCGGGTTCGGTACGTG
>NW_023596420.1:18069671-18108330 GCF_011947565.3 Pollicipes pollicipes | reverse complement strand
GCCACAGATAGCTGTACACAAGTGACACTGTCGCATATAAGAGGATTTCTGACAATATTTATGCCCCCACTTTTCAATGATATAATCCCAGATTCAAATTAGTTATGAACTGACAATTATGCTAGGCTATGGTGGCTACATATAATTAAACTTACTTTATTTGCATCACCATCACAGGCCTCTCACTTCATTTGAGCAACTTTAGCTTTAGGCCAACACTGTTTTCTACTTTATACAAAACAGTACTTGAGAAGAATGCCTAACAATATGCATGTAAAGAATGAATCAGACCAGATAACACATCGGTGTAATGGTGGGAACTAAATAAGTATAGCCAACAGTCTAATTAATATCAATGTTTCCAACATTTCAAGAATGAGGGTCTTCACATGCACATCCATCATGGCACCAATGCAGTCAGCTGATGTTGACTGATGTTGTGCAACAGGCAGTTGCAGCAAGTCAGTCCTTTTCCATGCCACCAGGTTTATGATGGATATGTTTTAAGGCATTTAACAAACAAACCCAATGATTAAGCACCCATATTTACCAATCTGTTGCATGCATGAGTAAAGATTAGTGTATAAGGTCATGTGTCATGATGCAGCTCTCTGACTTCCTGGAACAGCTGATTCACCAAGATCGAGCAAGAAACCTTTCAAGCATTAGTAACAGCAGATGCACGAACAATTTTGAACAATTCTTTAATCTTCCATCAGCTCTATGTGCCATATAATGGAAATTCATGGCGCAGTAACCTCACACCAGTCCCCTCTCACACTTCCCCCCTACTTCTCCACAACGGTCTGAAACAACTTAACATAGCGCGAAAAACGCACAGTGTTGTCATCAAACCCCAGTAGACATTCATGACTACCATCAGCACCTTTATTCAGCCCTATGTGCTTACAATGGTAACAAATATCGTACTTCACAACACCGAGCAACCACCACCCACCCAGGCGTCATCGACAGATCATAGAGATGCTCAAGGCGATAGCTTTGCGATGCGGCTGTCGCTGATTACACAACAGTAGGGTCAGCACATCCAGCTGATTTGCACGATGATGTCAAAAAGACAGCGCGTTTAAAATCCTACATCACCAAAATCCCAACACCTTGCTCACCAGGCCCGATAATTCCCATGATGGCACCTGGGTTGTTTGCCTTGGAGGCAAACACCCAGGGGGCCTCCAAAGGCAGATGGTGACCGAAGGAATCACCCCCGTACATAAGGGGTCACATGTCAGGACGGAACCGGACTGGCCCGACGGAACTGGAGGCGACAGAACTGGACGAAACGGGACCAGCGGGACAGTAGGGGACCTGACCGAACCGGACAGAGTAGACATTACCGAACGGGATCAGGTGGAATCGGACGGCACCAGACATGAACGAACAGAGCATGACTGTTCTGAACGAATAGGCGTAAGAACGTTTCAAAAAAATGGAGGGCCAGGCTTTGAACATTACCCGCGCCCGGCCGTCGGAAAATCCGTGAAGTTAGCGATTTGTTCAGCGATTTATTCAGCGACGAGTTCCGATTTCCCTGCAAATAAGGCCTCAAGGTCAATTGTGGCATGAAAACATCAAAGATGGCCCTTATTTTGCAATACCATGTTACCTTCGAGGTTAAAAGCTGAGTCAAAGGACGGGGAACTCAATATCACTCAAAAATTGCCAGCTGATTTGAAATTATAAGCATCAAAATATTAACAAGCGCAAGAGCTAGCGTCCGTCAGAAAGTCCTGACCTCTTAAGTCACCTTTCAAGGTCAAAAAACGGCCTTAAAGGACGGCGAACTCAAAAATCATTTAAAATAACCGGCTGTTTTTCACCTTGCAAATGTCAGAATATTAACACAGAAAAAACTAGAGTCCATCAAAAAGTTCTGACCACTCAAGGTCATCCTTCAAGGCCAAACGCGAACTCAAAGGGCGGGGAACTCGATATCACCCAAAATTATCGGCCGATATTCAACTTGCAAATGTCAAAATATTCACCACAGATAGAGCCAGCGTCCGTGAAAAGCTCTGACCTCTCAGGGTCATTCTTCAACGTGAACGTGACTCAAAGGACGGGGAACTCCCTAACACCCAAAAATTACCGGCCGATTTTCAACTTGCAAAGGTCAAAATATTCACCACAGAAAAAATTACCTTCCGTCAAAAAGTCCTGACCTCTCAAGGTTAGTCTCCAAGGTCAGACGCGGGCCCAAAAGACGGGGAACTCCACATCACCCAAAAATTACCGGCCGATTTTAAACCTGCCGCTGTCAGAATATTCACCACGGCAAGATCTAACGTCCGTGACAAAGTCCTGACCCCTCAAGGTCATTGTCTTAAGGCTATTCTTCAAGGTCAAACGTGGGCTTAAAGAGCGGGGGCTTCCATAGCACCCAAAAATTACCGGCCGATTTGAACTTGCAAACATCAGAATGTGTACCTTAAATATTGACCTTGAAGGAATATTGGAACACTGACCGACAGGGTCTTCCTGTGGTAACATTCTGATGTTTGTAAGTTGAAAGTCAGCCGGTAATTTTTGGGTGATGTTGTGGTGGCACGAGGTCAACACCTCGTCGTGTGGGTCACCAATAGGTGGCGCCAACGAGTGCAATTGCTGTGTGTGTGTGTTGTGTGTGTGTGTGCGTGTGTGTGGGGTGTGTGTGTGGGGGGGGGGTGTGGGTGTGGGTGTGGGTGTGGGTGTGCGTGTGTGGGTGTGGGGGGGGGGGTGTGGGTGTGGGTGTGTGGGTGTGGGTGTGACATTGTGTGTCGTGTGAGAACTGTGTGTGTCTCCACAGCTTCGCTGCACTGCTAATGTTGGTAAATGATATGAGTGATATGCCTACCACAGAGCAATTGCTAGTATAGCTATTGTTTGGCCGCTGATGGCATATTGACTACCATAACTAAGCAGATGTTTGCTGCCGTCAAGTGATGTAGTCGAGCCGAGCCATGTTGATGACAGTGGTGAACAGATGAAGTTAAAAAGGCCATGCCAGACTAAACGTGCTTTTCGAAATTATCAACGCAATCACGATATTCCACATTTACTCGCCCGCAACTCTGAACGTGGGCGAGCCAGGAGAATCATAAGAGCCGCCAAACGTTGGGCCTGGTTAAACTCCCTACGACAAGTTACATGATCTACTCCGTTAAGCAAAATTTGGGGATTAGTTCGCACACTTGCTGGTAAGCGGCCGTCTATTTCTCATCCAGCTCTCCGAATCAGCAATGCTTTAGTTACATAATCACCGCAGGTCATGAAGGCTCTTGCCCAAAGTCTAGCACATTGTAGCTCGTCTGACAATTACAGAGCAGGGTTCATAGATCAGGCGGGGCCCCAACTTCATTTACATCCCCATTGCCTTTTTCCGACAATACAGATGACTGCAATGTACCATGTTCCTTCTCAGAGCTCTGTGATGTGATCAAATCCACCGGTAACACTTTAGTAGGCCAGGATGAGCTACATTACGCTTTCCTCCGTCACCTACCTGACAGCATGCTTCAATTTATATTGAAAATGTTCAATGATTTGTGGTTCTCTCATGTTTTTTCCGGAAGCATGGAAGGAAACAATAATTATTATGATGTCAAAACCAGGCAAGGACTCACACGACACGGTCAACTACCGTCTAATTGCGCTCACCAGCTGCTTGGGAAAATTTATGGAACACATGGTTGGCAAACGCCTTGCCTGGATAAAGGATTGTAAAAACTCATATCGGGTCAGCAATGTGGATTTCGACGTAACCGTACCACCTGTGATCATATCATTCGTCTCGAAATAGATATTCGTCGCGCATTTCGCCAAAAACGCCAAGCCACTGCTGTGTTTCTGGATGTTACTTGCGCTTATGATATGCTATATAAACCAGCTTTAATTTTTAAACCAAAAAAAAAAAAATAGGATTTAAAGGACACTTGGCACTTTATCTTGTGGAATTTCTCTCAGCAGCGCGGCCGTTCCGTGTAAGATGCCGATCGGCGGTGTCTAATGTTCACATTCAAGAGAACGGTCTTCCAAAGGGAGCTGTATATCTCAACTGCTCTTTAACCTAATGATAGGTGATTTATTTGATGATCTCCCGTCAAGCATATCGTCGTCACTTTTTGCGGATGACAGCGCGATTTGGTCCTCAGATGAAGAATATGATCACTCATTGCCACGCCTTCAAAACGCCGTTCACAAGTCAAAACAATGGTCAATACGTTATGGTCTCTATTTTTCCGCTAAAAATTCAGCCGTTATGATTTTCAGTAAAGGGCGACGAGATACACCGACATATTCTCTCCAACTGGGCGGGCACAATATTCCTTTTGTTTCATCGTTCAAATTTCTAGGCATCGTTCTCGACCCGAGGTTGTCCTAGTCCAAGCACGCTGAACATGTCCGCACCAAATGCGTCACGCGTTTGAATTTGTTTGGGTGCATCTCGGGATCAAGGCACTTTCTATTATTGAATATGGATCAGTGGTGTATGCAGGTGGCACGGAAGGCAGTCTGAAGTCCCTAACTGTTGCACAAAATATGTTCTTGCGACTTGCACAAGGAGCACTGCTCACATCCCCAATTTCGGCGCCGAAGTAAAAGCCTTCATTATGCCTTTAGCCCTCCTACGCATTGAGCACACTATAAGGTACGCCACAAAGATAAGACAAAATCCAAGTAACCCAGCATTTGCCTCCACACATATATTGCCACGGATTCATCATACACACTTAGGACCAGCAGAGCGTCGCTCGGGCCTTATACTTGCATCACGTATCAATGTTTCTTGCCATAGTTTAAATTACGTCCTTCCGCGAGCCTCCGTGCCACCTGACTTAGCAGTAGCCCCTTGGCAGCTGGCACCTCGCAAAGTTATGCTTCTTTTTACTGATTCTAAGCGCACCGTCACAACAGCTTATGTGCAACAAAAATTCAGTCGCACGATCGCACATTATCCATACTGTCGCTTTATACATACCGGTGGCTCCATGGCTGAGAACCACACCGGATGCGCAACACTCTGTAACGGCCATTACTCACAAAAATGTAGGTTACCCGATGGAACATCCGTATATCTTGCAGAACTGTTTGCTTTATTTCTTTCTTTGAAGCATATCAAACGACAAAATCATAGCACCAGGCCCATAGTAATTTGCTTGGATTCTAGGGCGGGTCTTTTGTCCCTTATTAACCCTGACCTCACTCACCACCTCGTTGTTCGTATTATTAACATTTATCATTCTTCATGCACACAAGACATGGACATTACACTTTTGTGGGCGCCAGGCCATCCGGGTATCACAGGAAATGAAAGGGCCAACCAGTTGGCTAAGGGAGCATTGGCGTCCCCTAACATAACACCAGTTCCTGTTGACCATACTTCAATAAAAACGGTCATTCAAAATTTCGCAAAACAAGTTTGGCAACGACAATGGACGGAAACCACCAGGACACAGCTTCACGACATTAAGCCGGAAATTGCACCTTGGCAACGCCAATGTCGGTACGGTCGGTAAACCGTCCAGACCGTTTGGAAGAACAGGTATTAGCACGTCTTCGAATCGGACACACAAAGCTTACACATACTTATTTATATTTAAAACACACGCGCCTCCTATGTCATCAGTGCAATCGTCCCCTTTCGGTTAAGCATATTTTGCTTGAATGTGACAAATTTCAACACCAGCGGAACACACTGAAAACATACTGTCGCCACCACAATGTTGCATTTTCGTTAGAAGTCCTCCTAGGTAATGACCATCCACATCTTGTTAACCTTTTATTCAGTTTTCTTGAACGTACCGAAATGCTTCAATTTTTGTGAAAGGATAAGATGTAGCGTTTTTTCTTTGTTCAAACACATATATATGTTTGAGTTGAAATAGACCCTTTAAAGGCGTGGAACGGTCCGAACGGGCCGAAACGCTTCAAACCAAATAAATAAACTAAACTAAATGTCGATGACACACACATACGATCACACACAAACTCTCGTCGACCCATTCGGTGGCCATACATCCGTCTGACAAGACTTCAGCGAGTGGTTTGCTCCTTTTGCGGCACTCAGCCAGGGAGTCCTTTTTCGCATCGTCGTTCTCATCGCTTTTCCGTTCGCACTAGCTCCAAACACACCTTTTCGCTTAATTGATCGTGGAATGATAGGAACGGGCCGAAACGCCTCAAACCAAATAAACTAAACTAAATGTCGATGACATAGGGACACAAGACCCGATCGTCGACCCATTCGCTGGCTACGCCCAATTGGCAAGACAGTTCCAAATAGAAGCGGATGCTCCTGTTGCGGCTTACTGCCACGGAGTTCTTTTTCTTATCGTCGTTTCCATCGATTTTCCGATCTCTTTCTTTCCAAACACACGCCTTCCGCTTAGATTTTGTAGTTTTCTTCCCGCTCCCCATTGTGGGGAGGCGCGGTAAGCGCAAGGATGACACGGACACTGACTCGAACTCGGCCTCTGACACTGATGCTCCCTCGGATGAAGCCGACGGAAGGGACCCTCACGTCATGTCTCTTGACCTCCGACGACTGGAACACACGTTGAGATACATAACAAAAGTGTGACGACATCTCAGCCACCCAGCATTTGAGTCCATACATATCTTACCTCACATTCGCCATAACTACGTAGGCCGAATTATTTGCTCTTCTTGCGTTGCAGCACATTCAACAACACACCTATACGACGAAGACAAAAGTGATTTATTCGGATTCGAAGACAGCTGTACAATTTCTTATTGACCCAGACTTCACTCACCACCTTCTTGTTGATATTGTCAATGTCTGTCACATATTACACACACAGGGCATGAATCTCAAATTTCTATGGATTCCAGGACGTGGAGGCAGCATGGGCAATGAATAGGCTGATCAACTAGCCAAGGAAGCTTTGACAGCCCCACACATCATGGAGATCCCGTTGATTATGCATTTACAAAACATTCGATTCACGCACCGACAAAACATTTTTGGCTACGACAATGAACCGATACTACCAGAACACAACTTCATAATATTAAACCTGACGTTACACCTTGGAGATCATCACATCGTAGAGACCGTCTGCAAGAGAAGCTGTTAGCCCGTCCACGAATTGGACACACTGCACTCACACATAGCTACATATACTTAAGTCACCCTCGTCCTCATTGTCAGCCGTGCGATCATCCACTTTCGGTTAAACATGTTATTGTTTAGTGTACCAAATATCAACAGCAACGCAAAGATATGCAGGATTTGTGTTGAAAGCACAGTATCGAATTGTCTTTAAGAAACGTTCTTGGCGATGACCATCCTCGATTGCTTAACATTGTCTTAAACTTTCTCAAACTTACCAGTTTGCTGCAAGCGAGGTAAACGTCAAAGAAATTTTTCACGTACATAATTGCGCTAGTGTGAAATAATATCTTCCAGGCGTGAAATGGCCTGAACGGGCCGAAACGCCTCCAACAAATAAAACAAAAACAAAACGAAAGACGTCGATGAGGATATGTCTCTGACCTGACCCCGTCCTTTTGACCTGACAGCGCAGTGCTCCTTGTTCTTCGTGATCCGTCCCTCTCTGGACACGTTTCCCTGTCTGTCAGTCCGGGCCGGCATCACCTCGATGCCGGCACCGATGTTTCAAACCGGACCAGCACAACCAACGCAGCAGTGCTAGTCCCGGCCACTCGGCCGCAACCAGCCGGTTGACAGCACGGGTCCTGAGGTGCAGGTGATTACGCGTCGCACTGCACGGGGGCTCATGTTGTCAATTGAAGAAAACAAAAGGCAGTTACTGCCACCTTTCTCTGTCGTCGCCGAAGACAGAGACGTGCGCGACAATATCGAGTTCCCCGTCCTTTGAGCCCACGTTTGACCTTAAGTTGTCACCCTTGAGATGGCAGAACATTCTGACGGACGCTAGTTTCTTCTGTGGTGAATATTCTGACATTTGCAAGTAGAAAGTCCACCGGTAATTTTTGGGTGATATGAAATTCCCTGTCCTTTGACCCCGTGTTTGACCTTGAAGGGTTATCTTGACACGTCCGGAATTTTTGACGAACGCTAGCGCTTGCGCTTGTGAATAGTTTGGTGCTTATAGTTTCCAAATCAGCCTGTAATTGTTGAATAATATTGAGTTCCCTGTCCTTTGAGCTCGTGGCTGACCTTGAAGGGTGACCTTGAGAGGTCCGAACTTTTTCGCGGACGCTGGTTCTTTCTGTGGTAAACATTCTGGCATCTGCAATTTGAGAATCGGCCGGCAATTTTTGGGTGATATCGAGTTCACTGCCCTTTGAAGCCGCGTTTGACCCTGAAGGGTGACCTTGAGATTTCAGGACTTTTTGACGGACCCTAGTTTTTCTATGGTGAATATTCTGATGTCAGTTGTCCGAAGTAAGTTGAAAATGGGCCGGTAATATTTGGGTGATTTGGGTGATACTAACCCAGCTTTTGATCTTAAAGGTCACATGATATAGTAGAATGAAGGTCATTTCTGGTGTTTTCATGCCATAATGAACCTCCAGACCTTGTTTTAGAGAAATTGGAACTCGTCGCTGAATGGATCGCTGAATAACAAATTAGATAATAACAAAATAGATCGCTAACTTCACGGGCATCGTGGGGAAGTTGACTTCCTTTTCGGTTTTAGAGCACATCTCAGAAACGAACACTCGCAGCAACACGAAATTTCCATTGACTATCCATCTATCAACCTGTCTTCTTTCGTGAAAATTTAAGCATTTCATCTGCCAAGGTCAGATAATTAGGTTAGGTCAAATGTCAACTTCTAAAACAAGGTTGCTCACACGTAACTTTTTGTGCGTTATTTCTGCACTCGCTCAAACTCGATTAAGTCATCAAACGTGATAGTATATGGAGTTGGCATATTTCAGATTTTCGGCAGAAGGTGACGTCAGTGTCCATAGGTCAAGTGGATTTTGCTATTTTTCATAAAGCTGCAAATTTGCACGCATTTTTCTGCAGCTTTGATATTCACTTATTAGGAAAACGGTGTCAACTTACTTGTGCAGCCATCACTTGAACACAAAGCGCATAGCATTGGCTTAACACGCGCATGAGTGGGAGTCAAATTAACCTCCCCCCCCCCCTCCCCCAGGGTTTTGCTGGAATAGTTCCCGAACGGCGAGCGTAGTTTTGCATACCTGTAGACAGTTAAATAGCGGATTCTGCGGTATCAATAATTTGATGTAATTTGTAAGGTCTCTGATCTACAGCAGGTCCAAGTCGGGCCGTGAATTCGGCGAAGTTAATTTTGAGGGAATAGCTCAATCCGATGTAACAACGGGGTGTTAAAGGAATCCAAAACATCTCTGATGGACTTTCTTAGGCAACACAACAATTGAATGAACAAATTCCATCGACCTAGGGTCAGGTATGAAGGTCAGAACAGGTCAAAACCAACCTATCTTATTGCCCCAGGGCTTCGCGTATGAGTTAGTTTCTGGTGATGATTTATAATCTATTGATAGCAGGAACCACGGTACACATCTTCCATGAACTTCTTAAAGGTCAAAACAGGTCACTGACCTAAAATGACCCACGTCGACATTTCGTGTTTAGGAGCATACTGACTAGCGTAATCTTTGTCGGTCATTCAAATACAAAACTCAAAGCAGTCTTCAATTATTCTGGTCACTATGACCTTCTAAAGTTCAAACATGGTCACTGACCTTAAACGAGCATATTATATTTTGCTTTGAACAGGTATCTAGGTTTTGGGGGCACTTTGGAGATCAACTTGGAGTTTGACCTCGTTTGATCTTATTTGACTCGAAGATCATAAACTTGGAACCTCAAAATTTGACCTACGTGAGTCCACGTACAGGTCAACACATCCTGTCAGTTTGGTGTATCGCTTGCCGCCACCTTGCTGCAACGAGAGCGCAGTTTTTCGGACACATGTCCAGAGTCGCACGCTACGTGACTTTTTAGGAGATTCTTCGAACGCCGTCGAGTTTGGTAAAGTGCTCCAGTTTCTTCACGCTATAGATTTCCCAGTAATCTTTTCATCATGATGCTAGGGCTGATCATCAAGGCTTTGCAGGGTGACCTGATTGATGCACTTCTCTGATTGACGGCTCTGCATAAATTGATAGTTATGGGCGCTGCATGACCTACAGCAGGTGATGCGCCCTAACACCCCAAATCATCATCATCATCATCAGTTTGGTGTATCTAGCCCTCTTAGTTCCTGAGATCTCAGGGGCGGGGGCATTGACTCCCGCCTGAGCGAAGGGCATCCAGCCGGCCACCCGGGCGCATGTTAAATTATGATCTACCTCTAAACACGAGCACATTGTGTAACAAAACAAAAAGTATCGTTTCTGTAGGCTACTGGTAGAGCACTTCTAAACGGTGGTCTGACCTGACCTGACCCTTGTGACACGCTGCGCACGTACAAACGTAATTTCAATTATCGTACGTAGCCCTAGAAATGGTCGGTTCGCCAGCACCGCATGATTCGGCGTTGGGGCTTCGACAGGAAAAAGTCGATGCCGTCATCAAAGACAACTCTTGCACCGACAGCTGATACCTGTAATACAGTGCTAACGAATGTACACAGTGACTGTCTTGGCCTGTCTCTATGGGTATTTTTGCCGGGCCACCATGTGCTGGCCATCACGCTGCCTCCAGCTCTGCCAACGGTCGGGAATGTGCCATTAAACACAGGGAAAGGTCATGCGTTCCGATCGGCGATTTATATTCTGTTCTGATAGTGCAGCTCCAACAGCACTGTTTGAGCATGTTCGCACCAGCCGCACACACATAAAAGTAATTTTGATTGGCACACGTAACTCTAGAAATGGCCGACCCGGCAGCACTGAGTGATGCAGCGTTGGAGCATCGACCGGGAAACAGCTCTTGCACAAAGAGCTGATAGCTGTAGAACAGCACTAACGAACATACACAGTAGCTGTCTTGGCTTGCGCCTATAAGTATATTTATGGGCCACCGTATGCTGGCCATTACGGAACCTTCCGGCTCTGGCCAATGAAGCCTGACTGACAGCGCTCGCGTCGTCCACGCTCGGAGATGGCGCTCCGCTCCGGCCAGCTCGGGGCAGCGGGGCTTTCAGCAGGCGGCTTTTGGCGCTGGTGGGCAGCGGCTTACTGCCCGTCGTGCGTGACGGCGGCGGCCCCCATGTACCGTATCCAGCCCCGAGTAGCGTCCCTGTCAGGGGTGGCTGCTGGCAGATTATGCGTGGAGATGAGTGGGTTCCTGATGGGTCACACGCAGCTCGCAGCGCTGGGAGTTCCGGCCACTCCTCCAGTCCAAACCCAGGGGGAGGTCACCCGGGGCGCTGCGGCTCGCGGCGTCTCAAGTTTCTTGTTCCAGACCGGGCAGGCAGGATCGGTCACCGGGTGCGGGCCCCGACATGCCACACTGCGTGGGGGGGAGGGACGGGACGGCGCATCCCTCGGAGGGGCGCCCCCGGCACACCGTGCACATCTCTGCGAGCCCTGCACATGCCCTTGGCATGCCCACATCGTAAGCACTGACTGCAAAGGCGGGGTAACGAGGTGTACGGGCAGACCTCGCACCGCGTGTAGGCTGCTTGCAGAAGCGCAGGGAGTTCCAGCTGCCGCGCAGTCTCGATGGAAAACTGGTCACGGCCGCTACTCCCCGAGACGTGCTCACCTCCAGGATTGTTACTCCCCGAGACGTGCTCACCTCCAGGATTGTTCTCGCCGAGTCCTCCACCAAGCCCGGGGTATAGAGCACCCCTTCCACCTGGTTGAGCTTGTCAGTGAGGAAGACCCTCACGTCTCGGCCCCGAAAGATGGCCATGCCAAGAGGGCCTTAGTCTGACTTACGTCCTTGATTTTCAGAAGCGGAGCACTATTCCCCACTGCCGCGGCCTGGGTTACACCGGATCCTGGAAGATTGTAAGTTCGCCGAGAACCTCGTAGGCGCTGAGGTTCCTGGAGACTCAGTGGGACCAAGGAATCTTACCAGGAGGAATGCCGCCCCCATCGGAATCCAGCTACATTCTGTTGTCGTCGAAGATGCGGCTTCCTTAGCCGGCACCATGACTTCGCCCACTCTGTCGTTGCCCTGGGTTACGAAGTAACACGCGCGAAGGAACACAACGGGCGAGAGTGTTTTTTGTACGGGAAACACTTGGACAAAAGAAGGAAAAATACGCAAAACGTACATATAAGGGACTGTTAAGCAGCAAAAACAAAGGTGTCACAGCTCTGAAAAGAACTCCGACACCACATGTTCTAGAGGCGGAGATGGCGACATAAAAACGGGGGAGAAAGCACCGCACGTACTACGTTATCAGATAACAATTAAGGGGGAAAATTTGAGACAAGTGCTCCCTCCCCACCTAACGCGACTGCAAACGCAAGAGCTGTCAAATCAAACTCCCGCTTCTTCGTCAGTGATTTCTTAATCTGGTAAAGCTTTCTCTCCATGCTGACAGACTGACAAAAAAAGAAGGCATTCATATTGTCCAAGGTACAGAATTTCCAAAGGTGCAGAATGTCCAAAGTACAGAATGTCCAAGGTACAGAATGTTCAAAGCTCATTATGTCCAAGGTGCACGATGTCCAAGTTGAGGGATAACTTTCAAAATGGCGCAGAGTGGAAGGGGCCCGTCTCATAATGCCCAATGTACAGAATGTCCAAGGTACAGAATGTCCAAAGCACAGAATGTCCAATGAACGTATTGTCCAACCAGAGCTTCCAAAATAGTTCTTGGAGCGACCGCCAGGGTGTGAGTAATCGCCGTTATTGGTAGGCAGCGCTGCTCCGCCCAGCGTCGGCCTCGCACATACAGTTGACGCCAGTGCGAGCATTACAAGTATGCGGTCGGTGGGCCGCGTAGCAACGGATTCATTTCCCACGTCGGTGTAGAGATGGTGTCGGATGCTGTTGCTCGGCGAGGCCGCGCTCGACTTGCAAGTGATCGTTGAATACAATACTAGTACCGTGGACACGCGCGGAGCTGCTGTGAAAGCGTCGCGTCGCTGCCATTAGCCGGCGTGGAACTTGTTCTGTGTCTGACCGGGGGCGTGTTCGCAGTTTGGTCATAGCTTTATGCAACCAGAACCTCTTGTTGCAACTGTTGCTTATTCTAAGTGATCACTGTCACGTTTTCACCACAATTAGCCTACAGCGTCCAAAGGAGTAAACCTTCCAAGAAGGGGGAAAGTATGGGTATCAATAATTTATGCCTCCTATCGGGTTAATAGTCTGTTTCCGATCATTTATCACTGGGGTCTAGGTCAAATGTGTAACATATTACAAAGCACGCTACATTACAAATAAAAGAATATGGTTCAATGAATAGCCATTTGTGTTCAAGATACTGCACATGATACTATTTAGAACAATCGACTGGTACATGAAGAGATTGGTGGAGACTTTTCATTGACGTGGATTCCCCATGTCAATTAATTGGGTCTGGCAGAGGCGGCGCCAGGAGATATAAGTTCAGGAAAGGCTTTTCCAGAGGGCTTCCTGAACAGCATGAAGTCTCCTTTCAGAGGGGAAGGGGGGGGGGTCTTCCAGGCCTGGTCCTTTTAAAGCGGGCACCGAGGCATGTGACATGTGAGTCCTCATTGAACTGGGCCATGCATTAATGTTCATGTAGATCAATGTCGACAACAAAAATCCAGAATAGGGGAGTGCGTAAATGTTAAACTGTGTTAAAGTCTAGTTTCAGTGCGTAAACGTGACACCGGTCAAGTGGTGAACTAGTAACCTTGAATGAGGGGGCCAAACGCATAACAATACATCCAAGTTGTCAAAACATGGCTGTTGTCCTCTACGGCTGTCCATAGAAGCCAGTAAATCTTAAACCAACGAAGCAGTTTCGCCGCTGACGGAGCAGCAACGGTGAGCTTGTCTCCCGAGGTAGGAAAGATGAGGATCAGAAAAGCTATGTTCAGAGGTCGTAACGTCCGGAAGATCTATACGTGGAATACCCACGCTCAAACTGCCCACGCTCAAGAGACTTCGGAAGAACCTTCTACTCCCCCGGATGAGACCCGTAAAGGAAATGGGGCAATGTAGCGGTACGCCGTCGAGTTTTGCTTGAAATTTATGGTTTTATTGGTTCACCGTCCCTGCGACCCCGGCCCTACGGCCAGCCCGAAAGCTGCGCGTGGACGCGGTGGCGTGGGAAGCGGGGGTGCCGGCGAGTCGCACGCCGATTGAGTTGCGGGTGGGCTCGAAAGGAGGATAAGAGGTGCTGCTCGGGGCGCGTAGAGGGAGTCTCTCTGTCGGCGCTGTGTGCGGCGGTTCGCCGTTGTGTGTGGAGGGGTCCAGCCGCGATGTGACTCCAAATACATGCAAATAGCGAATGTGGAGCGCTGAGGGCGAATAACAGGGGGACTCAAGCCTACCCACACTGCCACATGTGGGCTGGGCAGCACGCACTAAATAATTGAGCTATGGCGGCGTTTCCGCTATTAAATGTCCCACCAGTCCAAGAGGAGGCACTGATTAGCAAGTCATAAGATCTCGCCAGGCTGAGAAGTGGCTGTGGTTAGTTTCCGATATCAAGGAAGTTAGTTTGTAAAGTGGGCGAAATCTGAGGACAACTTCAGTTTTTCAGATATGCTCGCCCTACAAGGGAAGTCGGTGACACTGCCTCTGTTCATCGCATGAGGACAAGCCCAGAATTCTATCACTCATTATAAGAAAAAGGCAAAGCTTACGCGTGCGGCAACCGTCACTGTTTACAACAGTACTGTAACACACACACACACACACACACACACACACACACACACACACACACACACACACACACACACACATACACACACACACACACACACACACACACACACACACACACACACACACACACACACACACACACACACACACACACACACACACACACACACACACACACACACACACACACACACACACACACACACACACACACACACGCACGCACGCACGCACGCACGCACGCACGCACGCACGCACGCACGCATGCACGCCCGCACGCACGATTTTTTCTCACAATTATGAAATGTATGCCAAAAACACAGGTATGTCAGTACACCGGGAGACACTTAGCTACGCCAAGATTCTACACCAATATTTCAAAAGTATTATGATAATTCAATAGTTCTAGGTAGTACACGTGGTCACGTATATAAGTTATCGCAAAACGCGCAACTCAAAAGGCCTGTGAATGATCGCAACTGTTGTTAATCTGTGCAGATCCCGACAAAAAGTATTTTAAAAATCAAGGATGCAAGCTTCCATACCCTGATTTCAGGCACCCGGCACTATGATAAGGCTTGCACGAGACATCAACGGCTATGCCGGAAGGTTTCGATGGGCTGTATCGCAGATCAGAAAGCAATTCGGTACAGGAAATCAGTGTCCCAATCAAACAGCAGACAGGTATTGCTGAACGTACCTTACCTGAGCAACAGCGCTAACGATCAATATGTCACGACGGAGCTTGCGAGTTTGTCCTCTGTTAATGTTTACCGATACGCAGCGATTCTTATATCCTTAGTCCGCGTTGGCTTATGCCTCTGCTGAAATGTACGCTTAAAAGTTTAAGTATGTTATGATGTGTGTCACTGGTGCACGTATGTCGACTACTTCCTCCCCTAATTGTGAGCGTACGCGTAAACATGTAAACCGTAAACATGCGTAAACATGCGTCCCCAGGTGTTCATTAAACAAGCCTAAGTGTCATGCATTGTTCTTCTCACATACAGTTTCACTGGAAAAAGGTACAAGACATTTTGTGAACATCCTGTGCACACAGAACCATACACCATACATTGTGTATTCCACTCTATTCTGTTATTTTACTTTTGGTCCATTGAGACCATGGGCGTAGGAACGGGGTGCCAGGGGACCATGCCTCCCCCCCCTAGCCCCCCCCAAGCCCCCCCCCACTCTTCAAGGTGGGGGGGGGGCTAGCAATGTTAACTGCCCCCCCCCCTCCACTTTTCAGATCAAGGCTCATTTGGCCTACTTTTGCACTATATTTAACATGCATGCCGATTTACCTAGTTCACCAGACGTCGCCCTTAAGATGCGTCATCTTTTTCATCCGCTCATCGGCCATCACTTAGTGTTACAGCCGCGAAGCCTGACACCGCGCGCGCTGGAGACTGCAACGCCGGGCGTCGAGGCTGTTGTTGCCATGACTTGGGAGAGCGCATGGTCGAGACCATATTACGCAGTTTTCTTATCCGTAATCAGTTATGACAGGATCTAGAGCATATTGAGACGAACGTGGGTTAGCCATGTCAATACAAATTAGAAGCCTCACTTCATCTACAATCTACGGTCAGGGAGAACTCAATATCTCTTAAGGACACAGAAAAAGCACGGAACTAGAGTCTATGTGACAATTATTGGACTATCTGCAGTGATCAGGGATGTTGTTGCGTCAATGAGGGTTTCTGTGTTGATCCGGAGCTAACTCCGCGGATCAGAAGACCTTCCGTATCAGGGATGGGAACAATGTGATTTGATATATCCTTCTAATGGCCTCCGGATCGACCAGGAGATCCCACCCCGCGTCGCCAGAATGACAGCCAGAAGACACTTTGAGATGGGACGGAATGGCCATTCAGCCCTTGAACGGAAACGGCAATGTACCCCTGATATTCTACTCAAGAAGCCCGTTACCCGGAAGGAAATAAGGAGCGTCATTATTGTTGAGTAAAGTGGGATCTCATTATTGTTGAATAGGATGGGTCGAAATAGGCTTAAAAAACGAGCAAGTTCAAGCCATGTTTTCCTGGGAACGTTCATTTTCCAGAGTGTACTAGTGAACCAAATCACATCAAAAGGCTTGAGGATACCCGCCCGCATCCTCGAGAGCAAGGACAAGGATGGTCTGGTTTGCAGCTTCCGTAAAACCGAAAAGTTTCGTCCACTGCAAGTGCCACCAGACGGCAGGCGCCGCCGCGTCTTCTGGATAGATAAATACTTGCAAAAACACAAAACATAGATATCCTACCTTCACTTTTCCAGCACAACCACCAGATTCCAGCCCCACTTCACGGTGCTTTAAGGGCCAATCCGTTCTTTTTATCAGTCAAAAAATTGCACACGTAAAATATGCGCTCAGACCGCCTTGTTAATGTAAGACCTGATGTCATGGAGCGCTCAAGAATAGTTTTTCAGGAACATCGTCATTTTTGTCCACCTATTGGCCAGCGCTTAGTATCAGCTGCTAGGCAGACGCTGCGCACCCTATGGGGACTGCAACGCCGGGGGCCGAGGCTTGCGTTTCTTAGATTTTAGAGTGCGCATGCTCGTAATTGCGCCACATAACTGGTATTAATAGTTGATTGCAGTGTTTAAAGGTAATAATTTCAGGAGCGTCCTCCGGGCCACGGCTAAAGGTTAGCACTACTGGGCTAACGCTCCGCGGATAATGGAGACTGCAATGCCTGGTGTCGAGGTTTTTGTTACGATTTGAGAGCGCGCATGTTAAAAAACATGTTACATAACTTGTACCACTAATAAGTTTTAACCGAATGGTGGACACAATCAAATTTTCATCTTCAAATTTGGATCAAACACATCGATCTACGATCTGCCTTCGCGATGTCCTCAATGTTTAGTGTTCGAGTCTGTCTCCGCGAAGGTGCCCAAGATTCGGCGGTCGGAACTATGACTGTAGACTGTATTTCTGTACTTCGCCAGACGCTCTGCCATCTACCGTTCGGTCTAGATACTACTACTCGCGCGATATACTCGGTACTCGCACCCGCCCCCCCCCCCCCCCCCACACACACACCAGTCATTCAGCCCGCGGGACGCGATCGAATGACGAACACAATTTCATTTTTTATATACGCGAGGGATGAGAGTGTACTCTAGATAATTGAACACAAGTATGGCGGGAGACGCGACCGCGGGCCGGTGGGAAGACGGCGGCGGAGCGCGGAGGCTACAGTGCGAAAATAAAGTGCGGGGTCGAATACTAAATCTATAGAAATACTAAATCTACCGCACACGGTGTGCCTGGCCACTCACTCACATGGTCTCAGTTAGATGTTCGCGACGCCGGGTAGCCGTGCAGACCGTCGCGGCGGCGCCGGGAAGACGTCGGACGTCGCCTCTCCAGCCGGAGTTGGACCTGTGGTCGGCGCACTCAGGCGTCCCGAATCCCCCGCGGGGACCGGCTCGGGCGGGGGCGGTGTGCCCGCCGCGGCCGCCGGCGCCGGGGGCGCGGCCGCTGGCAGCTGCGAGAGCTCGGCCGGGTCTGGCCGGCTGGGGGCGTACCGCTGCCGGATGTGACGCCGGTTCCGTGTCAACACCCGGCCGCTGGGCAGGCGGATGAAGTAGCGCCGGTGAGGGCCGATCTTCGTGATGATGCCATACCGGTACCAGCGGCCAGTGGCTGAATTTTGGAGAGCGACTGAAGTCCCCGTCCGAAGGACTTTCCAGGCACCGTCCGGCTGCTTTTGTTGCAGCAGAAACCCGAGCCCCTGGAGTGGGCTGGCGTCCGTAGGCGGACGGTCGGAAGACAGCGCCTCCCTCGCCGCCTGGATCGCCACCTCGTGACAGGTGTCCCAGATAAAGGTTCTCTTTGCGCTCAGTAGGTGGCGCAACGGTTCCAGCAGCTTAGTCGTCTCCTCGTTCAATGGCGCCACATGGTTGACGAGGCCGAAAAAGCTCGTCAGTGAGCGATTTCGGTGCAGGGAACGCCGCTATGGCGTTCGTCAGGGCCTGGTCCGGCACGTAGCCGTCTTGGGACGCGATGAAGCCGGCGAATCTGACGCTGGTCTTTATGTGCTGCGTCTTGGAGGGGTTCGGGGAGACACCGCGGGCACGGCACCTCGTCAAAAACTTCCGGACTCGGGTGACGTGTTCTTCTCGCGTCTTGCTGAAGATGATGACGTCGTCCACGACACGTTTGATGCCGTCCACGTCCCCGAACCACTCGTCCATGCGCCGATTGTAATGCTCGCTAATTGACGAGACGCCATAGGGCACGCGCAGATAGCGGTAGCTCCCGAATGGTGTAATGAACGGCGTCAGCTTTCGGCTGTCTTCGTCTAGAAGACACTGGTGATATCCTTTGGTGGCGTCGAACACGCTAAACCATTAAGCGTCCGACGCTGTGATGGATGCGACACACTCAGCAGGCGTGTTACATTGGCACAGCTCCCGCCAACGGACCTTTTCAGCTTTGAAAGGCCCACACAGTCGAATGTCCATGCCGTCCTTCTTAGGGGCCACTACGATGGGCGCGCACCACTCAGTTGACTCTATAACGGGCTCGATGGTGCCGTCACGCTTGAGTTTTTCGAGCTCGTGGCGCAGGGGCTCTCTCAGAGCTATCGGCACCCTGCGTGACGAGCGCACGGCGAAGGGGGTGGCGTCTTCTCGCAGATGGATTTGGTATTCTTCTCCTGGCATGGTTCGTGCTTTGCCGTCCAACACGTCGGAAAACTCGTGAAGTGGCGCTGCATTCTCGGTCACGTCGGAAGAGATGTGATCGTGAGGCAGCTCTGAGGCGCTTGGGGACGCTGCGTGCTGCAAGGGGATTGTAGAGGGCAGCGCCGATCGGGCGGTGTGGTCCGCTGAGGAGGGCCGGCCGGCCCGTCTCCGCCGTCACCGTCGTCGGAGGTCGGCCATCCGACGGTCCCTCCCCCGGCCGGGCGCTCGCGGCGTCCCGTCTCGTCTCCGGTTTCGGTAGGGGAGGGCTGACTGCGGCGCGGCGCGCGCATCTCAGCCGCGGCTGGGTTGGGCGGCGGCGGCTGACTAGCGGCTGCGCCGGGCGGTCCGGCACCCCGACTGACTGCATTTATCTGCCGTGGGTAATTGGGAGGTACAATACGAAGACGGACGGCAGTGCGCCACGAGAGGAGGAGTCGTGACACTCCTGGGATGATATGCACCGTGTCAGACACCGCTACGTCGCCCAGGATGATTCGGACGGGCAGACTCCCGCGCGAGCGCGTCACGTGTCCGTCCACAGCGCGGGGATGGGTCGACGGCGGCTGGAAGTTATCGCCCATCTCGTCAATGAGTTCGGCAAAGTCTAACCCAGCGACTGACACGTCGGCTCCGGCGTCCGGAAGCGCCGTCATCTTGGCCGTCTTACGACCTGACACGGACACGCTGACAGTCGGTGCGAATCCCGTTGATGCGGTCGCGAGCGTAACCACAGAGGCAGATGTCTCATGTGACTGGCGCGCGTTGCGGCACATCCTGGAGGTGTGACTCGTTCTGCCGCAGTTGTAGCACGCCCGATCCGCAGCCACGCAGAGATCAGATCGTGCATGACGGGTGCCACAGTTTCTGCAGACCGGGCGCGCGGAGTCCATTTCTCGCTCGGAGCCGCCCGCACCTGACGCTCGGCGGGGAGGGGTGGGGCTTCGCGACTGGAGCCTGACACCGCGCGGAGTCCTGGGGCCCGAAGGGCGGCCGGCGCGCCGGCCGACCGGGGCGCAACACGCATGAGCAGCGTTTTTCATGTGAAGTACATCTAGAAATGACGCTTTAGTCATTGCCTGGAACATCTTGATTTTATTCTTGGTACTGATCATCTATGACTTAAAATTTAACCGTCTGAGTTTTGATCAGCTCTCAGCACGTGTTGGATATGGGCTGTTTTTATAATACCATATTGAAGAATATTCCACCTCATTCAATGATACTCACTACTGACCACGAAACATTTTTGATATTAGCTTGCTACTGCTGAAAACCCATCCCATACCAATCACAATGCTGGTGTATCATGCCGGAAACTGTCATTAACTCACACTTATTTGTTATCTGAATTTGTTTGCAATTATTAACCCGAACTTATGATGTCTGCATGATACTGACAATCGAGCAGTCAATACTGGCATCCAGAATTGCCCACTGCTGGTGTCGATTTCGCCAAAAAGATTTTCGGACATAGCGCGACTATAATTTCATTTCATATTCCGTCTGCTTTCAGTATGTTTTCGCAGCCCACAAATGCAGGCAAGCCTTACCGTGCTCAACTTTGACAATCAGCGACTGGTGCCCGGCGTGGCACCCCCAGCCGGCTCCATTCCGTCATGGAGCAGACATAGATTTGTTACTAAGCTAGTAATCCGGCCGGCCAGCCACAGCCGCGTGATATTCGTGATGGTGTCGACTGTATGCGCGCGGTCGGCGCTGGGTGGGGCATCGCCGCCTGCCAATAAAGGCGATTATTCATACCTTGAGGCCGATCTAGCAACTAGTTTGGAAGCTTTGATCTTTGGACATTCTGCACCTTGGACAATATGTACATTGGACATTCCGCACTTCGGCCATTCTGCACTTTGGACATTCTGGACATTGGGGCATTATGATACGGACCCACCCACAACAAAGTCAGTTGTATGTGACGTCCAGCGCCTGCTGACGATGCTGCCAGGATTTTTTGTCGGGTCGGTATCATATTGTCCCAGGTACAGAACGTCCAAAGGTTCAGAATGTCCAAAGTACAGAATGATTAAGGTGAAGAATGTCCAAAGTTCATAATGCCCAAAGCACACAATGTCCAAAATGAGAAGTAACTTCCAACATGGTGCAGAGGGGAAGGAGTACCATAATGCCGAATGTACAGAATGTCCAAGGTACAGAGACATTCTGTACTTCGGACATTCTATACCTTTGGACATTCTGTACCTGGGACAATATGAACGCCTCCTTTTGTGGTCATGTGACGTGCACAGGGAGGATACTGAGCATTGATTGGTGCTGACAAACGTGTTAAGGACAGCTCGAACGCGGTCTGAAGCTCCCAGGTTTATCTCCAGATATGGCGTCAAGAAAAATCTTCAGGGAATGGGATCTAAAAATGCGCGCCGTCAGGAGCAGAACGCTACGCGTACGGCTAAAATAACGTTGGGTGGTAGTGGTTTGAGGGCAGTGGCTAATCAGCTTGGGGATTGGTTGCCTGCATCAAACACAACATGGGCAATTTTGACAGCGTGCCAGCGCATCATAGGTAGCTTCGAACAGGTCTTTGGTAGATGTTGTGGTATGGAAGGTACTATGGAGGCGCAGCTTTATTTACTTCATGTTTATGTACAATCGTGACCTATTTTATATAAGTCAAATAAAGCTTGATATTGCTGTTGTAAGTCAGTTAGTGTCCACCTTGGTAGCTGCGGTAAGTGGGGTTGCGGGCGCTATGGTGCTGTATTGGGAAATATACCACCATTATTTGGAACAGTTGACGTCAGGCCAGTCGTGCGTGAAAAGAATGTTAACGACCAAAGCAGCGGGGCTCTGCGTCGGGCAAAGTTTTTTTATATTTTTTGCTGTGAAGCTCTGATCTGCAGCATCAGACAGATCAGTTATGTTGAGAGGATACAGGATGCAGGTGCTATTGATAACTGCAGCACACATTTTTCACTATTTTTAATTTCTTCCCCTGTTAATGTATTGGCTGTGCCATGTGAATTCACACTCCCTTTATGCTCTTTCAGCTTCTATGTTCTGGTTGTGTTGTGCTGTCAGGAATGTCAGATGTAGGCAAAAGCCAGCCTTAATGACCTCAAAATGGAGGGTAGTTATGCACAGGGATTTTGGTCTTGTTTTACCCTGATCCTGTTATTGATGTGTAAGAGTTACCCACACATGTTCCTTAAATGTCAATCTGAAGATTTACCATTACTTGCATATTGGTATACCCCTTCCTCCCTGTGGCATAACCTTTACTTCCCAGTGTACAAAACATCTTGCTTGTCATGAAGGCAGGTCCACCATCAGGAAAAACTTGGACTAGGAAAAATGAGAATTATCAAAAGACAACAAAGCAATGTCCTATTTGTTGCTGACCTAATGATGCTTGTTTTCAGGTCAGTATTGCAAGTTGTAGTTGAATGTCAAGAATATAATAAACCATAAATATAAGTTTCAGGAAGTCCCAATGGCTGCAAGCAGGGATCATACAATTTTTGTACAAAGTGACCTTTTTGAAAAAGGTTTTCCAGTCATGGAAGAAAAAGAAGAAAGGGAAAGCTGTGTGATGTTACACTTAAGGTATAATGATGGAAGGATATGATGATGATATGATGATATATGATGTTACACTGAAGGTATATTCCTGTCATTGGAGACATTGGTCAGATTATGGTTCTTATTAGCAAAAGAGGGATATGTCATGCAATCAACATAATAATATATGAGCAGGTACCAACCTGTACTGATCAGACTGTGAGAGCCAGTTATTGGCAGCCTGCATACCACTGTGTTCCAGGTGGATGGTCAGTCCTTCACTGCTCACAAGCTTGTTCTGTCTGCCAACATACCATACTTCAATGCCATGTTCCTGCATGACATGGTGGAAAGCAAGCTATCAGAAATAGAGATGAAGGAGATTGACACCAGGTATCATCATTCTGTGTTCAAATATTGGAGTGTCACATGAATATTATGTGTGTACATATTATGTGTTCACATTTGTGAACTGCATAAGGCTAAAATAATGGTGGCCAGGCCTGGAGACAAAGCCAGGGGCCTGGCTTTGCAGCTATATGTGAGGCCAAGATGGTGATATGAAGTTGAAGCTGAGGTTGGTAACTGTGGAGTTGAAACTACAAAGGCAATATTGGTAATAGTCACTTTGTATTTTAAAAACATGAAACAGAATCTGAAGCCCATGGCTTGAAAGCTCTAACCTTGTGCATGCAAAGATGAAGCCAGCAGCTCCTTATGTAGAAAATGTGAGACCAGACTCAGGCCACCATCACTTCTAGATCATGAGGCTATAGCAGAAACTTAATCTAGAGCACAACATTATGTTTGGCAGCAAAAACTTTTCAGACTTTCCATGTCTGCTAATGCCATGTAGAATCAGGAAAGACAAGGATCTAGAGGAGTGATTGAGACAAGGTTTTCAAACTGTCTCCATCATCTTCCATGTTCTTGTGTATACTTTGTTTCATATAGGAAGTTGTCTGACTGTCCCCATGTCTTTGTTGGGCCTAAGAATGAATGGATGGTTTTGGCTTTCAGCCATGTATCCATCACAGTCAGGAAAAGCTGTGTGTTATTGGGGTTAAATTGACAGGCAAAGTCTATTTTTACTACGTCATGGGTATCTGCATGGTTTGGCAAGATAACAAAGATGAAACATTTTAAATTTGCTTCAAGGCAGAACTGAAGCCATGAGGCAAAAGTTGTTAATAGGAGAAGCTGGAACCATGTGATAAAGATGGTTTGAGGCCACTGAAGACAGCCATGGAAAATGGCTGAAGGCCAAAGCTGAATCTGAATCCAAAGTCATTGGAGGATAATTTGTGGCTTCGCGAAAGCAAGGTGTCGAAACTAGCTCCGCCCCCATGTCTGACTGTGGCACAAGTGGTGATACTTACCGACATTTGTATCATTTGATGTACATGTATTTCTTTACATGATTGTTGTGTTCATTAATGCCTTACTCGCCACCTACTCCTTTCAGCAGTTCTGCAAGTTTCTTCATCATTGTTGTTTTGTTCTCCAGTGCATTGGAATCGCTCATCAACTTCGCCTACAGCGGTCGGATTCTCATAAACAACAGCAACGTGCAGAACCTGATGATGGGTGCAGCGTTCCTCCAGCTGACGGCCGTCCGGGATGCCTGTGCTAAGCACCTCATCAAGGAGTGAGTGGGGCAGGATGGTCTTGGATGGCCTTGCCACTCGAGTCCATTGCTAAATGAAATGGGTGGCATACTAGAGGGCTAGATTGTGCACATGGTGCATGCACATAGATCATGCATTTTAGTCCACTGACGTGATGGGATGATTTCAACCTTCTCCTGTCCTTACATCCCTTCATGTGGCTGCCCCCCCCCCCCCCCCCCCACATTCCTGTTCCATGTAATGCAATATCCAGCTTTGTGCATCCTCTGTCCACTTGTGCTCTGAGAAGAGACCTCATTGGCACCACCACATAGTGACTGGGTGTGTATGACTGCCCCTCCCCCCCCCCCCCCCCCACCCATCCATCATCATTAGACTGCGTCTGTACGCGGAGACCGGCGGCGGCGAGCAGTGACTGGGCACTTGTGTCTGCCAGGCTGGCGCCCGGTAACGCGCTGGGCATCCGCAAGTTTGGCTGCGACCTGCACTGCACGGCGCTGGTGAAGGCGGCCGACGCGTACATCCAGAAGCGGTTCGGCGCCGTCACCGAAGGCGACGAGTTCCTGCAGCTGGAGGAGCGGGAACTGCGCGACATCATCAGCAGGGATGAGCTGCACGTCGAGTCCGAGGAGTTGGTACGCGCGCCGGCGGGCTCGGGGAGGGGCGCGTATGGGACAGCGGGTGCACGCGCGGCGGAGACGACCAGGGAACGGACGGCATTGGAACAGGAGCGACTGCTCACGGACGGAGGGAATAGGACAGCAGCAGGCAAGCAAACATAGAAACCGCACAGGAGCTGGTGTGTGCACGGACACAGAGTGGGTATGAATAGCAAGGGGACTAGTGTGGATTTGAGTGACGTCGTGGCCGTAACATGAGCACCAACGGTGGCGGGACGGTAGTTGGCACTGGCTGTAGTGGGGGCTGCTTATCAGTGACGAGCAGCGGAGAATGTGTTGACTATCCCATAGCCAGCAGCGACGGAGGGCGTGGTGGAGCGCCGGGCCGCCCGCCGCGCGGCGAGGCCGGCGGCCGGGCCGGTCCCGCTGACGCCGCGCCCCGCCGCCGACGCCAGGTGTTCGAGGCCGTACTGCGGTGGGTGAAGCACGACACCGAGCAGCGGCCCGAGTGTCTGGCCGGCCTGCTGACGCTGGTGCGCATGCCGCTGCTGACGCCGCAGTACCTGACCGATCACGTGGCCACCGAGCCCCTGATCCGCAGCTCTCACCTCTGCAGGTCGGTGTAGTGCCCTCTCACCTGTGCAGGTCAGTGTAGTGTCCTCTCCCCTTTGCGGGTCAGTGTAGTGCCCTTTCACCCCTGCAGGTCGGTGTAGTGCCTTCTCATCTCTGCAGGTCAGTGTAGTGCCTTCTCACCTCTGCAGGTCAGTGTAATGCCCTCTCACTGCCGTCTCCGGTCACGGGCGGACGCAGCCCGCGTTTCACGCATGACAAGCCAGCTAGCCGTCCCAGACAAGCCAGCCAGCCGACCTTCCCGTGTTGGGACGTAGTATATATGGCCGGTAGCGGGGTAGTCATTGCCGGGCTGACATTCCGTCACGTACTGCCGCCGTGTGACCAGACCTGGTGCTCACCCTCCTCCGGTTGCCCTGGCCGTCGTGTGACCAGACCCTGGTGCTCGCCCTCCTCCGGTGCCCTGGCCGTCGTGTGACCAGACCCTGGTGGTCGCCCTCCTCCGGTGCCTCGGCCGCCGTCGTGTGACCAGACCCTGGTGCTCGCCCTCCTCCGGTGCCCGGCCGTCGTGTGACCAGACCCGGTGCTCGCTCCTCCGGTGCCTGGCCGTCGTGTGACCAGACCCTGGTGCTCGCCCTCCGGCGGTGCCTCGGCCGTCGTGTGACCAGACCCTGGTGCTCGCCCTCCTCCGGTGCCCTGGCCGTCGTGTGACCAGACCCTGGTGCTCGCCCTCCTCCGGTGCCCTGGCCGTCGTGTGACCAGACCCTGGTGCTCGCCCTCCTCCGGTGCCCTGGCCGTCGTGTGACCAGACCCTGGTGCTCGCCGCCTGTGCCCGGCCTCGGTGCAGCCGTGCCTCGGCCCGCCGTGTGACCAGACCCTGGTGCTCGCCCTCCTCCGGTGCCCTGGCCGTCGTGTGACCAGACCCTGGTGCTCGCCCTCCGCCGGTGCCGCGGCCGCCGTGTGACTAGACCCTGGTGCTTGCCCTCCGCCGGTGCCGGGGCCGCCACGCACCGCCGACTGACGGCCGGCCTGGTGTTGTCCGGCCGCAGGGACCTACTGGACGAGGCGCGTGACTACATGCTGATGCCGGAGCGGCGCGCGGCCATGCGCAGCTTTACGTCACGTCCGCGCTGCTGCATCGACATCGTCGGTCTGATGTACGCCGTCGGCGGCCTGGCCAAGAGCGGTGAGGGCTCCGGCCGGCTGGAGCTGCGACCTGTCCGGTCCGCCGTCCCAGCGAGCCGCCAGCGGGCGCACATGCACACCCGCCCGCTGTGGCGGCATGCGTCGGGACCTGGGCTTTGGACGGTGGGGAGTACCTCGGTGGTGCGGTTCGCTCTCCACGTCCGGCGTGAGGCACCCTGTCGGAGCACGCGCATCCATCGAGCCTGTGCCAGACTGACAGTCGTTATGTTCGGCGTGTCTGCATAGCGGTATCTCCGTACGTTCACAGAATTTAGGGGCAGACATTAGCCGCCGTTTGTGAACATCCCTCGCGCTTGAATTCCTCCCGATCTGATCCCGTCGTCCGATGGCGAGCTATGTCGTGCTCCAAGCCTGTGATCTCTGACTGGTCACTCTCCCCTTTGTGACCGCCCCTCCCACTGTGGCTGTCTTTTCCTCTGTGACCATCTTTCCCGCTGACCATTTTTCCTCTGTGACCGCTCCTTCCCCGTTCTGTGGCCGGTCGGCTGTTACGTGACTTTTGCGACTGGCTACCCCCCCCCCCCCCCCCCTGTGACGGTTCATCCCACTGTAACCGGTCGGTCGGTCTGGGACCGTCCGTTCCACTGTGACCGTCTTTCCCTCCGCGAGCGTCCCCCTCCCATTGTGACCGTCTTCCTCCGTGACCGTCTTTCCCTCCGCGAGCGTCCCCCTCCCATTGTGACCGTCTTCCTCTGTGACCGTCTTTCCCTCCGCGATCGTCCCTCCCGTTGTGACCGTCTTCCTCCGAGACCGTCTTTCCCTTTGACCCCCCCCCCCCTCGTCCTGTGACCGGTCGGCTGTTCTGTGACCTCTGTGACTGCCCCCCCCCCCCCCCGTGTGACCGTGCTGTGAGCTGCGGCCGGCGCGCGCAGGAGGATCGCTGAGCACGGTGGAGGTGTTCCACCCGGTGACCGGCCGCTGGACCATGGCCGAGAAGATGTCCGGCAACCGGTCCCGCGTCGGCGTGGCCACGATGAACGGCCGCCTGTACGCCATCGGTGGATTCAACGGCACCGACCGGCTCGCCACCGTCGAGGTGTTTGACCCCAGGTCACGCACCTGGGAGGAGGCCAAGCCGATGAACTACCGGCGCAGGTCAGCCGAGCGTGCGCGCCTGCCGCTCTGTCCCGCCGCTGCTGTCGAGCTCTGTAGATATACCGTAACGCTTGTGACGGATCTGCGTGTGCAACAGCAGATGTTGGGTTTCTGGGGTCATTAGTTTCATTTGATGGGGAGGAGGTATCTTCCATTAATCAGGGATGTCCAGATTGTTATATCAGCTTTCCTTTTCTGTTTGCATATGTGGCGCAGCGTTTCGTCCGCGTCCGACGTTAAAGGGTTCACGACTATTCATTCATGCTCACGGACAGCGCGCTGGGTGCTGTGACGCTCAACCACGAGATCTACGTGTGCGGCGGCTACGACGGCAGCACGTCCCTCAACTCGGTGGAGAAGTACGACAGCAAGCTGAACCGGTGGACGCCCGTGACCTCGATGATTCGCCAGCGCTCGGCCGCCGGCGTCGTGGCCTTCGAGGGCAAGATTTTCGTGCTCGGGGGTCATGACGGTCTCTCCATCTTCGAGACGGTACGGGCCGGTGGCGCGCGCTCTGCAGTCTTCCTGTGTGTCGTGTTGAGTGTGAGCAGTTCACAGTGCATGATATCCTTCGGTCCAGTGCGCAGGGAATTACCCCAATTTAAAATGACATTCCATCTAGACCTTAAAACTTACCTGGAATGGCATGGTCGCCAGGGACATGCTGGGTAAGTTATGGGCAAGGGTTCGATGTCCTCCCGTTTCACGGTGAAATCCGCTCTCTCCTGTTCTGTTGGAGGACGTCGATGCTATCCAGTGCATGCGTGCTTCGTGTGAAGTGTGGCAGCCACACAGAAGGGTGCTGAGTGTCGCTGACGCTGCCGTGGCACGTCCACGGTCACCGCCAGGTGGAGTGCTACGACCCGCAGAAGGGTGCTGAGTGTCGCTGACGCTACCCGTGACGCGTCCACGGTCACCGCCAGGTGGAGTGCTACGACCCGCAGAAGGGCGTCTGGTGCTGCGGACCTCCGATGCTCACCAAGCGGTGTCGGCTGGGCGCGGCGGCGCTCAACGGCAAACTGTACGTGTGCGGCGGCTACGACGGCTCCGTTTTCCTGCGCACCGTCGAGGCATACGACCCGGTCACCAACAGGTGGGCTGTGCGCCGGCGGCCGGTCGCTGCCGTGCCTCCGTCCCCGGGCACTGGGCCGATGAGGCGCGGCTGGGCCAGCCCGCGTGGAGTGCCCGGGACGGAGGCGGTGGGAAGTACGGTTCTACAGGGCGCTCGCTGTCTGTTTGTAGGTCCCCGTCGCTCGTGAGATACCAGTTGAGAGGTCTCCCGTCTTATCTTGGTCTTTATGAAATAACGCCTGCTTTTCTGGGCGCAGACAGCTTCGTTGCACTTCCCTTCCCCCTCCCCCCGCGCTGCCTCGGCGAGGCGTCTGGGCTGACCACGCACCACCCGTGTGCCTCCAGCTGGAGTTACGTGGCGCCGATGAACGTCACCCGCTCCCGCGTCAGCCTGGTGGCCGTCATGGGCCGCCTGTACGGCATCGGCGGCTACGACGGCTTCGCCAACCTCAGCACGGTGGAGGTGTACGACCCGCAGCGCGACTGCTGGGAGCCGGCCGCCTCCATGTGCGCGCACGAGGGTGGCGTCGGCGTCGGCGTCATCCCTGTGCTGGAGTGAGCCGCGCCGCCCTGGACAGAGACAGAGCCGCGCGCCGGCCCGACACCGCCACCTTCCGCGCGTCGCGGGCCGCGAACCACCGACCGCGAACCGCCGACCGCGAACCGCTGGCCGCGAGCTGCCGGCCGCGTGCGGCGTGCCGCAAGCCGCCGGCTGCGTGCCGTGTGCCTCGTGCCGTGTGTCGCGAGCCGCCGGCCGGCCGGACGGCAGTGGTGTGTCCGGCGTCGGCCGCCGACAGCGGGCCCTCGGCTGTGACGCCGTGACGCTCGGAGAGCAAACTGAGGCGGCACTGCTGGCCTGGGCGTGCACCGCCGGCGTCCCGGCGCCGCCTGCTCGTCGGCGGAGCGGCGAGCGGACATTGTTGTCCGGCCGCGCACGCCGATGGATGGCGTCGGCGGTGGATAGGTGGCGGCGCTGCTGGCCGGGCCGGGCCCGCCTGCGCCGTTACCGCAGCTCCGGGGCTCCGTTGGAGACCGGTTGACCGCCTGTGATATACTGGAGTCAGGTGGCTCTGGATTGCGTCGTTGCGGGAGCCGTTGACGCGACCGCGGTCAGCACGCTGCCCCGGGAGCGGCTGTGTGTTCTATGGACAGCCGACAGGCCGTTCTCATCGTGAGAAGATGGCACGCGCCGTTCGTGAGAACGCAGTGGTCGGCGCATTTCTGGCATGAGCTTACTGCCTTCACGGTGATTGGCCTCGTGGTTTTCAGTCCATTTGCATTGCCAAGTGCAATACAAATGGCACATGCGCGACTGTCAGGTAAGCAGTGTTCACTGCTTCAGCGGCGTGCTGCGCAGATGTCGTCCCTTTGGGCACGTAGAACACTTTGTAATTGGCTGTTAGTGATCACCGATGTGGCCGCTCGAGTGTGTGCAATGTGATTGTGCGAGGCTGCGTGTGTTGCACTTTTCCAACGGTCCCGGCATGCGTAAGGTGTGTGAGGCCAGACGCCGGCTGCTGCAGCGGCGCACTACGGGGATCTTCGGCCCCACCAAGGTCTCGGGGGGGGGGGGGGGGGGGCGTGGTCATCGGTGCCGCTGAAGGACTGATTGGTGGCTGGCGATGTCCGCTGCCTGGGACTGGGGGCATTGCTCGCGTTTTATCTGGATAACCGGTGGAATCACGCTCACTTCGCAAGTAGGATGTGCATGGTGACGGATGGCATCGCCGACCATAATCGTGTTACAAGAGCTGTTCGATGATACTCCATTGTTTCATAGGTGATGATCAGCTGACATATTGTGCACCACGCACCCTTCCCATGTTGGCACCAATAAATGCGATGACCAGTGGCGATGACCGTTGAGGTTCACAGGACAAAGAACTCTTCAAAGGGTATCATCAACTGCTTTGACTTGAAAGATGTCAGCGAGGAGGAGATAGTCGACGGCCTTGCCGAGTTCGGAGTGACAGATGCTCGCCGCATCAAGGTGCGCAGGGGTGCGGAGTTGGTCCCCACCAACAATATCGTACTGACTTTTAATCGTCCTGACATACCATCTGAAGTAAGGGTAGGCTATGTGAAGGTGAAGGTGCGCCTTTTTATTCCGAACCCCATGAGATGTTTTAAGTGCCAGATGTTTGGACATACGAGGGATTTCTGCCGTAACCAGCCAGCATGTGGCAAGTGTGCTTCTCCGGAGCACCCGAGCGATCAGTGCACTGCAGCGAACCCGTGGTGTGTGAACTGTGGGAAAAACCAGAAACCTCACTCCACTTTTGATCGCGCATGCCCGGCGTACGCCAGAGAGAAGGAGATCATCGCACTAAAAACCACGAAGAACATCTCATTTCGGGAAGCAAGGGACTTATATGAACTGAGCCACCCTAAGACATCATATGCCACGGCGACCAAGGCCCATGTCCCACCTGAGGTCTCCTTAGACCAGATGACTGGAACGCAGTTCATTAAACTGCTTACATCGTTCGGGCTGTCGGTTGTACCGGCGTCTCAGGTGCACGCCACAGCATCGGCAACACTGTCGTCCCCCGTCTCGTTGGCACCTTGTGCCCCCTCTGAGGCACAGGCCAGCGCGCCAGTTGTTACCTCGCCGCCCCACCCCACACCAGCCGAAAGCAATGAGTGGACCGTGGCCCGCCGGGGCCGAACCTCTCGGTCTTTGCCAGTAAGCGCGCGATCACCGGCTTCACAGCCGTCCTCCCCAGGAGCATCACGTCCTACAACCCTGAGTGAGACGATGGGACGGAAACTGGACAACCTTGAGCGCCAAGAGGCGGAGAGACGGGCGCGCGAGGCAAAGCGTGCACGCCTTCAGGAGCAGGAGAGGGCAAAGGCAGCCAGTCGGCTGTCGGGTGCGGGCCCCGGGCATGCTCCCTCGGGGGAGGTTGTCCCACCTCCCCGAAAGCGTGTGGAAGCTCCCTCAGGCCCCTCCGACTCGCGGAGAGGCCCGTCTATGGGCACTCCACCACCACCGCCGCCTAGGACCACGGCGTCGCCGGCGCCGGCTCAGTTTAGGACGGGGCGTCCGGAAAAGCGTGGACCGCCGGGGCCGATTTCGCCAACAGATGGCGGTAGTCCCCGGATCCGACCCAGGATCCGCCCGATCTCTTCGGGTTCTGACGACAAAACCCACAACCATGGGCCAGGCTCAAGCGCTGCTGAGTTCTTTTAAAACCTTACAGTGCTTTTAAAGCCTCCTCATTCAGTCAGTTTTACAGTGGAACTGTAGAGGTGTAAGGTCAAGCACCCAGGACTTGCAGACAGTTTTAAGCGCGCACTGCCCGGTAGCCGTGTGTCTCCAGGAGACCAAGTTGGCGCCTGATGCGGCCTTCAGCCTGAAAGGGTACACTACCTTCCGCACTGACATGCCAACAGATACCGTTGCTTACGGTGGCGTTCTTTTGGCTGTACACCAAAGCGTACCTACGCGGCGTCTGGTGTTGAGAACAGACTTGCAGGCTGTCGCAGCAACGGTGAATTTCAACCGCCGCACCATAACTGTCTGCTCTCTCTACTTGCCACCTGGGGTTTCATTTCCATCTGGAGGACTACGAGAGTTAGTCTCTCAACTTCCTCCCCCTCTACTCGTTTTAGGCGATTTTAATGCACATCACACTGTGTGGGGGTGTGCTTCCACGAACACTCGCGGGAGGCTATGTGAGGCTCTCGTGCGTGACGAAGGTCTGTGCGTTTTAAATACAGGATCAAGAACGCATTTTACATTGCCATCCGGACAATCGTCGGTGCTAGACCTGAGCATTTGTAGTCCGCAGTTGGTACCACACTTCACCTGGGATGCTTCAGAGGACCCCCTTGGAAGTGACCACTTTCCGGTCTGGGTTCGGTACCGTGGTGGTACTGTTCTTGGTACTCGACCTCAGCGTTGGAATTTCAAGAAGGCGGACTGGAGGGGATTTGAGACTCGCCTGGACGAAACGTTTTCCAACGATTTCGACTCTGCAACTCCGACTACGGAGGAATTTACGTCTCTCGTGTTGGATGCGGCGAAAGGATGCATTCCGCGCACCTCCGGATGCCCTCGTCGTACCCCTGTACCTTGGTGGAGCGACGAGTGTCGCGACGCTGTTCGTGCACGTCGGAGAGCTTTTAGGGCTTTTGACCGGCACAGCAGCACATTAAACCTCTTGGCTTTCAGGCAAGCACGCGCGGCCGCACGCCATACTATACGAGAGGCGAAACGTGCATCATGGCGCAGCTACGTCAATTTACTAAATCGCCACACGCCGACGTCACAGGTATGGGGCCGCATTAAGCGAATCGCTGGACTGCATCCAGCAGTTTCTCTTCCCGTACTGCGAGTAGGAAGTCAAGACATCACCCACCCAAGTGATGTCGCAGAAGCCATTGGGGAAGCCCTATCAGACCGTTGCCGAAATGGCACCTGCGATCCGCGGTTTTTGCGGCACAGGGCACGATGTGAAACTTCGCAGGTTAATTTTTGTACAGATGACGTCCTGACGTACAACAAACATTTCACTATGATGGAGCTTCAAGCGGCCATTCGCTCGCTGCGTAGTGTAGCGGAGGGGCCCGACCTCATCCACAATGATATGATACGGCATTTTCCTCCCCGTGTACTACGAGCGTTGCTGGCAGTTTTCAACTGCATATGGGTGTCAGGTAACTTCCCGCCAATCTGGCGAGAGGCAATAGTAGTGCCTATTTTAAAGCCCGGGAAAAGTGGGACGAACGCTCTTGACTACCGCCCGATCGCCCTCACATCTTCGCTTTGTAAGCTCATGGAAAGAATGGTGAATGTGCGGCTCTCGTGGACTTTAGAACGCCAGAACTTTTTCACGAATGCTCAGTGCGGATTCCGTAAGAACAGGAGCACGATTGACCATATCTTAACTCTTGATACCGCAGTGCGAGCCGGATTTAGTAGCAAGCGTCATACCGGCGCCATCTTCTTTGACATAGAAAAAGCTTATGACACCACATGGAGACATGGAATTATGATGAAGTTACTCGATTGTGGCATCCGTGGTCACATGGGAAAGTTTTTACAAAACTTTCTGACTGACAGATTCTTTCGGGTGCGTGTTGGTTCTTATCAATCCGACAGGTATCCACAGGACAATGGTGTGCCTCAGGGCAGCGTATTAAGTGTCATTCTTTTCGCAGTGATGATTAACGACATAGGGGACACGCTTCCACATGGGATCAGCCGTTCTCTGTTTGTAGACGACTTTGCTATTTGGTGTAGCTCATCGACCACTCGCACGATGGAGCGACAGCTGCAGCTGGCTGTCACACGTCTGGAGAAGTGGAGTGTGCTCAACGGTTTCCGGTTTTCTACATCGAAGACAACTGCAGTTCATTTCTGTCGTCGTCGCCGTCACTGTCCTGATATGGAAATCAGGCTGTATGGGCAACGCGTCGCCAATGAGAATACCGCGAAATTTCTCGGTATACGCTTTGACCGACGCCTAACATACCGTGAGCACATCAGAAATCTCCGCGACAAATGTTTAAAATCTCTTAACATCCTAAGGTGCGTGGGATGTACGTCATACGGTGCTGATAGGAGGACACTCTTACTCCTATACCGCTCCCTGATTCGTTCAAAACTTGACTACGGCTGTTTTATCTACGACAGCTCATCAGACCTGATCAAACGTACTCTGAACACGGTGCATCACGCCGCACTCCGTATCGCCACAGGGGCTTTTCGGACATCGCCCATAGACAGTCTTCTGGTGGAGGCTCACGAGCCCCCACTAGCATTGCGAAGGCAGATGCTGGGACTGCGCTACACGTGCAAGCTGGCGCAGTCCCCAGATCATCCCACCTACAAAGCAGTGTTTTCGCGTAGCTTACGAAGGCTTTTCCTACGTCAACGGTCACCTAAAACTTCTCCCTTCTGTGTACGAATGAGAGAGCTTTTAGATGCGAGCGGCCTGAACCTACGGCGTGTCATCAGACCTAAACCCATGGAGACTGCTCCTTGGGAGCTAGCATCGCCAAGAGTGGATGTCTCTCTATCAAATATGCAAAAGCAACATGTCCTCATGGCGGAACTCAAAGGCGCAGCTTTAGAGCACATGGCCTCCTTTGATGGGTACAAGATGACTTATACAGATGGTTCGAAGACGGATGCAGGTGTAGGGTGCGCTTTTGTGTGCGGATCGACCACACGGTCATTCACACTGCCTTCACACGCGTCGGTCTACACTTCCGAGCTTATAGCCATTAGCAAAGCTCTCTGTTTTATTGAAGTGGACGATAGCAATCTGCATTTAATTCTTTCCGACTCCTTGAGCAGCCTGCTGGCTGTTAGCGGCTTCTCCCCGTCGAATCCACTTGTTCAGGACATTCAATCTCGTCTTAGCTCACTGGATCGAGCAGGAAAAACGGTCGTTCTATGCTGGATCCCAAGTCACGTGGGGATATACGGAAATGATCTTGCTGACGCGGCAGCAAAGCGCGCTACGACAGGGACTAGAATTCCTATAACACCACTACCTGCTCAAGACATGTACCCCGCAGTGTCGCTGTTTATGCAGAAGCGATGGCAGTTCTACTGGAACTCGCTGAGCGCCAACAAGCTGCAGTCGGTGAAACCCCGCATTGGATTATGGCAGTCGTGCTTTCGGGACAATAGGGTGGAAGAAGTTGCCCTTTGCCGGTTACGCATAGGTCACACATATGCTACGCACCGTCACCTGCTATTGGCTGGCGACAGACCATGCTGCGGTCGATGCTCTGATCCACTGACCGTGCATCACGTACTGGTCGCTTGCCGCCACCTTACGGCAACGAGAGCGCAGTTTTTCGGACGCCACGTCCAGAGTCGCACGCTATGCGACCTTTTAGGGGATTCTTCGAACATCGTCGGGTTTGGTAAAGTGCTCCAGTTCCTTCGCGCTATAGATTTTCCTGTAATCTTCTCATCATGGTGCTAGGGCCGATCATCATGGCTCTATAGGGTGACCTGATTGATGCACTTCTCTGATTGACGGCTCTGCATGAATCGATAGTTATGGGCGCTGCATGACCTTTAGCAGTCGATGCGCCCTAAATCCCCAAATCATCATCATCACCAATAAATGCCGCACAGTTGCGGGGAGATGGCGCAATATGCCGTACCGAAAGTTTTGAAACGCAAAAAGTTCTGCCCCACGGCTTTGTCAAGGGTGTCGGCTGTGCCCCCCGCGTTGGACGCGGCCTGTGGTGGTGGGGGGGGGGGGGGGGGGCGTTACGAATGGCATGTGGCCTCCTTTTTGGGATAGAACCATGTCGTCCGACATGCTGCTGGCATTGCGATACGGCGCAGTCGCACGGACCCACAACCTCTGCTTCACCGATGGCGTGCTGGCCAGTAACGGGCAGGCAAGGCGGCCTTGTGAGATTCGTCGCATATCACCATGCCCTGCCCTTTCACAACCATACCGCGGCCGGACAACACCGTCTGCTCGCCGCCCAGCCAGCGAGCAGGCGGCGCCGGGGTGCCAGCAGTGCGCGCGTAAACATGGCTTGGCGGTTGGTGTGTACAGACTATCAACTAGACTGGGTGATCCGCCAACCATGCACAGACATGAGATTCGGGGGCGCCCGCGGATTACGAAAAACCTGACGCTCTTGGCCCGTCTGCTTGCTGTCGCATCCCCCTGCGGTCTGCTGTCGAGGAAACGGACGCAAAATTACGCGCCGAGATGTTTGTTCCAGCACGGATTTTTGTGTTGACTCAGAAAAAGAACGGTTCTGTCTCCACACTGTATGGTACCCTTGTATTGTGAAAAAATGAACGCGTTACATGATTCCATGTTCACTGCGCCTTGCAATATGGACTGGCGTGGCGCGGCATACCCTGGCACCCGCCAACAACGCTCCAAACACACACACTGACACCAGACGATTACACCTCGGCCTGGCAGCATTCTGGTGCGAGCCCGGCGTATTTTGACAAATCAGCATGCTCCCTCACATTAGCGGTGAGACAGCGGCGAGCTTCGCTCAACGTCCGGTTCTGCGCTGTTGCTGCCAGGTGCGTGTAACACCAGACACTGCGCCATGGTCCCACACGGCAGGCGGTCCGCACAGCCGCTGCAGGGCAAGCCACGGCCTGGTTAGCCTGGCCGTCGTCTTACTGCTGTCGCCGCTGGTGCCTACCGGAGCTAAACGACACCACCTTGGCGGTGACAGTGGGGGCCGTGACGGTGGCCATGCCGCCGTGCGGCCACAGCACGCGCTACACCGAACCGCCGTCGCCACGCCCTGCACTGTCCGCCGTCCGCCTGCGACGCCCGCCGCCTACTCGTCGTCGTCGTCGCCGGCGGCGGCAGCGGCGGTGCTGACGGCGTCCACCAAGACGTCGGCGCCCTGCTCGCGCTCCAGCCGCTGGCGGATGAGTTCGGCAATAGCCCGCTGCGTGCGCCGCTCCAGCCGCTCCAGCCGCGGCGCCAGGTCCCGCTTCAGGTCCCAGTCGGGCTTGCGCGGCGCCAGCTGCGCGACGTCCTGCCAGGGGGAGGGAAGGGGAGCCGGACGTCAGGGGGACATAGACTGAGGGTGTGTGACACCACAGGGGCGCGAGGGTGTACCCCCGAAGGGAGCCGGACGTCAGGGTAACACGGAGACGGGGGGGGGGGGGGGGGGGTGCGTCACACCACAGGGACGCGAGCGTGCACCCCCGAAGTGAGTCGGACGTCAGGGGGACACAGAGATGGAGGTGCGTCACACTAGAGGGACGCGGGGGTGTACCCCCGAAGGGAGCCAGACATCAGAGGGACACAGAGATGGAGGTGCGTCACACCAGAGGGACGCGGGGGTGTACCCCCGAAGGGAGCCAGACATCAGAGGGACACAGAGATGGAGGTGCGTCACACTAGAGGGACGCGGGGGTGTACCCCTGAAGGGAGTCGGACGTCAGGGGGACACAGAGATGGAGGTGCGTCACACCAGAGGGACGCGGGGGTGTACCCCCGAAGGGAGCCAGACATCAGAGGGACACAGAGATGGAGGTGCGTCACACTAGAGGGACGCGGGGGTGTACCCCTGAAGGGAGTCGGACGTCAGGGGGACACAGAGATGAAGGTGCGTCACACCAGAAGGGATCGCGGGGGGGTAACCCCCGGAAGGGGAGCCAGACATCAGAGGGGACCAGAGATGGAGGGGCCGTCACACTAGAGGGACGCGGGGGTGTACCCCTGAAGGGAGTCGACGTCAGGGGGGACCAGAGATGGAGGTGGCGTCACACCAGAGGGAACTGCGGGGGTTGTACCCCCGAAGGGAGCCAGACATCAGAGGGACACAGAGATGGAGGTGCGTCACACCAGAGGGACGGCCGGGGGTGGTACCCCCGAAGGGAGCCAACATCAGAGGGACACAGAGATGGAGGTGCGTCACTAGACCAGGGGTAGACCCCTGAAGGGAGTCGGACGTCAGGGGGACACAGAGAGGAGGTGGCGTCACACTAGAGGGACGCGAGGGGTTGTACCACTGAAGGGTAGTCGGACGTTCAGGGGGACACAGGAGGGAGG
>NW_023596420.1:18053188-18068671 GCF_011947565.3 Pollicipes pollicipes | reverse complement strand
ACGAGAGTCGTTTGCCCGCTTTACTTTTCGTTTTTTAGCTTTAGTCAGGACCAGCGACGCAATTTTTAACCCTTTTATATGTATATATGATTCGTTATTATATTTTACGTGAATATGACAATCATTAGATCATCCAGTCATGCTGCACTTGGCTTTTATGAGGGTGTGGCACACTCAAACATTATTGTTTCACACACAGCCATGCATCACAAATCAAGATGAGCAATGAATGATGAATGAGCAATGATGAATGAGCAATGAAATGCGTGGGAAACCTTGCCTTTCATTTTTAGACGTCACAATAGTTTAAGTCTTTCCGTGTTCTTTCAAGCTTTGATGGCGTTCATCGCCCTTGTCTGTCTTGTCAATACAGCTTGCGGTTACTGATGTATGAAATGCTCAATAGTTGCTGCAATGGAAAGAAGTGCTGACGTACAGTTTGTCTATTAATGTCGGAGGAAAATATAATTTAGACCACAACCACAGGGTTATGTATACATGTCTCCCTTAGTCCCATTGTAAGTAGTTTCCAACATGTCTCATCAGTGTCTTGGTTCAGTTTGACTTGCCCATATCTTCCAATGTATGGAAGTTCAATTCTCTGTGAACAAATTTCAAGTCAACATATTTCGTCAACAAAACGTTGGAGATGGATTGAAATTGGAGATGTATCAAAGTTGCGGTCAGCAGGCTATGTGAAATGTGAAAAGAGCTCCTGGACGTAGTGTTTACAATTTGTTTTGTCCTAGAAATTTGGGTAAATGTCAGTGGTGTCACTGGAGAGGCAAATATGATTGCTGTCCTACGGCGATGGTTTTGGAGCGGGATATGGATACTGGTGAAAAAGAAATGCGGATCATTTTAAAGCTACCATGTAGCATTTATTTGGTGATGTCACATGATGTACCCACTAACTAGTAGTGAACACCACCTATAAGACTACATCTGGTTATTGAAAGGGAATGCTGCACATTTGAAGTTGTTGAAGCAAGCATCAGATATGATAAAACAAGCCCACTTGTAACTGTTGTTGTACTTTTAAGTGGAAAGGACTGCTTTAGACATCACAATTTCTCTGTTATGCAAATATTGTCCTCCATACGTTATTGCACTTTGTACAACATTGATTGAGAGCCAGTTGACCGTTATATCTGGAAATCGTGTTCACGAATGTCAGATTGAACGACTCGATTATTATTTTTTCCTGGCTTTTATCGCAGTATAGGTGACAGAATGGCAGGACTGAAGAACGTTACGATGGCGTTATAAATGCCAAGGTGACCTTGAAATACTTTGCCCGAAACGGCCTCTCCATGTTCGCGGGTGTGTAGCTCAGAAACTTGAGGGATTTAGGTCTTGATAAGGACAGAGCTGTGAACTGCATCGGATGATCTTCGAGATGGCTAGATCAGCTCAAAACCCCACAGGAATGTGGAACACTCCCTTGAATGCGGGTTGTGACATTATGGCGATTGAGACGCATTCAGTTGATGTTTGTGCTTATCTACAGTGTAATGCACTGAGAAGGCCTCCATGGCGTATAGCATCCAGCGTTTGTTACTCTAGCAATGCAAAGCTATTAGTTGGTGCATGCAATTTTAGAACACATGGCCTGTGGCCTATTGAGATTAGGCGTTCGTGTTACACCTTCAGCGCGTTTTGGTGATGGATAGGTTGAAATTCCACCCCCTCCTTTCTCATCGGTGGTTAAAACTGCCACTTCAGTGTTCAACATCTGTTTTGGTGCAATAGAAGTTGTATTGTCCAGGCACTTTTGAAGACTTCTCTCTAAGCAACATCACTGTTGTTAGCCAGCACTGACTAGCGATGCAATTGGCTGACACTGACCGGCCGTTTTATGCACACTTTGTTGTATGGGGCCAAGATGAATGAGAAATAGCAAAGTGGATATCGCAAAGTTAGTACTGGCGGATTAATGGCGGATCAGCAATATAGCACGGTGGGTTCTTGCAAGCTGGATCACTAGCTGGGCGGGCGGGCCGGGCTGCGGGCTGATATTTTGGAGAAAATTGCGTCTCTAGTCCCGACCATGCGTGTGTTTGTGTGTGTGCGTAGATTTACCCTGTCGTGATTTGTGCCGTGCTATGTCGGCTTGTATAGGATCCCAAAGGACCCCGAAGGACCCTTTTGGGTCCTCATAGTGTGAGATTGCTGTGCTGCGCGTACGGACGTGCGGGTGTGCCGTGCTGCCGGCGGCGGTGGCACGCTGACGCCAGTCTCGTCTGTGCTGCAGTGGACGACGTGCTGGACGACCTGCTGAACGAGTCCGATGGCGAGGAGAGCGAGGCCGTGTCAGCCAGGTGCTGGACGAGCTTGATATCGAGTTCTCCAACAAGGTCAGTTCGGTAGCGCCAGGGTTAGTTGTCCGCCCCCTGCTATCGATGTTTTTTTCCAGAGGAAGAGATAAATGGGTGTCATTTTTCTCACGATATTCTTTACATTGTCTAAATGATTTGTGATGGATGATCATCGCGGATGTCGTGTGAAAGTTTGCGAGGTGAACACAACCAATCGGAGAATGATCGTCAAAATAACGCCGATCAGTTTAGCAGCTGGCACAGGGTGTTGTGTTTTGATTCTCAGCAGGCAAAACTCGTGATTGTTACAGTTAATTGTTGACGAGCCGGAAAGGTACCCCTGTTATCACCAAGTGCCATATCTTTTGAAGAATTTTGCGCTTGTGGAAATTCTGACCGACTGCGGTGCGTCACAAGCTGCTTGCATAAGTCGGCCGGATGGCCAGCGCGACATGACAGCGGCGGCTGGTGTGCGCAGGTTCGCGAGGCCCCGGCGGCAGAGCGGGGAGCCCTCGGCTCCACGTCATCCGCGGTCACAGACCAGCAGCTGGCCGACAGGCTGGCCAGGCTGGATGCATTGTAGTATCCCGCACCTCTGAGCGGCGGCGGCCGTCGCTGGCGATGGGATGAGTGGCGCCGCCTGGCTGGTAGCGCCCCCCCCACAAGCGTCTCCCGAGCGGCGGCGGCCGTCGCTGGCGATAGGAGAGTGGCGCCGCCTGGCCGGGAAGCGCCCCCCACAAGCGTCTCCCGAGCGGCGGCGGCCCGTCGCTGGCGATAGAAGAGTGGCGCCGCCTGGGCGGGAGCGCCCCCCACAAGCGTCTCTCCTCACAGAAGTGGTCAAGTGTGCGGCACCTCGCCTCATCTTGGTGCATCTTACCCCCACTCACATGGTGGCCACTTTGCTGTTGCGCCGCAATGGTAGTCTGTGCTGGTGCCAAGAGCTTTTATGTCGATCCTTGAGGCGTTCACCGATTTCTTCACCGTGCTGCACTGCTTGGCGGGTATGCGGTGATCCGTGGTCGGTGATCCCTGCGCGTTGAAGATGCTCGCAGGTTTCTGTGGTGGCCATTTACTTGCATCGCCTGCCCACGGTGAACGCCGGCTTGTGATATCGCCACCTGTCACACTGACTAATTTCGTGAGGTGAGGAACGAAATGATAGCCTCATATAGATGTGTAGCCTGATTTGCATAATTAGTGTGCGGCGGTATTGCACTCAATTGCATGCGAAGAGCATGACATGAGTAAACGGGGTAACTTGTGCGAAGGGCTTTTCAGCGCGACAAAAGCGTAGGGAATAGTATGTGACACTATGGACACATTTCGAGCACTGTATTGGATACGATAGAGCACAAGGAACTTTGTATGCTGTGTGGTTACGATCTTTGTCGGCCATGCTTTCGTCGTTGAACACCGAAGGATTTTAGATCGTGTGAATTAGTCGTGTAGTGACGGACAAACGCTGTTGTATTTGCAAAGCCCGATCCCGGGTATTTCTAGTTAACAGTGACAAACAGCCAAAATTGACTGCACAATTATATGCCTATCAATCCATGCTACCGCACTCATGAGAAGCCGTTCAGAGAATAGTCATCCAACGCTAAACCAGATTGGGTTAGCAGAAGAGATGTTTAAGTATTGCTTAAGCTAAGAAAACATGTGGCTCACCAACAGATCCTTGACCCCTGCCCGCGGTCATGTCTCATGCCACCATGGTCTCGTGTGAATACCTCACTTCTTTCGGCTCAGGGCGCTGTAATGCTTTAGCTCTTCAAGGGCTGCCATAATTTACAACCGCTGCAGTTAACTCGTTTCGCACATGGCCCGTGCTTCAGACAAGGTTGTCCCCAAATGTCACAGAGCACGAGGCGACCATGGGCCGAAGAAAAGAAATTAAGAAAGATCAAGATATTAACTGAGCAGTTTGAGCCAGGCGGAAGTCATACGAATCAAGAATCAGAAGGAAGTCGCGCGAATCAGGAGGAAGTCATACGAATCAGTGGGAAGTCGTACGAATCGGGAGAAAGTCATACGAGTTAGGAGGAAGTCATGGAAATCAGGAAGAGGTTATGGAAATCAGGAAAGATACCGAAAAAATGGGAAAAGTGTCGCAGCATGTGCTGCATTGCATGTACGCGACTGTACCATCAACTGAACGGTTTCAGCGGACTTAATTCCTCCTTAGAAAAACTGTTGCATTTTTTTTACGGGAGCAAACCGGACAGAGTACCGTGAAATGGCTAGGGGGGAGGATCAAGTTGAAAAAGTGGTTAAGCACTTCCTGAAGATGCACAAAACCTGTTTCTCACACATTTGATCGTCCTTTCCTCAAAGCACGTGGCTGAGGCCCTCAATTGAATGGGAAATTACGTCTCCGGAATGCGGCCTTAAATGCTGGGACACAGTATCAGAAACGGTGTCCGCAATAGGGCTTCAGGATTCCATGACAAGGGCGATGCCGACAAACGCCACAGCTTCTGATATTGAGTCGGGGTGTCTAAAAATCACAGATGACGTGCACGTTACACTTGAAGGACGGAGCTCAAAGCTCAAACCACCACACTCGTCGATGATGTCAAGTCATGTCATGTCATTGGGGCTTTACGACGCACTTAGCTGCTGAGGCTATATGGCGTCGCCTGCCTCTCACCTTGGCAGGAAGGGCGGGCACCACGGGGAATCGAACCCCGTATCTCTGGTTTCCCAGACGCGCATTGGTTAGCGCAGATGCATTAACCACTACACTACCGGCACCCCGTTGATGATGCCAAGTCGTTGCAACAAAATGCACGGGCCTGCCACCAGCAGGCGAGGCGGTGTTACGATTTGGTACTTTGGTACTAGGGCACCATTTGGCACTTGGTACTCCACCAGTTGGATGTGGTAGAACACCACATCTCGCCGGTAGGACGCTCTTGCCGTCGTGCCGCCGCGTAGAAGCCACCCTTGCGTGATTTGTCTATGGCAGCCAGTTGGCAATTGACCAAGGTAGGTCCGGCTAGCACGGGGGTGTGGGGTGTATCGCATGGCATCTTAAAAGATTTCGACAAAAGCATCTGTTGAATCGGAATTGCACTGTTCGGGGTTGTGTTTAGTCGGGTCCTTGCTAATCGGATCCTACAGAACATGCTTTTCTTAAGACATGATTGCTCCTTGCAAAGCGTTTGGTTGCTTTTTTTGTAAGACAATCTTATTGACAAATCACGCGCGGTACCCGACATTGCATGCAAGGCCTTTTTAAACAGTATGGTGAAACTAAAAAAAAGACATTGGGGACTTCGGCAGTAAGCTGGAGCTTTTCAAGGTCATTTTGTCATGCGTTATTATAGCCGCGAAATATGCACTTAAATGCGACACTTATCAGACAGGTGAAATGCACATTTAGAAGCAGTCGCAAGAATGCTCTGGAATGGATCCATAACACTAGTCATCACTACACGAAACCTGAAGGCTCATGCGGATCATCATACGCAGGGAGCTTTTCATTTTCATTACATTTTAGCTAGGTGTAGTTCGGATATCGTTTTTTGAACATGATTTGAATAAATGTGAGATGGATTTAATAGCCTATGCTCTTATATAACGTAGGGCTGAAAGCAACGATCTTAAGAGAGGCTACTGAAGCAGCAGCAAATTGAAGTATATTAATTTTTTCTGGCCTGATATGAAACCAGCATAGGTTTTCAAATCTATCTCACACCAATTCCACCTGCATACCTAAAGCTGTCCTAATTTGTAAACAATGTAGTTTTGTTCTGAGTACAACGGCGGCCATAATTTTCTTGTCTGTCAAGCGACCAGTTCGAAGGGCCCACTGAATCTGCCCCGTGCGCGGCGGAGAGGGCTGTGGAGCTGCTGACAGCTGGTGTAGCCAATACCCGGCAGAGCCTGATCCGCCCCAGTGCTTGCTGGATTAGACTATATTGAACAACGTATTCGTAAATAACTACACAATGCAAGTTGCTGGTTTTCAAACACCTCATGAATAATGCAGCTGCGGCATAGAACCTGCTGAAGGACTAGGTTCGTTGGCTGTGGATTAACAAAAACAAGGTATCTATATATTTGTTGAAGAAAACGTTTCTTTTGACAACTATGAATAAGCAGCTTCATGAAAAAACGTCGATGAAAATTTTTAAATCACAGTGGGATCATGTGAGGAAACATTTCAGAACCTGTTCTTTTCAGTCTGATGTGGGCACGCCTGATATAGTTAATTGATGGTGCAACTTAATCTCTTCCGGAAAGGTGGCACTGTGTGCCGCTCAAGATGCTGTGTATTGCGGAGTATCATTTTTTAGCTCAATGTGTAGGAAGTTGTGGTATGCTCCCTGATGCTTTTGTTGTGTGCTCTTTGATAAGAGGTAACTCTTTAGGCTGCCACAATTCCATGGGTGTAGACACAGGGGGAAGGGCCAGGGTGCCATGGACTCCCGACTTTTCGAGTTGGGGGGGGGGGGGGCAGGCAGTGTTAACTGCCCCGTCCTCCACTTTCAGATTTAATATACGTTTACCTCAGGTTTGTACCTTCGTAAAAGGAGTGTTTCATATTTGAATATATTGAAACAAGCACCAGATATGATGAAATAAGCTGACTTGTGACTATTGTTACACTTTTAAGTGGAAAAGACTGCTCTAGACAATGCAATTGAATTGCAAAATAAGAGCGATCTCAAAGGTTTTGATCATCTTGACCTTTTAAATGTCAAACAAGATCGCTAATCTTAAATGAGTACCACGGACATTTTGCTCAGAACAGGAATCTAGGTTCATGACGGTTGCATGAGAAGATCTGGGGGCACTTAAGACACCAATCTGGAATTGTACTTTGACCCTATTTGACCCCAAGGTGGTAGGCCTATGAACCTTAAATGTTGACACAAGTAAGTTCACATACGGGCCAACCCACTCTGTGAATTTAGTGTCTTTAGCCACCTTGGTTGTTGAAATCTCAGCCGGGGAGTTCACATTGACTTCCACCAGAGCAAAGGGCATCGAACCGGCCGTCCGGGGGCCTGTTAAAGCGTGACACACAATTCTTAAAAACGTCCTTCATGCGGAAGCGGACTGGCCCAGATTCATGTGAGAAAATATTCTGATAGGTCGGACCGGACTGGATTGGAAAAGCTGGGAAAGGCGAATTGGCGGACGGATGGGATCTGGAACAGCTTGTCTGGACTGAGCCAGATCCTCAAAACTCAGTCCGTGAAGTGGTCTACTTAGTAGCTTAGGCGTCATTATGCGTCAGCGCGTTCAGCAAAGGCGAATTGTGACAGCCTTTGGGAGGTGCGTTTCACGCAACAGCACACTTTCTGTCATAGGAAACAACTTCAAAGCGCGTAGCTAAAGAATCTGGGCTCGATGACATGCTCTTAAACGGATATGATAGCGGTAAAAGAATAAAGACCAGTCTCCCAGGTTTTCCCTATGGGATTAACTAACGCGCGCTTAAGCGGGTGTTGGCTTTATTAGGTGAGATGTAAGAAGCTTCCCAATAATTGGGTTGTTGTTTTTTTCATAGACAATATCTGGCTCGCAAAATGTACAGTTGAGATGTGTTTGTTCTAGTCAGGTGTCGAGTTGCCCGGCTGGGCCACACGAGTCCGTCGAAATCCATTCCGCCACCGATTTCGCAACGTGGTTCATTCGCAGCGCGGGGAGCCTGGCTGGGTTGGATGCGTCACCAGTCAGCTCCCGCGGTCCGACGGCCCGTCTGCGCCACAATCGGCGACCCCTAGCCGTTGCGCGCCGCCCGGTGCCGCCGACCGACAAATGAATCTGTCAGCCGCGCTCGGCCGGCGCCGGCCGGTGAGGGAGGGCTGCGCGCCGCGCTCTCGGTGGCGCCGGGTGTGTGGCCGGCCACACCGGGCGCCGGACCACCCTGGCCCGGCCTGGCCCCGCCGCCCGCACAGGGCGCGCGCCGCCCGCGCCGGCGACCGCACTGCGCCCGACGACCCGGCCGAGCCGCCGCCGCCGACTGACACCTGCCTGCACGTCCAGGCGCAGCTCGGGGCCGATCTGGTCACTGTGGGGCTCAAGTGTCCGTACTGATATCGGACGACCCGAGCTTGCCTGTTTATCTGGCGTGAAAGCTCTCCTGGGTACCTTTTATGCTACTGGGGTCAAGAGAGGTGGTATGACTCATCAGTCAACTAACTCATTGTATCGCCATCGCGTTTGCTAGCATTCATTTGAAGCGCTACAAAGGGTAAGATTAGTGATTACTTTGCCGCGAAGGGTGCTGAACAATGGCTGGTTAAAAACTGTCATGATATAATGCGCGATATTAACCAATGGCGTGCGTGATCTAGCAGGAGTGTTTTTAATCACGCAAGACGACCTTCATGCAGGAACTTTCGAAACATGTTAGCACAAGCTTTCTGAAAACTTCTGATATTATGTTGGAGACCTGCCGACAAATTGTCACACCAATCCTGTATGGCAGCTGGAAACGAAACGCATTTGTCAGAGCAGTTGCAGTGATTGTCATTCTGACAATACCTTTAGAGGACCTTCAAAATACTGTGACGTGCTTCGGGGTTCGCAGTCGGCAGCATGCAAACGTCTCGAAAGTTCTGTTTCCAATCGCATGGCGACGTAAACACGTCATAGTTGCTTTGCTCTGCACAGACCAATGGCACCGCATAAAAAACTCGAGTGCAAATACACCACTCAATTATTCCAACTCATGCTGAAGTGAAAATCACCACTGGAAACCACTTCCACCGAAGGGCTACGGGCAGTCAGGGCAGGGGGCGGTCTGGGGGTCGGACATGGCTTCGGCGGCGTGCGGGCCGGGTCGGCTACGGCCAGTCAGGGCAGGCTCGGTCTGAGGGTCGGACATGGCTTCGGCGGCGTGCGGGCCGGGTCGGCGGTCGTCCTTTGTAGCCGCCCCCGTGGCGTGGCCGCATTCTTCACGGCCATTGGGGAGGCACACGGTGACACCCGCAGTGGCGCGTCGGCTGATCAAAAGCGTGGCGGCCCGTGATGGATCACGAGCGGCGATCCCCACCCTAGCAGGAAGGAGGGGTGAGGGATCACAGAAGGTAGTACGGAGCACCCAGGTTGGGCTCTGACGAGTGGTGATCCCCACCCTAGCGGAAAGGACGGATGGGAGAGCACAGAAGGTAATCCGGAGCACCCAGGCTGATGAGGACCAGGCCTGTTGGTCATGGAGTGCTAGCGCGGCAGCTGTCTCAGGTTAGACCAAACATTTCAAGTGGTGAAGACTCCCGCTCGCCGCTGGCGTCCGCACCCCGGCGCGGCGCGAGCCCATCTGGGAAGACACGGGCGTTAAAAATGGTGCCGAGGTAACCCAGATTACAAGAGCGATTAGCGGAAGATTAATTGGTTCAGATCTTATCTTGCCGCGCTCCGCGAGGTCGAACACAACGGCTATAAGTTTCGCCACCCTTCTTCGATCTGGGAAGCAGCCATCGTCTCCCATTCTACGATTTCCCATTGCTGCCGCCGTTAACGGCCTCGGCCTGGCCAGTCTCCAGTCGTGGCGATGATTCAGCGCCCCTCGCAGCGTGGCCCGGCGGCGCCGACAATGCGCTGAATTGATCGGTGATTGGGCGGCGGCCGGCGGCGCGGCGCGAGCGGCGGCCGCGTGACGCCGGAAGTGGCCGGTCCCGGTCAGCGGTGGCGGCGGTGGCGGCCGGTAGTCGCTCTGACGGCCGGTAGGCGGCGCCACCGCCGCCAGGCTGCGGCCCGGCGCGCCTGCGGTGCGAAATCCCGCCTTGGTGCTGCTGCCTCCTGCTCAAGATATGGGTGCAGCCGCCAACCCGGCCGCATGTGTAGATCGGCCTGTGGTCCGCGCTCAGCTGTGGCAAGCTGGGAGGTGTGCTCTTCAGGCCATTCACCGGTCTAGAACCAGGTCAATCGGATGGGGAGTCCGCTCCCCCGAGGTCGATACCACCAGCCACGGCTGCACACCTAAAGCCGTGCTGGGGCACACCTGGGGTGTCGTCCATGCACACGGCCATGCTAGCTAGAATCTGCCACCTTCAAGCCAGATCTGACTCGTCCAGCTCGGACCTGACCTTTCACACCAGGACTACCTTCTCTGGATCGATCTTTTCTCCTCTTTGTGAGGTCTAGCCCTCCACCTCAGGCCAGACCGGCTGCTTTCAGACCAGGCCCGGCTCTTCCAGCTCTGACTGGTATCTTTCAGATCGGGCCCGGCTGTCCTAGCTCCGGCCGCTGTCTTTCAGATCAGGTTCAGCTCCTCCACACCAGGTCCGGCGCCTCCACACCAGGTCCGGCTCCTCCACACCAGGTTCGGCTCCTCTACACCAGGTCCGGCGCCTCCACACCAGGCCTGGCTCCTTTACACCAAGCCCGGCCCTTTCACACCAGGCCCGGTACCTCCACGCCAGGCCTGGCTCCTTTACACCAGGTCTGGCTTCTTTACACCAGGCCAGGTCCCTCCACACCAGGCCTGACTCCTTTACACCAGACCCGGTCCTTCCACACCAGGCCAGGCACCTCCACACCAGGCCCGGCTCCTTTACACCAAGCCCGGCCCTTTCAAACCAGGCCCGGTACCTCCACACCAGGCCTGGCCCCTTTACACCATGTCTGGCTTCTTTACACCAGGCCTGGCCTCTTTGGCTCCTACTTGAGCTCAGGTTTCCTTAGCTTGCATTGTGCTTGGCCAGGCTAGACGAAACTCTTCCGGGCAGAGTGGTGTCCCAATTTAACTGGCATGTCTCCCTGGATCGAAATTACATGAACTGTTTAGGTAGAGCACAGCCTTTTAACTAAAGAGTCATTTAAAGGTTGAGGGGATTTGTCCCCCCCCCCCCCAGGTCATGGCGTCGATTCGTGTAAATGTTTACTTGGGGGCGAGCCGGGAACCGAAAAGGTAACATCTCCCCTATGGCGTGCTTCCCACCGGATTTAGCCCACTTATGCTGACGAACGGCATTTTGTCTCTTCTTACATCACTGATGGGAACTTCAAGCAGCATAGCAGTCACGGTCATGAAGTATTGTCGAAGGGGAGTTCAACGCTTTGTGTGTTATTAAGCTTTGTCTTCGGTGTTACGATATTCCGGCAAGAAATATTCGGTGGACAAATCAGCGGCCAAATCAGTATGGGGTCAGGACCCTCCGGAAGGATGCAAATGAAGCCCATTTCCCCAGGTGTACCTATAGTTCCGCACAAAATGGTGGTTGGCGATGATGTCACCAGAAGAACTAAGGCCAAGTGTGCACGTGACTAAATGAGGCGTGGGTGAAATGGCGCATGACCCTTATCCTACTGTTTATTATTGCTCAGTCTGGGGGAGTGTAGCCCAGCAGGTGGGCGGGACCGGCAGCGGGTGGGAGAGCCTCCTGCAGCCTGCGCCTGCAAACAGCGGCGGCCATAAGGGGGGGGGGGGGGGGGGACTCGAGGGGAAAATGGCCGCCGGAGACGGCGAGCTGTCGCGCCGGCCGGGCTGGCCGGCAGCGTGCCGACCGCAGGTCTCCGGGAAAACCGTCGGCGATCTGCCGATCGAGTGCTGGAAACTGATGCCCTTCTGTGTTGTAGGACGTGAATGGAACTCCTTTGTTCGGTGTTCACGGAAAATGCCAGCAGTTATGCTCAGCTCGCCCTGCCAGGGTCATCTTGACGAGAAAAAAAACTGATTGTTTCGGATGGTGCGATGTGCTGTGTCTGGGATATCCACGAGGATATCTGACAACCGATTAGCACAGTGCAGTGTTCCAGTAAAGAGGGCATTTTGCATGAATCTCAAGGGAAGAGTGGGTTGGAGACGGCATGAATGTAATACCGGACAGCATGGTACCGAAAAAAAAACTACATTTGAGATACGACCTCAACTGACACTAGTTTCGGTTCCCCTTGACGTATCGTATAAGAGGATCTCCGACATCCGCTGTTTTTCGTGATGTGGGAGAACGCCTTCACTAGGTTCAACCCTTGTCTTACGCGATAGCCTCAGAGGGCCTCTGAGGGTTGCTCGATATCTTCTTGGCGATAATTATCGCGTTGCTAAGATTTGGGACACTAATTTTACGATATTTTATGCATCTTGTGAAATGCTAAGCCTCTGGCTCTGATGGTACGCTTATTTGTCGCAAAAAAATCAATTTTAGGGAGGTTTTCTAGATGCTTCTTTCTGACTGGTGTGCATTACCATCGTTCGGGTTATTTTTGCAAGGTTAAGTATTAAAAAGCCAAGCTATGTCAAACTCTTACCTTTGTGACCAGTTTTGCTCTTCGCAGGCTTACCTTTGCTCACCTTGATGACACATTTCACAGCTTTGGAAGGGCTTTTTAACGTTGGTGTCTCCATTCACGTGGATTGTTTAGTTTTTTATATAGCCGGGCGGACCGATGCAACAATAGCCGTTATTCCTTTGACGTGTCATGAAATATCACAGGTCCTGCCTGTCGATATCTATAATGCCCATCCCATGGAGGTTTCTAAGAGCTATTTAACGTTGTTTTCTGCTTTGCCGTAGCCTAGCTGATTTTGGAGATAACAGGGGTCGATAAAGAATCAATGTGAACACTGTGACCGGATTTAATATCTCAAAGGTCACGCTCATCGTTGTTCAATCACACATATCTGGTGCACTTTGGTGAGAACTTTTCAAATTTGTTTTGCGCGTGGCCTTAGCTTTCTCACATTTCAATGTCTTCAATGGCGGACTCTGAGTCTCTCTCCACCGTTTGCCTGTTCTCTGTTGCCTGTTGAACAAATGCTTAAAATGTCTGTTGAACCAGGGTTAAGTAGCGTTTTGCTTTTCATGTAGAAGGTGTCAATGCATGATTGTCAGTCAACAGCTGCTTCTCACGTGGGCGTGTAATGTGCTTGAACCTTGCTTTGGGAGAGAAGAGGTGCGTGTTTATCCCAAACTTATGACAATGCAAGATCAAGCGGCAGCTTGGGACGTTACGAGGTGTTATGTTGTGTAGGACAGGTGACGAAATAGAGACAAGCTCAAAACTCGTCCAACAAATCAGTGCAGCACAACAAAGAAAAAATCGATTCATAGCGTGTGCAGGTGAGGGAGGTGACCCGTAAACTAAGGTTGTATAATATGTCTGCGGTGTACATGTTGCGAAAAGCTGGAACACGTACTGAACACCCACGAGCCGACCTGCAGTCTTCACGCAGTGCAGTCTGCTCAGGGCTCAATCGTAACCAAACACAGATGGTACGTGCGGGAGTTGCTGCTTATCACTTGCTCCCCTGGGAAAATTGTCCCGAGTCGGAATAGCTGTGTCCCATACAATTTTAGTGTTCTGTTAAGTCCAGTTTTAAGCCACCTTTAAGCTGCAGCCAAATGTTTTATTTCGCAACAAAAATATACTGGCTGGCATTGGGGGTTTTCTTTAACATTCTATCCATACCAAAGAAATAAATTTGAAACGGAGACTGGCTGAATTCGAGATAAACATTTGCACTATGCTGGTATTATTGTACAATCTTTATCCTTCCATACACGAAGCCTCAGCATTTCACACACACACACACACAACACACACACACACACACACACACACACACACACCACACACACACACACACGCACGCACGCACGCACGCACGCACGCACGCACGCACGCACGCACGCACGCACGCCGCACGCGGCGCGCGCGCACACACACACACACACACACACACACACACACACACACACACCACCCCGCACGCACGCACGCACGCACGCACGCACGCACGCACGCCACGCACGCACGCACGCACGCACGCACACACACACACACACACAACACACACACACACACACACACACACCACACACACAACACATATATATATATGTAATATTTATATGTATAGATTATATATATATATATATATATATATCTATATATATATATATATATATATATATATATACACTACGCAACCCTGAGAATGTGCGTTTTTATTCAACTACACGGTACACTGTTGACTTCAGTTTTCGTTCGAATGAAATGCCAAAGTCGCAACATTACTATACGGATAATGCCCTCTTCAAGTGAGTTTGTGTGTTGGGTAAATTTCGAAACTTAAACTCACCTGAAGATGGCATGTCAGCAGAATTTTGCAGTTGAAGCGCTCCTGAAATCAAATATCATAGTGAATTTGATGAACAGCATGAGGTGAGCATTAAAACCTTCCATAGCTAGTTCATTGCAGATGCGGCCTAACAGGCTGACAACTGACAATTGCAATCGGTGCGGTCAGTCGTGCAGTTCAGCTCTGTGGTTCGTTGGCGAGGCTCGTTGGTGATTCTGTGGTTCGTTCGTCTCCTTCCGATCCAGTCGTCTAGCCACGTAGGCCAAACTATTTCATCGCTTCCCCATTCGTAACGCGTGACGTGGCCGCAGCTCTGCAGTGCACAGCGCACGAGCACTCTTACCTTGGGGGTTCGCACGAGCACTCTTACCTTGGGGGTTCGCACGAGCACTTACCTTGGGGTTCGCACGAGCACTCTTACCTTGGGGGTTCGCACGAGCACTCTTACCTGCACGACAGCTACAGTGGCAGTCGACGACACTTGGGTTCCCATACCATGCATCTTTCGTGCTTTCGAACTCGGTGCATTATCAACATACCGCTTCACCGATGAAAGCAGGCGGCCACATAGACGGGCGTATCGATTGGACAGTGTGCGAGTCGTGCGATGTTTCATATTGCAATTCAGTTTTCATGTTACGACACTCCGTAGGAGCATCCGCTCTGCAAAGTGGATGATGGATACAAGCAGATGGTGGCTGGCAACACCGCTGAGAATGTTACTCAGGACATTAGACGTCCGCCGAAACCCAATCCAGAAACCGTGATTAACTTTTGGCCACGAGCTCCAGCAAATTGCGTGGCGTGCCACTGGGGGCTGCTGTCGCCGACAACGGCCTCCGCCCGAGGTGGAGCGCCTGCCGCCCAGGTGGCGGTGACAGTGCACAACGCCGGCGCCCGGGGGCCGAGCCGGTGGGGTGCGCCCACCGCAGCGGCCAGGGCCACGCCGACCAGCTCCGAGCCTCGAACAATGGCCGACGGCGCCCGAGGCACCCATGCCTGCGGCTCGTGATTAGGTACTTAGATGGACCTCACCAGCTCAGCACGGATACAGGGCAGGTTATTCTGATTGGTCAAGCTATGATTTTTCTGGGTGAGATTGCTTCAAGTTTAAAAGGAATG
>NW_023596420.1:18030095-18052188 GCF_011947565.3 Pollicipes pollicipes | reverse complement strand
GCCAACAACGCTCCAAACACACACACTGACACCAGACAATTACACCTCGGCCTGGCAGCATTCTGGTGCGAGCCCGGCGTATTTTGACAAATCAGCATGCTCCCTCACATTAGCGGTGAGACAGCGGCGAGCTTCGCTCAACGTCCGGTTCTGCGCTGTTGCTGCCAGGTGCGTGTAACACCAGACACTGCGCCATGGTCCCACACGGCAGGCGGTCCGCACAACCGCTGCAGGGCAAGCTACGGCCTGGTTAGCCTGGCCGTCGTCTTACTGCTGTCGCCGCTGGTGCCTACCGGAGCTAAACGACACCACCTTGGCGGTGACAGTGGGGGCCGTGACGGTGGCCATGCCGCCGTGCGGCCACAGCACGCGCTACACCGAACCGCCGTCGCCACGCCCTGCACTGTCCGCCGTCCGCCTGCGGCGCCCGCCGCCTACTCGTCGTCGTCGTCGCCGGCGGCGGCAGCGGCGGTGCTGACGGCGTCCACCAAGACGTCGGCGCCCTGCTCGCGCTCCAGCCGCTGGCGGATGAGTTCGGCAATAGCCCGCTGCGTGCGCCGCTCCAGCCGCTCCAGCCGCGGCGCCAGGTCCCGCTTCAGGTCCCAGTCGGGCTTGCGCGGCGCCAGCTGCGCGACGTCCTGCCAGGGGGAGGGAAGGGGAGCCGGACGTCAGGGGGACATAGACTGAGGGTGTGTGACACCACAGGGGCGCGAGGGTGTACCCCCGAAGGGAGCCGGACGTCAGGGTAACACGGAGACGGGGGGGGGGGGGGGGCCGTGCGTCACACCACAGGGACGCGATGTCGTGCACCCCCGAAGTGAGTCGGACGTCAGGGGGACACAGAGATGGAGGTGCGTCACACCAGAGGGACGCGGGGGTGTACCCCCGAAGGGAGCCAGACATCAGAGGGACACAGAGATGAAGGTGCGTCACACCAGAGGGACGCAGGGGTGTAACCCCCAAGGGAGTCGGACGTCAGACGGACACGGAGATGGAGGTGCGTCACACTAGAGGGACGCGGGGGTGTACCCCTGAAGGGAGTCGGGCGTCAGGGGGACACGGAGATGGAGGTGCGTCACACTAGAGGGACGCGGGGGTGTACCCCTGAGGGGAGTCGGGCGTCAGGGGGACACAGAGATGGAGGTGCGTCACACCAGAGGGACGCGGGGGTGTACCCCTGAAGGGAGTCGGGCGTCAGGGGGACACAGAGATGGAGGTGCGTCACACTAGAGGGACGCGGGGGTGTACCCCTGAAGGGAGTCGGGCGTCAGGGGGACACAGAGATGGAGGTGCGTCACACTAGAGGGACGCGGGGGTACCCTGCCGAGGTGAGCACTGCTGAGGACCCACTGTGTTTCCAACGCAGCACTCACCACCTCCTCGGGCCTGGCGGCAGCAGCATCGCTGGTCTCGACTGCGCCCAGTAGGGCGTCCACGTTCCCCGGCTCAGCCTCAGGCAGCTCTGACTCCTTCAGCTTCTCGTCGATGGGCTTGTAGCTCCGGAACACAGGTCTGCAGCAGGACAATGCTACTGTCATTTTCAGGTAAAATGAAGAACATGCACCTAGCCACAGCAGCTTACAGGGGCTGGTCACTTACATGAAATATGTTTGTCTGATTGCATGGGGAAAAGTGCACAGGGTACTTACTTTGGCAGGGCATCTTTCTTGTAATCAGGCTCGTCATCATTTGTTGCAGCTCTTTCTTGGCGACGTCTTTTCAAGACTGCAAGCTTTTCTCTTCTTTTCTTTGCTTCATCTTCCAGGCTTCCCACTTTATCTTCACTTGTGCCCATCATTTACAGTCTGGGACCTAAAGAACAATGTACCTTGTCACAAAAGCACAAAAGTCACAAAAGCCAAACTTGACCAAGAGAAAAATGGGTTAGTCAGATGAAGGTAGGAAAATTATCTGAAGTAAAGAAAGGCCCTGGTTGTCACCAGCACAATTCAAACAAAACATTTATTTATGCATGGAAGCAGTGGCTGCAAGCAGAACATAACAGCCTTAGCTAACATGCTCCAGGATGGTTGGTTAAATACCCTTCACTCTAGTGTGGGGTCAACATCACCCCCCTCCCTACGGTCTCAAGAACTAAGGGAGCTAGAGATACCAAATTCACAGAGTGTGTTGACCTGTATGTGAACTCATTTAGGTAAAAGTTTGAGGTTCCCATGCCATAACCTTCGGGTCAAATGAGGTAAAAAAGGTCAAATTCCAGGCTGGTCACCAAAGGGTTCCTATACATGGCATAGGTCATTCTAGATCAGCGACCTATTCTGACCTTTAAGAAACCTATGGAAGGTGTATAATGTGGCTCATGTTATCAATAAATTTGAAATGAGCACCAGGAACTTCCCCATACAGCAAGTGCTGGAGTAATAAAACAGGTTAGTTTTGTCCTTGGTCTGACCTTCATATCTGACCCTGGGTCAATGTAATTCAATTCATTCAAATGTTCTGTTGCTTAGGAAAATATCTGAGTTGCATGGCTCTATCTGTTCTACAGCCTTGGCTCTATCTAACATATCTATCTCTGTTGTTGGACCAGATTGAACAATTCCCTGGAAATTGCCTTTGCTGAAACCACGGCCTGACTTTGCCCTGTCATCGATCAGCAGCCTTACAGGGCACATCTAATTTTTTTATTTCAGCAATCTGCTACCCAATTGTCTACAGCTATCCAAAATTTGGTGCTGCTACACCCTGCCATTCCCAAATCATTCCAGAAAAATCTTCGGGGAGGGTCAATTTGACCCCGAGTGTGTGTTAACAATAATTGCAAGAGTGAATTGGAAAGCATGCTAAAACTGCTGAGGAATTGGTGACTAGAAATGCTGATTGTAACAGGAAATCAGGGAGATCTGTGTAATGTAGAGGTAATGGTGAATCTATTATTCCTAGAAATAATACTCGATGTAAGACAATGATCTATGCGGTAGAGTAAAGCACCATAAGGTCTAATATAATAAGATCTAAAAAAGCTTATGACATGTTGGTATATTTTGTACACCAACCAATAAATACAATGGTCAATGCATCACCACTTTTCAAAATCAGCAGTGGTGAAATGTTCTACTTACCATTATGCATACAGATAAGACAGCATGAATGGCATGATTCTTCATGGAGTGACCAGAACAGAGAGATAGGTAAGATATTTTGACTCAATGCCTTTGCTGAAAGAAACGGGTTTCTTCATTTTTATTCGGAGGATTTGTTTCAACAAAACCATGCAGCCAAGATAAACATCCATCTATTTATTCTCCTAGTTATTCTACAAGAAATAAGGCTATTAAGACAGTCATGTAAATGTTTTACCTACAAACAATACTGCAAAAAACAAATAGTATAGACTACATTGTGAATGACTTAGCATGCTTTTCAAGCTTATATTATTCTACTAATTATGTAAAACATTTCTCTTCTCCTAAAAGAACTCCATGTTCAGAGAACAGCAGCTCTACTTTCCACAGCAACCGACCAACCAACACAGCCCACAACTACCTCAGCCAGCACTTGTCCGCAGTAAGTCTGCACAGCATGACATATTTTGGCAGAATCTTGTGGAGGTGCAGGTGAGGTACAACTTCCTATTTGGGGAGCTGATCAGAATATTGGGGCAGATATCAAATTGGACTATTGAGGGCATATCTATAAGATAAAGATAGCAAGATAACAGAAAATAGCAAAATATCATGGTACATCACATTTTGGGACAGCCAATGTTAACAAAATCTGTCTCACATGGGACAGTTAACTATCCTTCTGAGGAAGGATTCTGTCTGCCCCTAATATCTTGTTGGCATGTTTGCCAAGTCTGCAGACCGGGCCAGCGGTGCTAAACACGCCTAAAAGGAGATAAGCAATATATAACATAATGGCATTGCTTTTCAGAAGCATTAATTCAGACCTGGTGAAATAAGGAAAATCGATGGAAGATAAATCAAAACTTCACAACCACTTACAGTGACAAAGTGTCTGAACATGAAATATGTCATCATGATAGCTACCACTGTTTTACCAAGTTACCTAAAATTGTCAAGTAGATCATCACAGCTCAATAATGATTGGGCCAGGAATGCACCAAATCACTAGATTATATCATTAATAAACACTTGTGACTTTTCTTGGTCAGGGTGTACTTTCCTACCTAACGTTAGAAGAAAAATCATTGTACACCATTCGTCGTGTTTAAGGCATGACATATCGTAAATAATCTCAAAACAGGTAGAATCATGCTCCTACCTTCGAATTTCAATAACTTCGATGGCGGGCCCCCGAGCGCCCCGCGCACCGCACCGCCTGGACTCCCCAGCGCCGTTTCCGCGTTACCGTTGCGTAAATACAATATTTCTGCGTACCAAGAACTGTACAAAATGTACGGGACCAAAGTAAACCATTCGCCATGTTTAAGGCAGGACAACCATAACCTAACTGCGAACCATAAAAATATTTACTAAACATAAACCATATTTACCATAACCATATTTACCATATAAACCATATTAACTGCGAACCATACTATAAACCATAAATATAACTATAAACTATACTATATAAACCATACTACAACTATAAACCATATTTACTGCGAACCATAAAAATGTACCGGGACAAGGTACATTACGGGACAAGAATCCATGAAATTTGATCCTCGACGCCAACGGGACCATGGGTTGCGGGGGGATTGGGTGGGGAATGTAAAGCAAAATGAGAACATGGCAGCTAAATAAAAGCTCACTATATGGCACCTATATATGGCATGGAACATGGATGCCAATGAGATGCTAGGTTGAAGGGGATATAGGGTGGGGAGGTTAGGTTAGGTTGGGTTAGGTTAGGTTAGGTTAGGTTAGGTTAGGTTAGGTTAGATTAGGTTAGGTTAGGTTAGGTTAGGTTAGGTTAGGTTAGGTTAGGTCAGGTCAGGTCAGGTCAGGCTAGCTTAGCTTAGCTTAGCTTAGCTTAGGTTCTGGTCTATTCTCAGTTAGGTTAGGTTAGGTTAGGTTGGGTTAGGTTAGGTTAGGTTAGGTTAGGTTAGATTAGGTTAGGTTAGGTTAGGTTAGGTTAGGTAAGGTTAGGTTAGGTTAGGATATGTTCTGGACTATTCTGGCCTGCGTGTTTCATAAATGTACCTAAACTCGATAAGAAACGATTTTGGTTGCTTTATTATTGTTACCTTGGTCCCGTACATGTTTCATGGTTCTTGATAAGCAGAAATATTGTGCTTTCGCAACAACGTAGAAACGGCGCTTGGAAGTCGAGGCAGTGCGGTGCGGGGCGTGCGGCGCTCGGGAGCTCGCTATCGTATTTATTAAAATTCGAGGGTAGGAGCATGATTCTATCTGTTTTGAAATTATTTACGATATGTTCCGCCTTAAACACGACGAATGGTTTACCTTGGTTCCGTACATTTTGTAGAGTTCTTGGTAAGCAGAAATATTGTATTTACGCGACGGCAACGCAGAAACGGCGCTGGGGAGTCCAGGCGGTGCGGTGCGCGCGGCGCTCGGGAGCTCGCCATCGAAGTTATTGAAATTCGAAGGTAGGAGCATGATTCTACCTGTTTTGAGATGATTTACGATATGTGCCGCCTTGAACACGACGAATGGTGTGCAATGATTTTTTCCAACGTTAGATAGGAAAGTACACCTACACCCTTTTCTTCTAACTGCATTTTTGTCCCACTCGACCATGGAGTGGGAGCCAGTGCAATGGCTGAAAACACATGGATTGTCAAATAGGCATAGGTGACCAATAGGGTGAGATCATAATGGTCGTCTTGAGGTGAGGCAAGATATTACACCAGTAATTGTGCCCATTGCTCATGATTTGCTTTGCTTTTTGCCAACTTGTACACTGCAGCTTTAGTTGAAAACACGGCAATAAAGCAACTTACTGCCATCACAAGCACCTATCATCACAACACAGCCACAAGCAGGCAACGTTGCATCAAAGCATGTACCGGTAGGCTGGTTACTTAATGCCTTGAGCGGCAATACTATCCATACTCCTCACCCCCTCGAACGACCGCGATCCCCTTCGATCGGCTCCGCGAAAGGCAGGGTTTTATTGTATGGCACATACAGACCGCACAGTGTCTTCAATCAATTACGACAGCAGTACTGCGTAAGCACTGCGCAAGAACTGAACAAATACCAAGTCTTCCTTGTATTGGTATTCTTTCTAATGTACGTTCGTCAAGTTGGCACCACATTCGCGTACAGATTTAAGTCCATATTTGGGATTCAGCGGATTTCCCAAATCGGACCTAAAACTTGGTATGCAGATGCAGTTTAATCTTCCCTGTGCAATAAGTTTCTTATGCTGTTTTTGGAAACATTACAAATACTCTTGAATGGCAAGCGAACAAGAAGGGTTTACTCCCACCAGTTTACGAGCCTTGACGACGCCGTAACGCCCAGCGTGGCATCTGTGTTCTATTGCCCCGCCTTGACGGGCACCCAATGATTCATTAACACGGTCGTGTGCTCAAGGTTGGCTGGGGGTCGTGTGCTCGAGCTTGGCTGCCCCGTAAAGCCCCAATGATACACACATGACACTGCCATCCAAATAGGAGGGACGCTGAAAGGCCTGAGTGATAGCAGGTAAGACAGTACCTAGGCATTTTTTCTTTGAATGGCAGAACGCCGGTGAATTGGGGTGGAACAGGGTGGGCAGATAACTTGAGGGGGAATTTTAGAGTGTTTAGACATGGCCAGAAGGCTGTGACACCTGCAAATGGAACACCAGGACAATGACTATCTCTACACACAGTTGCTTCGTCCTTTGCAGGGTGCATAAGGCAAGCTAAAGCTGGATGGATGGGCTTCCAGACTGCAGAGATGCTCATAATGACAATATGCCCAGTGTAGTAGTGGCACCATGGCAATGATTCAAGCTGTGTGCTTGGCGTTATTGGTATGGGGGGACCTGTTTCTGTTTCGTTTCCTGTTTCTGCGGAATTGGTTTGGTTTTGCTCCTGGACGTCTAAACAACGTGTTATGCTTGCCTCGTTATGCCCCTCCCCCCTCCCCCAAATGCCAATGGTGCATAAAAGTGAGGTCCAGAAATTGGTAAGCTTCATTATTAAGAGGAAATATATTGCATGCATCTCATGCTCCCTTATAGTTAAGTTCACCAAAAAAGCCAGAGTAGGTACATCGCAAAGCAGGAATGTTAATGCTCTTTGTGACATGATGGGGCATGTAAGACATTTGAAATAACTGATTGTGGACTTTGTGATGATAATTGACATGTGGGATTTGTTCTGTATTCTTATTCATGTGTTTCATTATTGCAGATTTGTGTAATGCGTGCTGCATGATCAGCTTTATTTGTAATCCATGAGTTGGTTTGGTAAGACGCCCACCCCGAAAGGTATGTCGACGTAGATCAGAGCTACCTTGGCCTGGAATAGACGTACTTTGTCGCGGAGGCTAGGTGTTCTTGGCGCTTTTTTATAGAGGATGTTCAATGAATTCTCAAAATCTAATGGCAGTAATGCAGGAGGTTACAAGACAGCTTAGCCCGTGTCTTTAGTGGTCTTTCGGTATCATCAGTAATTGAGACATTGTACCAAATGATCTGTACTGTCTCAGATGTTGAATTGCTTTGCATCTTTTTGAAGGGATATAGCGCAAGAGAATGTCAATATCGAGACGAGCTTTATTTGCCGAACTTCTGTCAACAGTCCAGGTGTGCTTCCGTGGAGCTGCTGTTGCGATGTTGTATTGCTTGCGTGATATGGGATTTGGCATGTGAAGCCATGATAATGTGTTATATTACGCCGAGATATTTCAGAGCAAATGCGTCAAAATGACCGTGCATTGAAAAAGACAGAACGGGAATTGGATAGAGACAGAAGAAAGGTGGAGGTTGAAGAAAAAAAGCTGGCGAGTATATATATTACATAATGCCGTCGGCATGTATTTTACATCATGCATGATGCTTTGACTGTTCTCAGTATGTATACAGTTTGTGATCACAAATAATGACTAGTATTATTTTACATAGCAAACTGTTTTCGGATTGGTAAGATGCTCCCAAATACTCTGCATTTTGTGACTGCGTGCTCGTTCATACCAAGCCTAGGCCATGGCGTTTGCCGGCAAGCCACGCTCAGCAGTGTGGCCTCACTTCAGCATTGCAGTTTTCCCCTGCATATGTAACCTGACCGGGGTAAACTTATGTTTTTGTATCACGCAACGTTGTTAAACGCCATACAGGTCGTCGTTGGTTGTTTATAGAACAGTGTGAAAGCTGTGGTCGTTGTATGCTGAAATACTGGGCATTTACCGATACGGATTGAGTGCGTGATGTTCACCTGAAAGCACGGCTGTCTTGGTAGTTTGCGCATCGTCGTCGGGCTATAGCCGACCAGCAGTGACCATAACAATGTGCCTGCATCTACCACCCCTTATGCACGGCTGCAGGAAGCTGAGATCCGCAAGAACGCCAAGGAGGGCAACAAGCAGGCATGCGCCGTGCTTGCCAAGCGGCTGGTTTTGCTACGGAAGCAGAAGACTAGGAGCTACGCGGCCAGCACCCAGGTGGGTGCGACCGGGCGGAGTGGTCGGCTGTGCCGCACCTTGCGGTCTCGCGCCCCGCCGGTGCCAACACGGTGCGGCGCCCGCACGGGTGCTAGACCCGACGCAACGGCCTGATCTGGGGAGGTAGACAATGCGCGCAGAACTACCACCTGGCATCCGTTGACGGTATGCCATTGAGAATGGTCACAATGATAGCCTGTGGGTAAACAAGTTGTTTTTCGGTGTTCCGGATGCTTATGTCTGGAAAGCCCAAACCACCACCATTTTCTCCGGAAAGTGATGCTTGCAGGCCCATGTGTGCACGTGTGCCGGTCGCACGTCAGCCTCGCCTGGCTCTGGCGGTGCACCTGGACGCCGGCGACCGTCTGCCGCCACGAATCAGTCAGCTGACTGGGTGATGCCGTTACCAGGTACGAGCCGCGTCGACGCAGCAGAAGACGATGGCGGCCAACGCCAAGGTGGCCGGCGTCATGGCCACCACCAGCCGGACCATGGGCCAGATGAACCGGGCCATCAATCCACAGCAGCTGGCCCGCACCATGCAGCAGTTCGAGCGGGAGAGCGCCAAGATGGGGATGTCCGAGGAGATGGGTCAGTTGTGTCTCACTGTGCCGGCTGCTGGAGGCGTCCGATGGAGTGACCGGTCTCGGTCCGATGACGAGAGTCGTTTGCCCGCTTTACTTTTCGTTTTTTTAGCTTTAGTCAGGACCAGCGACGCAATTTTTTAACCCTTTTATATGTATATATGATTCGTTATTATATTTTTACGTGAATATGACAATCATTAGATCATCCAGTCATGCTGCACTTGGCTTTTATGAGGGTGTGGCACACTCAAACATTATTGTTTCACACACAGCCATGCATCACAAATCAAGATGAGCAATGAATGATGAATGAGCAATGATGAATGAGCAATGAAATGCGTGGGAAACCTTGCCTTTCATTTTCAGACGTCACAATAGTTTAAGTCTTTCCGTGTTCTTTCAAGCTTTGATGGCGTTCATCGCCCTTGTCTGTCTTGTCAATACAGCTTGCGGTTACTGATGTATGAAATGCTCAATAGTTGCTGCAATGGAAAGAAGTGCTGACGTACAGTTTGTCTATTAATTTCGGAGGAAAATATAATTTAGACCACAACCACAGGGTTATGACATGTATACATGTCTCCCTTAGTCCCATTGTAAGTAGTTTCCAACATGTCTCATCAGTGTCTTGGTTCAGTTTGACTTGCCCATATCTTCCAATGTATGGAAGTTCAATTCTCTGTGAACAAATTTCAAGTCAACATATTTCGTCAACAAAACGTTGGAGATGGATTGAAATTGGAGATGTATCAAAGTTGCGGTCAGCAGGCTATGTGAAATGTGAAAAGAGCTCCTGGACGTAGTGTTTACAATTTGTTTTGTCCTAGAAATTTGGGTAAATGTCAGTGGTGTCACTGGAGAGGCAAATATGATTGCTGTCCTACGGCGATGGTTTTGGAGCGGGATATGGATACTGGTGAAAAAGAAATGCGGATCATTTTAAAGCTACCATGTAGCATTTATTTGGTGATGTCACATGATGTACCCACTAACTAGTAGTGAACACCACCTATAAGACTACATCTGGTTATTGAAAGGGAATGCTGCACATTTGAAGTTGTTGAAGCAAGCATCAGATATGATAAAACAAGCCCACTTGTAACTGTTGTTGTACTTTTAAGTGGAAAGGACTGCTTTAGACATCACAATTTCTCTGTTATGCAAATATTGTCCTCCATACGTTATTGCACTTTGTACAACATTGATTGAGAGCCAGTTGACCGTTATATCTGGAAATCGTGTTCACGAATGTCAGATTGAACGACTCGATTATTATTTTTTCCTGGCTTTTATCGCAGTATAGGTGACAGAATGGCAGGACTGAAGAACGTTACGATGGCGTTATAAATGCCAAGGTGACCTTGAAATACTTTGCCCGAAACGGCCTCTCCATGTTCGCGGGTGTGTAGCTCAGAAACTTGAGGGATTTAGGTCTTGATAAGGACAGAGCTGTGAACTGCATCGGATGATCTTCGAGATGGCTAGATCAGCTCAAAACCCCACAGGAATGTGGAACACTCCCTTGAATGCGGGTTGTGACATTATGGCGATTGAGACGCATTCAGTTGATGTTTGTGCTTATCTACAGTGTAATGCACTGAGAAGGCCTCCATGGCGTATAGCATCCAGCGTTTGTTACTCTAGCAATGCAAAGCTATTAGTTGGTGCATGCAATTTTAGAACACATGGCCTGTGGCCTATTGAGATTAGGCGTTCGTGTTACACCTTCAGCGCGTTTTGGTGATGGATAGGTTGAAATTCCACCCCCTCCTTTCTCATCGGTGGTTAAAACTGCCACTTCAGTGTTCAACATCTGTTTTGGTGCAATAGAAGTTGTATTGTCCAGGCACTTTTGAAGACTTCTCTCTAAGCAACATCACTGTTGTTAGCCAGCACTGACTAGCGATGCAATTGGCTGACACTGACCGGCCGTTTTATGCACACTTTGTTGTATGGGGCCAAGATGAATGAGAAATAGCAAAGTGGATATCGCAAAGTTAGTACTGGCGGATTAATGGCGGATCAGCAATATAGCACGGTGGGTTCTTGCAAGCTGGATCACTAGCTGGGCGGGCGGGCCGGGCTGCGGGCTGATATTTTGGAGAAAATTGCGTCTCTAGTCCCGACCATGTGTGTGTTTGTGTGTGTGCGTAGATTTACCCTGTCGTGATTTGTGCCGTGCTATGTCGGCTTGTATAGGATCCCAAAGGACCCCGAAGGACCCTTTTGGGTCCTCATAGTGTGAGATTGCTGTGCTGCGCGTACGGACGTGCGGGTGTGCCGTGCTGCCGGCGGCGGTGGCACGCTGACGCCAGTCTCGTCTGTGCTGCAGTGGACGACGTGCTGGACGACCTGCTGAACGAGTCCGATGGCGAGGAGAGCGAGGCCGTGGTCAGCCAGGTGCTGGACGAGCTTGATATCGAGTTCTCCAACAAGGTCAGTTCGGTAGCGCCAGGGTTAGTTGTCCGCCCCCTGCTATCGATGTTTTTTTCCAGAGGAAGAGATAAATGGGTGTCATTTTTCTCACGATATTCTTTACATTGTCTAAATGATTTGTGATGGATGATCATCGCGGATGTCGTGTGAAAGTTTGCGAGGTGAACACAACCAATCGGAGAATGATCGTCAAAATAACGCCGATCAGTTTAGCAGCTGGCACAGGGTGTGGTGTTTTGATTCTCAGCAGGCAAAACTCGTGATTGTTACAGTTAATTGTTGACGAGCCGGAAAGGTACCCCTGTTATCACCAAGTGCCATATCTTTTGAAGAATTTTGCGCTTGTGGAAATTCTGACCGACTGCGGTGCGTCACAAGCTGCTTGCATAAGTCGGCCGGATGGCCAGCGCGACATGACAGCGGCGGCTGGTGTGCGCAGGTTCGCGAGGCCCCGGCGGCAGAGCGGGGAGCCCTCGGCTCCACGTCATCCGCGCTCACAGACCAGCAGCTGGCCGACAGGCTGGCCAGGCTGGATGCATTGTAGTATCCCGCACCTCTGAGCGGCGGCGGCCGTCGCTGGCGATGGGATGAGTGGCGCCGCCTGGCTGGTAGCGCCCCCCCCACAAGCGTCTCCCGAGCGGCGGCGGCCGTCGCTGGCGATAGGAGAGTGGCGCCGCCTGGCCGGGAGCGCCCCCCACAAGCGTCTCCCGAGCGGCGGCGGCCGTCGCTGGCGATAGAAGAGTGGCGCCGCCTGGGCGGGAGCGCCCCCCACAAGCGTCTCTCCTCACAGAAGTGGTCAAGTGTGCGGCACCTCGCCTCATCTTGGTGCATCTTACCCCCACTCACATGGTGGCCACTTTGCTGTTGCGCCGCAATGGTAGTCTGTGCTGGTGCCAAGAGCTTTTATGTCGATCCTTGAGGCGTTCACCGATTTCACCGTGCTGCACTGCTTGGCGGGTATGCGGTGATCCGTGGTCGGTGATCCCTGCGCGTTGAAGATGCTCGCAGGTTTCTGTGGTGGCCATTTACTTGCATCGCCTGCCCACGGTGAACGCCGGCTTGTGATATCGCCACCTGTCACACTGACTAATTTCGTGAGGTGAGGAACGAAATGATAGCCTCATATAGATGTGTAGCCTGATTTGCATAATTAGTGTGCGGCGGTATTGCACTCAATTGCATGCGAAGAGCATGACATGAGTAAACGGGGTAACTTGTGCGAAGGGCTTTTCAGCGCGACAAAAGCGTAGGGAATAGTATGTGACACTATGGACACATTTCGAGCACTGCATTGGATACGATAGAGCACAAGGAACTTTGTATGCTGTGTGGTTACGATCTTTGTCGGCCATGCTTTCGTCGTTGAACACCGAAGGATTTTAGATCGTGTGAATTAGTCGTGTAGTGACGGACAAACGCTGTTGTATTTGCAAAGCCCGATCCCGGGTATTTCTAGTTAACAGTGACAAACAGCCAAAATTGACTGCACAATTATATGCCTATCAATCCATGCTACCGCACTCATGAGAAGCCGTTCAGAGAATAGTCATCCAACGCTAACCAGATTGGGTTAGCAGAAGAGATGTTTAAGTATTGCTTAAGCTAAGAAAACATGTGGCTCACCAACAGATCCTTGACCCCTGCCCGCGGTCATGTCTCATGCCACCATGGTCTCGTGTGAATACCTCACTTCTTTCGGCTCAGGGCGCTGTAATGCTTTAGCTCTTCAAGGGCTGCCATAATTTACAACCGCTGCAGTTAACTCGTTTCGCACATGGCCCGTGCTTCAGACAAGGTTGTCCCCAAATGTCACAGAGCACGAGGCGACCATGGGCCGAAGAAAAGAAATTAAGAAAGATCAAGATATTAACTGAGCAGTTTGAGCCAGGCGGAAGTCATACGAATCAAGAATCAGAAGGAAGTCGCGCGAATCAGGAGGAAGTCATACGAATCAGTGGGAAGTCGTACGAATCGGGAGAAAGCCATACGAGTTAGGAGGAAGTCATGGAAATCAGGAAGAGGTTATGGGAATCAGGAAAGATACCGAAAAAATGGGAAAAGTGTCGCAGCATGTGCTGCATTGCATGTACGCGACTGTACCATCAACTGAACGGTTTCAGCGGGCTTAATTCCTCCATAGAAAAATTGTTGCATTCATTTTACGGGAGCAAACCGGACAGAGTACCGTGAAATGGCTAGGGGGGAGGATCAAGTTGAAAAAGTGGTTAAGCACTTCCTGAAGATGCACAAAACCTGTTTCTCACACATTTGATCGTCCTTTCCTCAAAGCACGTGGCTGAGGCCCTCAATTGAATGGGAAATTACGTCTCCGGAATGCGGCCTTAAATGCTGGGACACAGTATCAGAAACGGTGTCCGCAATAGGGCTTCAGGATTCCATGACAAGGGCGATGCCGACAAACGCCACAGCTTCTGATATTGAGTCGGGGTGTCTAAAAATCACAGATGACGTGCACGTTACACTTGAAGGACGGAGCTCAAAGCTCAAACCACCACACTCGTCGATGATGTCAAGTCATGTCATGTCATTGGGGCTTTACGACGCACTTAGCTGCTGAGGCTATATGGCGTCGCCTGCCTCTCACCTTGGCAGGAAGGGCGGGCACCACGGGGAATCGAACCCCGTATCTCTGGTTTCCCAGACGCGCATTGGTTAGCGCAGATGCATTAACCACTACACTACCGGCACCCCGTTGATGATGCCAAGTCGTTGCAACAAAATGCACGGGCCTGCCACCAGCAGGCGAGGCGGTGTTACGATTTGGTACTTTGGTACTAGGGCACCATTTGGCACTTGGTACTCCACCAGTTGGATGTGGTAGAACACCACATCTCGCCGGTAGGACGCTCTTGCCGTCGTGCCGCCGCGTAGAAGCCACCCTTGCGTGATTTGTCTATGGCAGCCAGTTGGCAATTGACCAAGGTAGGTCCGGCTAGCACGGGGGTGTGGGGTATATCGCATGGCATCTTAAAAGATTTCGACAAAAGCATCTGTTGAATCGGAATTGCACTGTTAGGGGTTGTGTTTAGTCGAGTCCTTGCTAATCGGATCCTACAGAACATGCTATTCTTAAGACATGATTGCTCCTTGCAAAGCGTTTGGTTGCTTTTTTTGTAAGACAATCGTATTGACAAATCACGCGCGGTACCCGACATTGCATGCAAGGCCTTTTTAAACAGTATGGTGAAACTAAAAAAAAAGACATTGGGGACTTCAGGAGTAAGCTGGAGCTTTTCAAGGTCATTTCGTCATGCGTTATTATAGCCGCGAAATATGCACTTAAATGCGACACTTATCAGACAGGTGAAATGCACGTTTAGAAGCAGTCGCAAGAATGCTCTGGAATGGATCCATAACACTAGTCATCACTACACGAAACCTGAAGGCTCATGCGGATCATCATACGCAGGGAGCTTTTCATTTTCATTACATTTTAGCTAGGTGTAGTTCGGATATCGTTTTTTGAACATGATTTGAATAAATGTGAGATGGATTTAATAGCCTATGCTCTTATATAACGTAAGGCTGAAAGCAACGATCTTAAGAGAGGCTACTGAAGCAGCAGCAAATTGAAGTATATTAATTTTTTCTGGCCTGATATGAAACCAGCATAGGTTTTCAAATCTATCTCACACCAATTCCACCTGCATACCTAAAGCTGTCCTAATTTGTAAACAATGTAGTTTTGTTCTTAGTACAACGGCGGCCATAATTTTCTTGTCTGTCAAGCGACCAGTTCGAAGGGCCCACTGAATCCGCCTCGTGCGCGGCGGAGAGGGCTGTGGAGCTGCTGACAGCTGGTGTAGCCAATACCTGGCAGAGCCTGAGCCGCGCCAGTGCTTGCTGGATTAGACTATATTGAACAATGTATTCGTAAATAACTACACAATGCAAGTTGCTGGTTTTCAAACACCTCATGAATAATGCAGCTGCGGCATAGAACCTGCTGAAGGACTAGGTTCGTTGGCTGTGGATTAACAAAAACAAGGTATCTATATATTTGTTGAAGAAAACGTTTCTTTTGACAACTATGAATAAGCAGCTTCATGAAAAAACGTCGATGAAAATTTTTTAATCACAGTGGGATCATGTGAGGAAACATTTCAGAACCTGTTCTTTTCAGTCTGATTTGGGCACGCCTGATATAGTTAATTGATGGTGCAACTTAATCTCTTCCGGAAAGGTGGCACTGTGTGCCGCTCAAGATGCTGTGTATAGCGGAGTATCATTTTTTAGCTCAATGTGTAGGAAGTTGTGGTATGCTCCCTGATGCTTTTGTTGTATGCTCTTTGATAAGAGGTAACTCTTTAGGCTGCCACAATTCCATGGGTGTAGACACAGGGGGAAGGGCCAGGGTGCCATGGACTCCCGACTTTTCGAGTTGGGGGGGGGGGGGCAAACAGTGTTAACTGCCCCGTCCTCCACTTTCAGATTTAATATACGTTTACCTTAGGTTTGTACCTTCGTAAAAGGAATGTTTCATATTTGAATATATTGAAACAAGCACCAGATATGATGAAATAAGCTGACTTGTGACTATTGTTACACTTTTAAGTGGAAAAGACTGCTCTAGACAATGCAATTGAATTGCAAAATAAGAGCGATCTCAAAGGTTTTGATCATCTTGACCTTTTAAATGTCAAACAAGATCGCTAATCTTAAATGAGTACCACGGACATTTTGCTCAGAACAGGAATCTAGGTTCATGACGGTTGCATGAGAAGATCTGGGAGCACTTAAGACACCAATCTGGAGTTGGACTTTGACCCTATTTGACCCCAAGGTGGTAGGCCTATGAACCTTAAATGTTGACACAAGTAAGTTCGCATACGGGCCAACCCACTCTGTCAATTTAGTGTCTTTAGCCACCTTGGTTGTTGAAATCTCAGCCGGGGAGTTCACATTGACTTCCATCAGAGCAAAGGGCATTGGACCGGCCGTCCGGGGGCTTGTTAAAGCGTGACACAATTCTTAAAAACGTCCTTCATGCGGAAGCGGATTGGCCCAGATTCATGTGAGAAAATATTCTGATAGGTCGGACCGGACTGGATTGGGAAATCTGGGAAAGGCGAATTGGCGGACGGATGGGATCTGGAACAGCTTGTGTGGACTGAGCCAGATCCTCAAAACTCAGTCCGTGAAGTGGTCTACTTAGTAGCTTAGGCGTCATTATGCGTCAGCGCGTTCAGCAAAGGCGAATTGTGACAGCCTTTGGGAGGTGCGTTTCACGCAACAGCACACTTTCTGTCATAGGAAACAACTTCAAAGCGCGTAGCTAAAGAATCTGGGCTCGATGACATGCTCTTAAACGGATATGATGGCGGTAAAAGAATAAAGACCAGTCTCCCAGGTTTTCCCTATGGGATTAACTAACGCGCGCGTAAGCGGGTGTTGGCTTTATTAGGTGAGATGTAAGAAGCTTCCCAATAATTGGGTTGTTGTTTTTTTCATAGACAATATGTGGCTCGCAAAATGTACAGTTGAGATGTGTTTGTTCTGGTCAGGTGTCGAGTTGCCCGGCTGGGCCACACGAGTCCGTCGAAATCCATTCCGCCACCGATTTCGCAACGTGGTTCATTCGCAGCGCGGGGAGCCTGGCTGGGTTGGATGCGTCACCAGTCAGCTCCCGCGGTCCGACGGCCCGTCTGCGCCACAATCGGCGACCCCTAGCCGTTGCGCGCCGCCCGGTGCCGCCGACCGACAAATGAATCTGTCAGCCGCGCTCGGCCGGCGCCGGCCGGTGAGGGAGGGCTGCGCGCTGCGCTCTGGGCGGCGCCGGGTGTGTGGCCGGCCACACCGGGCGCCGGACCACCCCGGCCCGGCCCGGCCCCGCCGCCCGCACAGGGCGCGCGCCGCCCGCGCCGGCGACCGCACTGCGCCCGACGACCCGGCCGAGCCGCCGCCGCCGACTGACACCTGCCTGCACGTCCAGGCGCAGCTCGGGGCCGATCTGGTCACTGTGGGGCTTAAGTGTCCGTACTGATATCGGACGACCCGAGCTTGTCTGTTTATCTGGCGTGAAAGCTCTCCTGGGTACCTTTTATGCTACTGGGGTCAAGAGAGGTGGTATGACTCATCAGTCAACTAACTCATTGTATCGCCATCGCGTTTGCTAGCATTCATTTGAAGCACTACAAAGGGTAAGATTAGTGATTACTTTGCTGCGAAGGGTGCTGAACAATGGCTGGTTAAAAACTGTCATGATATAATGTACGATATTAACCAATGGCGTGCGTGATCTAGCAGAAGTGTTTTTAATCACGCAAGACGACCTTCATGCAGGAACTTTCGAAACATGTTAGCACAAGCTTTCTGAAAACTTCTGATATTATGTCGGAGACCTGCCGACAAATTGTCACACCAATCCTGTATGGCAGCTGGAAACGAAACGCATTTGTCAGAGCAGTTGCAGTGATTATCATTCTGACAATACCTTTAGAGGACCTTCAAAATACTGTGACGTGCTTCGGGGTTCGCAGTCGGCAGTATGCAAACGTCTCGAAAGTTCTGTTTCCAATCGCATAGCGACGTAAACACGTCATACTTGCTTTGCTCTGCACAGACCAATGGCACCGCATAAAAAAAACTCGAGTGCAAATACACCACTCAATTATTCCAACTCATGCTGAAGTGAAAATCACCACTGGAAACCACTTCCACCGAAGGGCTACGGGCAGTCAGGGCAGGGGGCGGTCTGGGGGTCGGACATGGCTTCGGCGGCGTGCGGGCCGGGTCGGCTACGGCCAGTCAGGGCAGGCTCGGTCTGAGGGTCGGACATGGCTTCGGCAGCGTGCGGGCCGGGTCGGCGGTCGTCCTTTGTAGCCGCCCCCGTGGCGTGGCCGCATTCTTCACGGCCATTGGGGAGGCACGCGGTGACACCCGCAGTGGCGCGTCGGCTGATCAAAAGCGTGGCGGCCCGTGATGGATCACGAGCGGCGATCCCCACCCTAGCAGGAAGGAGGGGTGAGGGATCACGGAAGGTAGTACGGAGCACCCAGGTTGGGCTCTGACGAGTGGTGATCCCCACCCTAGCGGGAAGGACGGATGGGAGAGCACAGAAGGTAGTCCGGAGCACCCAGGCTGATGAGGACCAGGCCTGTTGGTCATGGAGTGCTAGCGCGGCAGCTGTCTCAGGTTAGACCAAGCATTTCAAGTGGTGAAGACTCCCGCTCGCCGCTGGCGTCCGCACCCCGGCGCGGCGCGAGCCCATCTGGGAAGACACGGGCGTTAAAAATGGTGCCGAGGTAACCCAGATTACAAGAGCGATTAGCGGAAGATTAATTGGTTCAGATCTTATCTTGCCGCGCTCCGCGAGGTCGAACGCAACGGCTGTAAGTTTCGCCACCCTTCTTCGATCTGGGAAGCAGCCATCGTCTCCCATTCTACGATTTCCCATTGCTGCCGCCGCTAACGGCCTCGGCCTGGCCAGTCTCCAGTCGTGGCGATGATTCAGCGCCCCTCGCAGCGCGGCCCGGCGGCGCCGACAATGCGCTGAATTGATCGGTGATTGGGCGGCGGCCGGCGGCGCGGCGCGAGCGGCGGCCGCGTGACGCCGGAAGTGGCCGGTCCCGGTCAGCGGTGGCGGCGGCGGCGGCCGGTAGTCGCTCTGGCGGCCGGCAGGCGGCGCCACCGCCGCCAGGCTGTGGCTTGGCGCGCCTGCGGTGCGAAATCCCGCCTTGGTGCTGCTGCCTCCTGCTCAAGATATGGGTGCAGCCGCCGACCCGGCCGCATGTGTAGATCGGCCTGTGGTCCGCACTCAGCTGTGGCAAGCTGGGAGGTGTGCTCTTCAGGCCATTCACCGGTCTAGAACCAGGTCAATCGGATGGGGAGTCCGCTCCCCCGAGGTCGATACCACCAGCCACGGCTGCACACCTAAAGCCGTACTGGGGCACGCCTGGGGTGTCGTCCATGCACACGGCCATGCTAGCTAGAATCTGCCACCTTCAAGCCAGATCTGACTCGTCCAGCTCGGACCTGACCTTTCACACCAGGACTACCTTCTCTGGATCAATCTTTTCTCCTCTTTGTGGGGTCTAGCCCTCTACCTCAGGCCAGACCGGCTGCTTTCAGACCAGGCCCGGCTCTTCCAGCTCTGACTGGTATCTTTCAGATCAGGCCCGGCTGTCCTAGCTCCGGCCGCTGTCTTTCAGATCAGGTTCAGCTCCTCCACACCAGGTCCGGTGCCTCCACACCAGGTCCGGCTCCTCCACACCAGGTTCGTCTCCTCTACACCAGGTCCGGCGCCTCCACACCAGGCCTGGCTCCTTTACACCAAGCCCGGCCCTTTCACACCAGGCCCGGTACCTCCACGCCAGGCCTGGCTCCTTTACACCAGGTCTGGCTTCTTTACACCAGGCCAGGTCCCTCCACACCAGGCCTGACTCCTTTACACCAGACCCGGTCCTTCCACACCAGGCCTGGCACCTCCACACCAGGCCCGGCTCCTTTACAACAAGCCCGGCCCTTTCAAACCAGGCCCGGTACCTCCACACCAGGCCTGGCCCCTTAACACCATGTCTAGCTTCTTTACACCAGGCCTGGCTTCTTTGGCTCCTACTTGAGCTCAGGTTTCCTTAGCTTGCATTGTGCTTGGCCAGGCTAGACGAAACTCTTCCGGGCAGAGTGGTGCCCCAATTTAGCTGGCATGTCTCCCTGGATCGAAATTACATGAACTGTTCAGGTAGAGCACAGCCTTTTAACTAAAGAGTCATTTAAAAGTTGAGGGGATTTGTCCCCCCCCCCCCCCAGATCATGGCGTCGATTCGTGTAAATGTTTACTTGGGGGCGAGCCGGGAACCGAAAAGGCAACATCTCCCCTATGGTGTGCTTCCCACCGGATTTAGCCCACTTATGCTGACGAACGGCATTTTGTCTCTTCTTACATCACTGATGGAAACTTCAAGCAGCATAGCTGTCACGGTCATGAAGTATTGTCGAAGGGGAGTTCAACGCTTTGTGTGTTATTAAGCTTTGTCTTCGGTGTTACGATATTCCGGCAAGAAATATTCGGTGGACAAATCAACGGCCAAATCAGTATGGGGTCAGGACCCTCCAGAAGGATGCAAATGAAGCCCATTTCCCCAGGTGTACCTATAGTTCCGCACAAAATGGTGGTTGGCGATGACGTCACCAGAAGAACTAAGGCCAAGTGTGCACGTGACTAAATGAGGCGTGGGTGAAATGGCGCATGGCCCTTATCCTACTGTTTATTATAGCTCAGTCTGGGGGAGTGTAGCCCAGCAGGTGGGCGGGACCGGCAGCGGGTGGGAGAGCCTCCTGCAGCCTGCGCCTGCAAACAGCGGCGGCCATAAGGGGGGGGGGGGACTCGAGGGGAAAATGGCCGCCGGAGACGGCGAGCTGTCGCGCCGGCCGGGCTGGCCGGCAGCGTGCCGACCGCAGGTCTCCGGGAAAACCGTCGGCGATCTGCCGATCGAGTGCTGGAAACTGATGCCCTTCTGTGTTGTAGGACGTGAATGGAACTCCTTTGTTCGGTGTTCACGGAAAATGCCAGCAGTTATGCTCAGCTCGCCCTGCCAGGGTCATCTTGACGAGAAAAAAAAAACTGATTGTTTCGGATGGTACGCTGTGCTGTGTCTGGGATATCCACGAGGATATCTGACAACCGATTAGCACAGTGCAGTGTTCCAGTAAAGAGGGCATTTTGCATGAATCTCAAGGGAAGAGTGGGTTGGAGACGGCATGAATGTAATACCGGACAGCATGGTACCGAAAAAAACTACATTTGAGATGCGACCTCAACTGACGCTAGTTTCGGTTCCCCTTGACGTATCGTATAAAAGGATCTCCGACATCCGCTGTTTTTCGTGATGTGGGAGAACGCCTTCACTAGGTTCAACCCTTGTCTTACGCGATAGCCTCAGAGGGCCTCTGAGGGTTGCTCGATATCTTCTTGGCGATAATTATCGCGTTGCTAAGATTTGGGACACTAATTTTACGATATTTTATGCATCTTGTGAAATGCTAAGCCTCTGGCTCTGATGGTACGCTTATTTGTCGCAAAAAAATCAATTTTAGGGAGGTTTTCCAGATGCTTCTTTCTGACTGGTGTGCATTACCATCGTTCGGGTTATTTTTGCAAGGTTAAGTATTAAAAAGCCAAGCTATGTCAAACTCTTACCTTTGTGACCAGTTTTGCTCTTCGCAGGCTTACCTTTGCTCACCTTGATGACACATTTCACAGCTTTGGAAGGGCTTTTTAACGTTGGTGTCTCCATTCACGTGGGTTGTTTAGTTTTTTATATAGCCGGGCGGACCGATGCAACAATAGCCGTTATTCCTTTGACGTGTCATGAAATATCACAGGTCCTGCCTGTCGATATCTATAATGCCCATCCCATGGAGGTTTCTAAGAGCTATTTAACGTTGTTTTCTGCTTTGCCGTAGCGTGGCTGATTTTGGAGATAACAGGGGTCGATAAAGAGTCAATGTGAACACTGTGACTGGATTTAATATCTCAAAGGTCACGCTCATCGTTGT
>NW_023596420.1:18022595-18027595 GCF_011947565.3 Pollicipes pollicipes | reverse complement strand
CCAGCAAATTGCGTGGCGTGCCACTGGGGGCTGCTGTCGCCGACAACGGCCTCCGCCCGAGGTGGAGCGCCTGCCGCCCAGGTGGCGGTGACAGTGCACAATGCCGGCGCCCGGGGGCCGAGCCGGTGGGGTGCGCCCACCGCAGCGGCCAGGGCCACGCCGACCAGCTCCGAGCCTCGAACAATGGCCGACGGCGCCCGAGGCACCCATGCCTGCGGCTCGTGATTAGGTACTTAGATGGACCTCACCAGCTCAAGCACGGATACAGGGCAGGTTATTCTGATTGGTCAAGCTATGATTTTTCTGGGTGAGATTGCTTCAAGTTTAAAAGGAATGCTCCACATTTGAAGATTTTGAAGCAACCGTCAGGTATCATAAATGGGCTAACTCATTGCTATTGGTATGCTTGTAAGTGGAAAATATTTCTGTAAGCAATACAATTTCGCTAGTTGGTAAACATGCTCCTCAATATGTCATTGTTTGACTGCGTCATGGAACATTTGCGTGATGTTCAAATGTTCCAAACTAGCCGTGCAAAATTGCCACCCTAGCACTCCCTTGTAACGCTTCAAACTCGCCGAGAGATGGCGGTGGCAGTACTGGAAGTGTTCGCTGAGCCAAATATCGTTATGTGTTCGTATTTCTGCCCTGTCTCTTGGTGTTCTTGTATATCTAATGGTACTTATATTTTGTATATGAGTTTAAGGCGTTAGGTTGTATTCACATGCTCGGTTGCTATTATTGAGTTGTTTGATGTCTTATTTCTGTAATAACTAGGAGGAATCTTCAATGTCTTATATTATGTAGCACAAAAGGTGATTCGTGATTGAAACTTGCACAAACTGCTCAATCTTGATTGAGAGCCAATTGACGGCCACATTTGGAAATCGTGCTAACGGACGCCAGATTTGAACGCATTGGCGATGATGTTCTTCCTGGCGTTGAACGACAGATGGCCTATGGGATCGCAGGATTCGAATGGCGTTGCTATGGCGCCAGGTATGCCTGAATGGCCTTGAGATTGTCTGCACAAAATAGTCTGCGCATGTTCGCGGGCGAGTAGCTCAGAAACTAGAGGATTTTATGTGTTACGAACGGGAGAACTGTGATTTGCGTCGATTGATCTTTGATGTGGCTATTTCAGTTCGAAACTCCATACAATGTGGAAAACTTCCTAAAAGATTTAAAAAGTCCTAGGAATTATCAATTACTTTTGTGATCATAGCTGCAGGTAACACTCCTCCCGTGATTACTAAATTTCCACATTAACTTGGCTATAGGATAACGGATCCGAGGTCTACGAGGGCAGCAACTATTTCCTCAGCAACGGTGGTTTACACATGTAAAATTGTGCGGGTTTGTTGTAACAAATGGTAATCACATCGTGGGACCTGGGTACCGGCGTACTGTGGTAACCTGTTCGACACTCAAGGCGAAAAAGTGTTAAAACCAGCAAAAATGAAACACAAAAGCGGCCTCTTCAAGCCACGCATCCTGTGTAGTGTGATTTTAAAGGGAGCATGCCACCTTATTGTATTTTTATTTTATTGCCCGATCAGACGTGTCCGCCTTGATCAATAACACTATTTTTTTTCGAAATCCTTCTGAACGGCTTAGAATTCCGATTTGAAAGACCCGCTCCTGCCTGAGCGATCTCTGTTCATCAGTATGGAAGCGATGCATTTCATTTGGCTTGCTTTTTCCAGCGTGTATGTGCGATAATGTTTACAGCACCCTAATTCGTCGAAAGGCTGGTGTAATGAATGCTACGATAGCTTTAAACTTTATTTCTAGAGGAAAATATTTGCAAACATGAGGCTTTTATCCTGCGAATTCAACGACACGTTATACTATGGCTCTGATTTCTGCCTTAGGGCGTTTATCACAGTGGATTTTTTTTCGAAGCGCACTTGGGCTTTGGGAAGCGGAGCATCGCATGATCTGCATTGACGGACTGGTTCAAACTTACACCAGTGCGTTTCTCTGTAACTGGCCCTTGCCGCCCGCTGTGCCAATCACAAACGTTTAGTTGTACTTAAGTCATTCTCACAAAAAGAAGGGCCATTTTTCAGCTCGCTGGCCCGCAATGTTCGGGTAAAAACAGCTTAAAAAATGGTACTTCTAACCCGTAGTAGCTGACAAGGGCCCTCAGCAGATTATGCCGTCGTCATGACGATGGGGACGGTTATCGTGACGACGACGGCAGTCGCAACAACTGGACTTGTGGGTTCGGGATTCTCATTCTCTCATTCCCTGGGGCTGCCGAGAAAGAAATGATCGTAGTGCTGTTACAAAGCGTTAAGAGCACAATTTGGACTCGAAAATAATTAACAGTTATATATTTATGTTGTATTGATGGTGCTGCGGTGACACTTCACAGTACCACTAATAGATTAAATGGTTCCGAGGTTTCACCAGAGTATGCTTTTAAAATCGGCCTAAGGATGATCCACTCCTTTTAGCGGACAAAAGTGGCTTGAGTAACCTGAGCACCGACTCGGGGAGGGGGAACAATCACCCATGTGTCATGCGATCAGTCAGTTTAATATAACATTTCGTGAACGGGATAGAGGATGATCAGTCGTTCATATCGTTTTACATCCATTTGTGTACGCCTGACCCACATGAGGTGTCTGATTAATGAGACCGAGTGGGCGTCTTCTTCATGCTGCTGTTTAAAAGGAATATTTCACAACTGAGGATATTAAAGCAAGTATCAGATATTTTGAAACAAGCTCACATGACTATTGGCATACTTCTAAGCAGAAAAAACTGCTCTTGACAACGCAATGTCTCTGTTCAATGGATATGCTTCCCGATATATCATTGTTTGATTACGTGATCGTATCTTGCACAATATTTATTGAGATCCAATTGACGGCCGTTGTACCTGACACGGCCGTTGTACCGTTCAGGTGGAGGCAATCTTTATCTGCTCACCAACTTTGGCACAACTTTAAACGAAGAAGGCTTTGTTGAGATTAAGTTAATAATTCAAAGTGATTGAGCTAAAATGTTAACGATGATTCTAAAACGGATACGATGGAAGTTGCATGTTCATAGTGAATACCTAGGGTAGCGGAGGTAGCAGAGGTAGCGCCATGGAGGGTGCCGCCCCGTGAATTTACGGCGCCATAGTTGTGTTCGCAACGTATTTACTACAGTCATATGCATGCCCTTCACGCAATTTTTACATGCATGCAATGTGTTTGCCTTTAAGTCAGATGGGATTTCAGGCCATGCACAAGTAAAAACTGCACTGTTCCCCTCCTCAAGGCAAAGAATTGCATAAGCAAGGTCTCTCAGTCAAATCCTGTTTGCGGTATTGGGAGCACGCGTCCCCTTTTAAAGTCCGGTAGCTGGACGTTTCCGCTCTCCCCATTCAGCTTATGCCGGTCTTCGCTCTGGCTGGACCGGACTGGACCGGTGGTATAATTAACTAAATCGAATAGAAGTAGTGTTTTTCACTCTACTGGATCTCACTGTATTTCATCATATGCATCATGTTGCATTGTACTGTGCTACACCACGCCCCTTCAACCAAGTGATGCCAGTCTATGCCACTGGTTCCTTCTCAATCTCACCGTACGTTATGCATCTTGGTGCCGTTTATCACAAGATCTGGGGGTCGGCGGTCACATTTTCCGCGTTCCGTGCGATTGAGTGGTGATACCGCCATAGAATGAAGCGTTCTAACGGGGCTTTTAGCGCATCCATTGTTTGTCCAAGTAATCTCGCTCCTTCCGAAGAAGCGTGCCAAAGCTTCAAATGAAGAACGGCTTTTGCATCGCTGCAAAACCCAGATACGGCTTTGGGTCAGCGTTGTGGCCATGTGACATGCGATCGCGTATTTCAAGATTGCATGTAGCCAGACATTTTGCCAGTGGGAACCCGGGGACGCCTCTTCCGTCGCCTGATATTTCCGCAGCGGAGGGTTATGGTCCGAGGAAGGTGTGAGGGTACCGGTCCGCTGTCTGTTCATATGACATGAGGATTACGACACATTCTGACACAGTAACGGCGCTGCCAATGCTGCTGTTCCCCGCACTCGAAACCCAAATGGTCGCCTCAGCCATAAGCTGGTGATTAACGGCACATTTGCGACTGGTTTTCATGTCCGCATTACAGCACCTCACTGTCGACGCCTTACTGCCGATACCGTACTAGGGAAGCATCCTGTGACCAACTGACCGCGACGCAATTCTATCCAACGGTAAACTGAAAGTATCCCTCTTTCCCCAACTTGGGAGACATTTCTTTGCCGTGCTCTCAACACTGATCACATAAATGTTCAAACTGTCGCAAGCAAATATATCTTTTAAACACTATTTTGGGCAACCAGCCCATCCTCAAGACACAATCACATCAACAGCATGGCATTCGTGGGTGCTTTTGTATGAGGGAAGGAATCATCTTAGAATCAAAATCCAGCTGTCGTATGTGTATCACAAGCCAGGCCAGTCCCTCTTGGTCCTCGCCAAGGTGTTTTGGATGCACTCAGCGGTTGGAACGTCGATGCCTTGAATTAATCGGAAATATGTACTTGATTGACATGACATTTGGATCAATCGTCAAAATGCAGTGTTGAATTGACTTGGGTCACATACCTCGGGTCTTTTTCCGTCGCCCCCACTAAAAATAGAACAGCGGAGTCTTGTAGGAAGACTCACATGCAGATATGCCGGTATCAAATGCTGTCCAGATGAGAAAAGCGGAGCGTGGGAACAAAACATCACAAACAAACTGGTGGCTGAGTGACCATGAAGTTATACGTGACGTGTTGACTTTCATGCCACGTTATAATAATCTGTTTTTGAAACGTTTAAGACGCTCTTGTCGACTTACATTGTTTGCTGCGCTGTTTAGATATGGCGTGCGGACACAGATGCATGTAGCGTATTCGGATCCCCCGTTCCATAGACGTTACGGCGTTCACCTCAATGCATAATGGCACGGACAAGGCCCAAACTACGCATACGAGAAACAACACAAATATGAAC